>NW_027176572.1:1629180-1654180 GCF_023349555.1 Cebidichthys violaceus
TGAAGGAAGTGAAGAGAGAGAGGAGAGGAGAGGAGAGAGGAGAGAGGAGAGAGGGGAGAGAGGAGAGAGGAGAGAGGAGAGGAGAGAGGAGAGGCTAGAGACATGAGAATAGATTCATATTTATAGCATGTAGAGCCTCCATTTGTTTTCTAACATTAGAAACACGTGTGGACTCTTGGAAACATGTTAGATTTATGGATTATATTGTTTTCAAATTTTTCTAAAATTAATTATCAAAAGAATTCATTTATTCTGTTTTTAATGATTGACGTCATCATAACGCTGTTGTTCTAGTTCTCTCTACTTCTAGTCATGACGGTTCTGGTTCCACAGAGCAGCAGAACCGAGGCCTACAGCCTGGAACAGGTTCAGGTTCAGAGGGTTAATGTTCCTGCAGGTCAGAACCTGGTGGAGACGTCAGTGCAGAGGTCTGTCATCTCTTCATGTTGTTCATGAAGAGTGTCTACGTCTCATTTCAAACACCTGTCTGCACCTCCTCATCTGTTTCCAGCTCTTTAATCCTCCCCTTCCTCTACGTTGTGTGTCACGTTGAAGAGTCGCCTGTGCATCATCATCATCATCATCATCAGTGGGTGAAGAGCGTGAGCAACGCTGCCCCTGCTGTCGACAGCACGCCGCTGAAGTGCCCTCGAGCAAGACACTTTACACCCGAAGAGCCGGAGAGAAGCTCAGCGCTGGTTTAACGCTGCAGAAGATGGATTCGTTTTGAGCCTCATCTCTTGGTTTTACAATAACTAGTTTTATTTTGAAGGATCAGAATTACCATTCAGATAGTTTCTTATGTTTACCGACGTCTAGCCTACGTGTCTATGTATTCATTTCTGATTTGAAAGCACTTTATTCGCTGCGTTCCATGTGAAGACATTCAGGAGCTCTAGCTGCTCCTCTGACGTCTGACCTCCATGAAGCTCCTTCATTCACGGCACTTCAGTGCTCGTTTTAACCCAAAGGACGATGTGCTCCTGAACCTGACTGAGTCCTTTTGTTGCCTAAACCCGACCGCTTCCTGTGAAGACAGAAGTTCATTTAGACCCTGTGTTCGTGTCACGGTTGTAAACTCACACGTTGGCTAATCACAGACTGTAAGAAGAGGTCGTCATGACGACACACGTTGGTTTGTGGACGTTTTGAAGCCTCAAGTTCGGCATTGTGGCCACCGCCATCTTGGTTTTTTCGCAACCAGTGAACAGGAAGTGACCGTATCTGGACTGAGGAGGAGTGACGTAGAGACCTGTCAATCAGCGTGTAGCCCCGCCCCTACATCATCCCTTCTGATCCCATCTGATCTACGAGCGGCAGCAGTAAAATGATGTCACCTACTTGATGACATCACACGCCGAGGGATCGCTGGTTCGTCACTTCCTGTGCACCGAGAGGACTTCACACCAAAGCCCGGCCCGAGATGAGTGTGGCTCTCTGCTCGAGTTGTGTTGTGTGTGATGTCAGCTGATAAGAGGCAGAGTTTTCACATGTGATCCGAGTGCAGCCCACATGGAGCGGCCATATTGGAAGTTGCATACGGTGTGTTGCAGGGAAACGTGCGTGCTGAGGCTGAAGGATGAGTCTCTCTCTCTCTCTCTCTCTCTCTCTCTCTCTCTCTCTCTCTCTCTCTCTCTCTCTCTCTCTCTCTCTCTCTCTCTCTCTGAGTTATTGAGTGTTGAGTCGGTCAGCAGGTGAGAAGAAGGAGGAGTCTTTATGTCTTCATGAACATATCAGCTGAAGTACGTTTCTTTAATAAGAAAACGGAACGAGGAAAGCGTCTTATTATCGTCTCCGCTGGGAGATAATGCGATCTGAAGTGTGAGTGCGTGATTGAGTGCGTCTCTGCGTCTGTCCACAGCGAATCTCCCACACTGCTGCACCCAAACTGCGTAATATTTCGGGCGCTCATTCACGGCCGCGTGCCTAAGGGCCTCTCGAGGTTGTGGTCACTCGTAGTTTCTCAAAAAATATTATACCGCCGTTTGATTGACACGCACTCTACTCTACCTGTACACGTTAAGAGTCAAAATCAAAACACTCCAGGTCGCGGTTGCTCACGTGAGACGGAGGTGAGACGCTGCAGACGTCGGCACCAGATGATGATGTCACATTGTAAACAACCAATCGGTGTTTAAATCAACAGGAGAGCTAGCAACGTTAGCAGCACCGCTGATCTGGACGGAGAGTTTAGTTGCACCTCTATGGCTCAGGTGAGACAGCCGAAAGCCACTACATGTTCACTGATCTCGACTCCAGATGATTTTGCAGCTTCAACATGAAAACAGACAAACTAAAAAGGTGTTTCCCCCCCGCTGGTATCCACTGTCGTATTAATACTCAACGCTTATGAGACAGGAGAGCTGAAACGTATCCAGACAGCTCTGAAGGAGCAACAACAAAAAGGTCGACAATTATGAGATACCGGCTGAGAATATTAATTTCTGCTCCGTGACACAACATCCTCATCGTCAGAGAGGAAGAGAGAAGTGACACCAGAGATCCTTTACCTGCTGCTGAGTGACAGCAAGACGGACTTTAGATGATTAAGAAAGTACCGTTTTGGTGATTTAAAGCTGGTGGTGTAGAGAAACCAACAAAGAGTACGTTAGATTTAAACAACATGATCCAAACTGAAAACCCAGCAGAGCGAAAGCAGCCCTGCTCCAACCGGAGGATCCAACTAGTCCTCCAACAGAGACACGACCACACGGAGCGTCTTTAACTGTACAGCCTGCCTTTACCTTTTCCCACCATGAATAACTGAGTTCACTACAGACGAAACACATGTCAACATGTTGGTTTGATATCTCAGGAGTTGAAGACGTCTCTTTGGCCATAAATAAAATAAATATCATGCACATTCTTCTCAGTTCTGAACTAAAGTCTGCCTTCAACCAGAGCTATCCGGGACCGGGACCGGGACCAGGACCTTCTCCCCTGAGCCCACAGTTGTGTAACCTATAAGCCTACTTCACCCACAAATACCTCCCTAATATCTGCTGGAGCTCCACTTATGTAACTGTGGTGGTTTAGGAGGACGCTGCTTGTCTCTCAGACAGGTGAGCAGTGCGCGCGCTGAGCCAGCTGCATACCCAATGAGCCTCGGTGACACTCGGGGAGGAAACTATTCATTCCGCATCGATATCAGATTACAGCCTAACTGGATTCCCCATCAGCCCCATTAACGGACTGGAGATTGCTGCAACAAAAAGTGAGACCGCTGGCTCGCGCAGCGATCAGCTGTTTACTGAACAAAGTGATTCATGTACTCACACGAACGCGTGGTAGAGCAGCGCCCATCCTCTCGGCCTCTCCAGCGCGTCGTACAGCAGGTTCTGGATCCTCCTCCTGCGGATGTTATTCCTCTTGGCCGGCCGGGTGTAGTTCAGGGGGGTCTTGGCCAGCAGCCCGATGCCGATGCCCTGCGAGCCCCGCTTGAAGTCCTCCCGGCCCGAGGCCACCAGCAGCAGGGCGCCGTCCTTATCCGCTCCTCCGCTGCCGTGGTCCAGTAAGTCCCCGGGAGGAGCGCCGGAGGTCTGCTTCTTCTGTTCCTCCGAGCCGCTAGCGACGGTCCTGGACCGCAGACCCATGGTCAGTGCTGGATGGTGCCCCGTGTGGGCAGCATGCCATGATCCGGGGTGGGGTGTGGGGGGGGGGGGGGGCGCTGGATCCCGGAGACACCCCCTTTTTCTCAGCCGCGGGTCATTTAAGGATGTGGTCCCCGGAGCGAAGGGAGCTGCTCAGCGGTCTGACTGGAAGAGAGAGAGAGAGAGAGAGAGAGAGAGAGAGAGAGAGAGAGAGAGACAGAGAGAGAGGAGAGAGAGACAGAGAGTGACAGAGAGAGAGAGAGAGAGAGAGAGAGAGAGAGAGAGAGAGAGAGAGAGAGAGAGAGACAGAGAGAGAGAGAGAGAGAGAGACAGAGAGAGGGAGAAAAAAAGAGGGACACAGAGAGAGAGAGAGAGAGAGAGAGAGGAGAGAGAGAGAGAGAGAGAGAGAGAGAGAGACAGAGACAGAGAAGGAGAGAGAGACAGAGAGTGACAGAGAGAGAGAGAGAGAGAGAGAGAAAAAAAAGAGGGACACAGAGAGAGAGAGACAGACAGACAGAGAGAGAGAGAGAGAGAGAGAGAGAGAGAGAGAGAGAGAGAGAGAGAGAGAGAGAGAGAGAGAGAGAGAGAGAGAGAGACAGAGAGAGACAGACAGAGACAGATCGTTACATCCTTTATTTTGCAGACTATCGGGATCTGTTGAGGTGAACAGAGCAGAAATCTGACGACACGTTTGGAAGAATTGCGCGTAAAAACCGCAAAAAGGAGCCGCACGCGCTGATTATAAAAACACTATGAATATCACAGTGACACAACACGGGAGGTGAGATCACCACTAAAGTGGGATAAACTCACTGGAGAGCACACGCGCGTTTATTATTATTATTATTATTATTATAGAGGATTCACGCGACATGAATCACCTGATCCCTGCGAGACTGAATCCTGTCAATCAATCAATTTAAAATCCAAAAGGCAGCGAGCAACAACTGCTCACTTGCCAAACAGCCCTCACACACACACACACACACACACACACACACACACACACACACACACACTCACACGTACCGGGGAGACAAAGCCCTGGCATCACGCTGCCTCCCCTCACACACAAACACGCCACATAAAGACACGCGGGTGGAAACAAAAGACACGAACAAGCTCCAAGCAGCCGAGCCGAACCGAACCGAGCCGAGCCCTACCGGCAGCGGTTCCCGTGCATGGCTCGTGTCTCCGGTGCTTCCAGCCTCCATCCACCTGCAGAGGAAGAGGCGCTGAGGCGGCAACGGAGAGGAGTAGGAAGAGGAGGAGGAGGAGGAGGAGGAGGGTGGAGACGGAGAGATGCTGCGTGAAGGAGGTCGATACTGAAACTGTAACGGAGGAAAAGCAGGAGGGAGGGAGAGAGAGACAGAGGGAGAGAGAGACAGAGAGAGAGAGAGAGAGAGAGAGAGAGAGAGAGAGACAGAGAGAGAGAGAGAGAGAGAGAGAGAGAGACAGAGAGAGAGACAGAGGGAGAGAGAGACAGAGAGAGAGACAGAGGGAGAGAGAGACAGAGAGAGAGACAGAGGGAGAGAGAGACAGAGAGAGAGAGAGAGAGAGAGAGAGAGAGAGAGAGACAGAGAGAGAGACAGAGGGAGAGAGAGACAGAGAGAGAGAGAGACAGAGAGAGAGACAGAGAGAGAGAGAGAGAGAGAGAGACAGAGAGAAAGAGAGTACATATACAGTATATGTGTGTACACACATAAATATATACACACATACATATAAGTAGTTGTACTATGAGTCCTAAAGTACAACACACAGGTATACATATATATATATATATATATATATATATATATATATATATATATATATATATATATATATATATATATACCTGAATACATCATGAATCTTCAGTAAATATCACCATGAAGTCTGAGTTTTATTTATCCAGTGATTTAATATCTTCATAACATAAAGAAGGTGGAGCGACTTCCACCACCACATGCTGCAGCTCTGATGTACTGAAGTACAACTGAGAGGTACTTTTACTCTACTGGAGTAGTTCTAATCCTTGTACTTTGTACTTCAACAGCTGGAGTTACTTTGCAGATTAATATTGTACAAACACATCATGTGATCAGTCTATGAAATATGATGAATAAACAAGATATAAAACAAGCTCCTCCTCCTCCAGCTGAACTATAAACATGCTTAAAATAAATAAAGGTATATTGATATTAATATAAGTACAGAACTACAGAGCAGTACTGCAACTTGTATTTATGCAAAATATATGAGTACTACAAGTGTCTCTGCATTTATGTGTAGTACATTAGAGTTCAGTTACTTTAAACGTCACAATAAGACTACATCTGACGTCACACATTCTACAAGTTATTCTATTTTACATTTAATCAAATCCATCTCGACAAAGAGCAACACCAACAGAATGCACGTTGTGTGACGTCATGAATTAAATACAATAACAGCTGGAGCTCGAGACGCTCACGTGACGACGCGACAGGTGAAGCGTTACGTTCAAGTGCTGCGATCATAAAATCGGAAATCCCATCGCCCAAACACTCGTGATATGACTGAATCATATTAAAGATGCTTCAGTGTGTTTTTAAAGGTGAGCGTCGTGTTCCTGCTGCTCCACCTGTCAACCGACTCACCTGAAACAGCGACACTTCCGGTAGCGCCGAACCACGCGGGTAGGTACGTCATCGACAGGGTCAGAAGTCACAAACACATCATGTGATCAGTCTATGAAATATGATGAATAAACAAGATATAAAGTAAGTTAAAACAAGCTCCTCCTCCTCAGCTGGAACTTTAAAAATGCTTAAAATAAATAAAAGTATATTTATATTAATATAACTTTATGAAAACAAGTAATGCTTTAAGAACATGTTGATGTTTTGAATCATTTTATTGTTCAGGAGTTTTACTTGTAACAGAGTATTTTTACAGAGCAGTTCTGCAACTTTTATTTATGCAAAATATATACGAGTACTACAAGTATCTCTGCATACTTTTTGAATGTTGTCAAAAAGTCAAGCTCCTCCTCCTCAGCTGGAACTTTAAAAATGCGTCGTTAAATTCCAATACAATCATATTTATATCAATATAACTTGATGAACATTGTTGTTTTGTTTACTTCAACGCCGTGAGAACCGTGTGCTGTTTTAATGGTGATGTAGTGAACGACTTCCTCAGCACTTTGTTGAGTTCAGGCAACTAAACTGCTTAGTGAGGTTCAGCAAAAGATCTTCATTTGGGTTCAAATAAGTACAAAAGTTACGTCACGAATAAATCAGCGGTGCTTCTGGTCTGCAGGCTGTGAGGCCGGCTTTAGCTGGACCGGTCCGCCCCGTGTGACCCGGTCTTTATCACGCTGAGACCAGCCTGCTCTGAAACATACACAAGACATGGAGCACACGTGCACTACCGCTGATTAAAATACAATAAGCACTGATTCAATCAGTGCTTTCCAGGAACTAAAATCCTCGATGTGACACACGCACACACACACACACACACACACGCACACACACACACACGCGCACACACGCACACGCACACACGCACGCACACACACACACGCACGCATGCACACACACACACACGCACAGAGGATTTGAAGCGCAGAACAGAGCGATCTTGAAGCAGATTGATGGCGTGTCTCCAGCAGCTCTTCTTAATCGCTGCTGGTCGGAGGATCGGACTAATTATCTGGATGAAAAACGGGCAGAAAGAGTCTGTAATTGAAAAAGCAATAATTTGACTGCAGCTGTCCGCCGCTCTGCTTCGCAGCAGCTCCGACACGGTCCACGTGGACGAGCTGCTCTCAGCTGCCTGCTGAGGTTCTATGAGAAAGGTTCTGAACCTCCTCGAGAACTTTAAGCGTTCCGTTCACAGAGAGCAGTGGTGAGTGTTGATGGATCGGAGCTTTGGATCAAAGTGTCTTCATGTCTTTTTCTTTAACGTTGATCAGGGTGTTTTTATAAATCAACATCAGATCAGTGTTTCCTGCTCCACCTCAACAGTCAGTGTGGTGAAGTTTAAGCAACTAAAGACAACCTGCTCCTGAGCAACTAAACCACCAAACCACGTCTTCTTCAGCTCAAAACCAACGTCCGTCCTTTACATAGTGCAAAGTACCTGAATCTACATGGGAAGTTAGAAATATACATGGTTTATAGGAAAACATCGTGAAATACTTCATCAGGTTTAGGAAAACATCGTGAAATACTTCATCAGGTTTACGAAAACATTGTGAAATACTTCATCAGGTTTGGGAAAAGATCGTAAAATACTTCGTTAGGTTTGGGAAAACATTGTGAAATACTTCGTTAGGTTTGGGAAAAGATCGTGAAATACTTCGTCAGGTTCATGAAAACATCGTGAAATACCTCGTCAGGTTTAGGAATAGACACAGACGCTATAGAAACACATGATGATCTCATAGAAACACATGATGATCTCATAGAAACACACGATGATCTCATAGAAACACATGATGATCTCATAGAAACACATGATGATCTCATAGAAACACACGATGATCTCATAGAATATGATGCATTGATGCAGATTAAACCAGCTAACAGGATATGACAGAGTGAACATGCAACACACACATTAATGCAGCAGGTATCAGATATAACAGTGATCAATCAGTCAATACTTTTACTTACATTGTGCCGACACAGACTCTTCCTTCTGCGCGCTGCTGATGGAGGACTTCTACTCGTCTTCTCACAGTGTGGTAGTAGCACTGCTGCTGCAGTAGAGGATGTAGATGCTGTGAGGAGGCGTTTAGCAGGAGCAGATTGATAGAGGTCGGCAGAACCCTTCAAAGTGCTCCGTGTCGACATGTTGGTGTAAAGTGATTGGTGACGGACGAGGCTGCGATCAATACTCCCGTCCGTGAGATGGAACCGAATCCATCATCCGTGTAACTTCACTGGCCGAGAGGGCCGTGTCACACGTGCTGCTGCTGCTGGGACCGGACCGGACCGGACCGGACCGACGCACCGCGGTCACAGGTTCGACTCCCGCTGTTGGAACGTCCTGACGCACCGACACAAATGTACTGTGTGCAAAACAAGCTGCTTTCTGACGAGGCTCTCTTTAAAGGTCTTACCGACAGCTGCACATTAATCAGAGACGTCTTCTGTCTTGTCCTGGAGCTTCTGACCGCATCTCTTTTAGGACTTCTCTTCTGAGACAAACTTCATGCGTTGATGACAGCTTCTCTTGGTTTAATAAAGCTACATCATGAACATACATGGACAGGAGGACGGATACAACACAGTTCATACCGTAGTAAAACCTTGGAGGATACTTCTGTCTGGAATGAACCCATGAATGTTTGTCACGTGAGCATATTCGTGGTGGGTTAGAGGTTCTCCAGTGGTTCCTGTTCAACCCAGTGAGTGAAGTGGTTTCCTGTGGAGCAGAAGGTCTTTGTCGGAGCTCCAGCCGGTGAATAATTGAAGGCGTTCCAGGCGTCGCGTTATATCTGCATGATGTGGCCGACTCTTCAGAGGCACAGGACGCATCTTTAATTCACGCGCTCCACCCGACTTTCATACTACGAGGTGAAAAGACACAAAAAAGGAGGCGGAGCGGCAAACACTGAGCGTAATCAAGAAGATGAGAAAATAAAATGACAAGAATCACAACTTTTATTCAGTCAGGACATGACTGAATAAGCTATGCTTCAATTCATGATCACAGCTGGGAGCCTGCCGACAACACAAGTGAAATCCACACAATATTCATCACAAACATATTCCATAAAATGAGAATTATTTAATAAAATACTATGGTTAACGTATGACATCAAACAATACCATGCAATAAATATTTAATATATATATTAAATATATTAAATATTTACATATATTAAATATTTAAAATATTTATGTCTTTTTTTCACTACAGTAAATTAGAAATTAGAAAAGGTTATACTAATATAAAGACAATATTATGGGTGTTTTTTATGACTCTAAACATATATTATGATATTAAAGGTATATTTGTACACAGGACTGTATTTTAGTTGAAACAGCCTCACAGATTTCTGCGCTCAGATGTCGAAGAAAAGAGATTCAGTTTCAACAAAACAACGAGACGAGCAGAAGACAAAAAAGAATCGCCGACATCAGCACTTCATTGACGACAGCGTCTTCAGACCGGCGTGGTTCCTGTTACACGAGGTCTCCTCAGCACTCAGCACTTTCCCTGAGATGAATCCCGATAAACATGATCCTGATCATGAGACCTTTGGCCCGTCACATTTTAGCCTCTGTTAGCTGAAATGAAGCCACTGCTCACTTCCTGCTCAGCAGCTAGCAGCAGACGGACTCAGTCAGAGACGAGCTGGTGGACAAAGTGCAGCTTTTAGCGGCTAAAGAGACGGATGTTTCCGTCAAGAGGAGGTGGAGACCAAAAACGGAGCAAAAAGAGGAAATACTGGACTTACAAAGTCTCCTAAGGAATCATCATGCTGCTCTGTAACAGCTGTTTGTCAGCATGCCACATAAAGTAAGGAATCAACATCTGTCTGTATGAACTGTATGAACTGTATGACATTTTGTCACGTCAGTCATCAGAGTCGTCCGTCAGCATCTACTTCGTCGAGTTAACGTCAACCACGTCTTCTTTTCCTAAACCTAACCAAGTGGTTTTGTTGCCTAAACCCTAACTTCCTGCGAAGACGGAAGTTTATTTTGAAAAGACGCAATGCATGTTACGAGAATCGATTGACATCCTTTCAGTGCGACGTGTAAAATGTAAAAAGTGATGCCAGAGGGGCACAAGTTTGAAGCGTAATGCCACTGATGCGTTGCAAGGTGGGCGTGTCACTTCCGCTCGTTACGTAGAGAGTGTCTTTTCAAAATAAAGTTAGATTTAGGGCCCCACATAGCGCCTTTGTCCGGCAGAAAAGCGGCAGCAACAATATCTTGACAACATATCACCACCGTCGTTTGGTTTAGAAGGACTTAGTATTAAAGACACAATCTGAACGTTGAGTCTTTCTGGAGAATCCCAGTGTGTGACTGTGGTTGGATAAAAGGTGGAGGCATCACCGTGTGTGTGTGTGTGTGTGTGTGTGTGTGTGTGTGTGTGTGTGTGTGTGTGTTAACCTTCATGAGACGAACACGTGAGGCCGTCCTGCGGTTCGGCCTCCGGAGACGCTCGCTGACTTAAGGCCGTCATGAATCAAGCCGCTCGCGTCTCCGGCCGCGTGAGAAATGACTCCGGCTGTCGGCTCCCGGAGGATGAACTGCTGCTGAACTCGCATCTCACCAGATACAACGATTCAGCGTGAACGCTAAAATAAACATATCAATCTCACGGATCGGCGTAAAGCACCATGTGACCTCGCCGGAGCGGGTGATGAATGATGAAACCAGGACATACACAGCACATGACAGTCGAGGGAAATCAGAAATCTTTTGGAAATTTATACCAAATCAGATTCCAGAAGCTGCAGATTAATTTTTTCTCTGA
The DNA here is from genome assembly GCF_023349555.1 of Cebidichthys violaceus. Taxonomy (NCBI): domain Eukaryota; kingdom Metazoa; phylum Chordata; class Actinopteri; order Perciformes; family Stichaeidae; genus Cebidichthys; species Cebidichthys violaceus. The sequence goes on from NW_027176572.1 coordinate 1,640,244, forward strand.
TAGTGACGTTTGTGAAGACACCTCTGGAGCAGCTGCTGCATTGATTATTGATTTTACTCTCCCGCATTCAGTCCTTCACACCCTGCGAGGGTTCACGTGAGAAGGTCGCTGTGCAAGCAGCTTCCACGGCTCTGAGATATGGTGTAATATCCAATGAGTTTAGTTTGAAGACACTGATTGATTGACTTCATCAGTGGAGAGTTCATCTCGCCAGATGAGCGACCGCCGGGTCCTCTGACTGACAGGTTTGATGATGGCATGACGGTAAGAAGGAGCAGCTCTGTACGGCCAACTCAGTCTCACGGCAGTTTGTGAAAATGTAATCTGTTGGTTTTCGTGTACACAGACACACATGATCTGAGTTTTTGTGTCGCTCAGCACGAAAATGATGTCAATGGAAAGTCAACTAGGAGCCTTATTCATGGTGGGGACATGAATTAAATGAATCAACAGTCAGTGAGTCACTGAGTGACATCGTTTATAATATCTAAAAAGACTTAAACCTAACTGTCGGTTTAGTTGTCTAAACCTAACTGTTGGTTTAGTTGTCTAAACCTAAATGTCGGTTTAGTTGTCTAAACCTAACTGTTGGTTTAGTTGTCTAAACCTAACTGTCGGTTTTGTTGTCTAAACCTAACTGTTGGTTTAGTTGTCTAAACCTAACTGTCGGTTTAGTTGTCTAAACCTAACTGTTGGTTTAGTTGTCTAAACCTAAATGTCGGTTTAGTTGTCTAAACCTAACTGTTGGTTTAGTTGTCTAAACCTAACTGTCGGTTTTGTTGTCTAACCCTAACTGTTGGTTTAGTTGTCTAAACCTAACTGTCGGTTTAGTCGTCTAAACCTAACTGTCGGTTTAGTCGTCTAAACCTAACTGTTGGTTTAGTTGTCTAAACCTAACTGTTGGTTTAGTTGCTTAAACCTAACTGTTGGTTTAGTTGTCTAAACCTAACTGTTGGTTTAGTTGCTTAAACCTAACTGTTGGTTTAGTTGCTTAAACCTAAGAGATCAAATCTGTTGTTGTTTCTTTTCACGGTGCTGCAGAACGAGCCGTACATCACAGCTCCGTCCTTGGCTGCAGCACAGGACGCCTGGTACAGAGAGAGAGAGAGAGAGAGAGAGAGAGAGAGAGAGAGAGAGAGAGAGAGAGAGAGAGAGAGAGATCCAGAGAACGGCTGAATAATTCATCCCAGAGAGGAACAGAAGAGAGAGAGGAAGAAGATGGAGAGTCCAGAGAAAGAGGAAAGGAAAACCCCTCAGGAAACAACACGTCTTTGGATTTCCCTCCTTTGCATCGTTGAAGTGTCCTCTTTGATGAGAATCTAACATTTAATCTCCCCGACATCATGTCTGTGTTCTGCTCGGAGTCCTCGGAGGACGTGAACCTCCTGCAGAGCGCCGGTGTGGCGTTAATTAAGCCGGGCTGCAGCTTCTCCTGTCGGACGTTACTGTGAACACCTCAACGCATGCTGACATTGATATCAGGCCACAGAGGCCTCAGAAGAAGAAAAAATAACTCCCATCAGCCACCGGGGCAGAGCCGCATGCTCAGGAATCACAGGAGCAGCAGCGCCATTCATCACGCAGACGCTCCGCTAACGCCGCTCAGTAGAGCTGTGATTCAGAGGTCAGGGGTCACTCAAACAAGACCCGAGTGAATCCTGCTGATATGAGTCGAGACCTTATCGGACCAAACAAACCGTCGTGTAGGTCTATGAAGAGAAAACCGTTAAATGTTGGTGTTTATACAGACCAAACTGCAAAAATCTCATAATCTTAGAGCCCCTGAACACACCGTCGAGGATACGCTTAGAGCCCCTGAACACACCGTCGAGGACACGCTTAGAGCCCCTGAACACACCGTCATGGATACGCTTAGAGCCCCTGAACACACCGTCGAGGATACGCTTAGAGCCCCTGAACACACCGTCATGGATACGCTTAGAGCCCCTGAACACACCGTCGAGGATACCAGAGTACATCCCTGTTTTTATTTGTCTGCAAAAAAAACAACTGATCATTTCCGAAAGGAAACTAAAAATAACTGAACCTCCATCTCCAGCGTCAGGTGTGTCTGAGTAACAGCGGACATGAGAGTCGGGTCTGAACCGGGTCGACTCTTTGAGTCAGCGCTGCATGTGCAAAACTAGTGGGACCATCCGCTGTCATGGCAACAGACAAAAATCAATGCGTCAGCGATGGACGGGTCAGAAACAGAGAACAGGCGGTTCTGGATTCTGTGCATTCTGGTTCTGATCTCCTCCAGTCTGATTAAACAGGAAGCAGGTTTAGTGAGATTTACAGAGATAGAAGAGGATGAGTGTGACGGCTGTGATGAAGAGTCCTCCATACATGACGCTAGAACAGTAGTTTTACTACATCTCAGAGGTACATATTGTACTTTCTACTGTACTACATCTCAGAGGTACATATTGTACTTTCTACTGTACTGATCTGAATACTTCTTCCACCACATCTGCACAACTGTCACACTGAAACAATAAACAAGGTTCCAACCAACCAGAAGCATCCGATGTGTGAACCAGTGAACCATGAAACCACATAATGGTCCCAGAGGGACCATAAATTCATTGTTAAATACCACTAATGAAGCGTCGTCGGCATATTTCAGCGCTGATGTTTGGTCTGTCTCATTAGATGGAGGGTTCAGTTAAATACGTGACACGTGTTATCTACACCGCCACATGACGGAGCAGGAAGGTTACTCGTGAATAACTAATGAGGCGGAGCGGTATTTAGTGCCGTCAACAGACCACGGATCAGTTTTAACCGTCAACTTACCGAGCTCAGATCTGAAGGAATGTCTGAAGATGAGCTGCTGTTCTTTTGTAGCGCTGGAAAAGTGTAAAACCGTCATATTTCAGTGTTTAAACGCCAGCAATGGAAACTTCCATCAGACAGCAGATGTTGAACGGAAGACAGTGATTGGTTGGATGGATTCACTTGTGACCAGGAAACAACTTCCGGTTCTTTAAGTGAAGTCAAAGCTTCATGTGTTAAAGCTGCATTCTCTCGAGTGACCATCAGGGGGCGACTCCTCTGGTTGTATAGAAGTATAGAAGGTATGCTTTAGGGGCGGGGCTACACGGTGATTGACAGGTCTCTACCAGAAACGTATAAGGCGTCTCTACGTCACTCCTCCTCAGTCCAGATATGGTCACTTCCTGTTCACTGGTTGGTGACGGACGTAATCCAAAATGGCGAAGGCCGAACTCAAGGCTTCAAAACATCAGTCCACAAACCAATGAGTGACGTCATGATGACTAAACTGTTTAGAACCATCCGGCTCTGCTCCGTAGACGTCAGTGGTTCCAGATGTTCCTCGTGTTCAGGATGGTTTAGTGGAGCTCGTCGTGGTTAAACGTTGCGTAACAGTGATACTCGTTAAAAAGAGATATACGTTTAGAAAACGTTACGTTTCTACCTAAAAACCTGTGGAGCTAACATTAGCAGAGTACGTTAGCGCATCATTAACTAGCGTTAGCGCTTCTGTGCTACGCTAGCTACTGAAGGTACATCAATGATTGTACTAAGAGTGAATAAAGAGGAACAGGGTTGTTCCTTTTGGGTCACTTTTACACCGCTATGTGATGCTATGTACTGGTCACCACATCACCGATCCACAGTGTTGATACTGCACCATAACTGCATCATATCCACGATACAACACAGAATACACATATGTTTAAAAAGCAGTATATCCTCAAACCTAAATGACTGATCTGGATTCATACACAAGTATTAGATGACACACACTACTTCTGGACGAGCTGTTTTTCGAGCAGCAAAATGAAAATCTCCTGGACGATACGAGCCACGCAGTCCAAATATAGAACTCTGGGATGAGGAGAGAAGAGAGGAGCTGTCAGGAGGGAGAAATGGTCCGAAGCCAAAAGCGATCTCTGGAGGCTCTGCGGCTGCAACGGCGCTCCGAGCTGCTCGGGGAGGGAGTCGTGACCTCCGAGCTCGTTCGGGTGACAGCTCCGAAAGGAAAGCAGAGAGCGAGGAGACCTCAGCGGAGATTCAAGGAGAGACGAGCGAGCTCCAGAACCTCTGGGCCTCTCCCACTCAAAGTCTGGCAGGATATCAGCGCCTGAGCTTTTGAGGAAGATGCTCGAGAGGAGCGGGAGAAAACTCAACGGTACGAAAAGTACAACGGCTTCCAAAACACACCAATGATCCGCCGGCAGCGGCAACCGGGCTCATTGATTCTACAGCTTTCTGCAGCAAAAACACAAAAACATCTACACAAAGAAAGAAAGAAAAGTTAGATTTTCTCCGTGAAGATTTGATTTATTGTCGTGGTGAAAAAGAAAACTGAAAACTTCCAAGGTGGGACATCAGCGGAAGCTAAATGCTGGGGAACATCGCCCGTGGTTTGGAGGTCTATTGTTAATAAACTGCTGGTAGCATCTCTAGAACTCGTTCTACTACTTCTAGTTTTAACAGTGTTGAACTTGGCAGCCTTCTTACCAGTTAAGGCTACGGGTTTGAAGAACCTCACGTGTCCATGCTTAGCGGTCAGTGTCTCAGAGTCTTATATCAGCGGGGGGACGTCGGGGTCGTCCACGAACCCGTCGGAGAAGCTGCGGTGACCGGCGGCGGTGGGCGGAGCCGTCGTCCTGGACAGTTCCGGCGGGCCTTCTTCGGAGCTCTGGCGCCGCACGATGTTGGCGAAGTCGACGGCCGCGCGCTCGCCGGGGTCCACTTCCAGCCTCTCGGGACCGTTGTGTCTTCTGTTCAGACATCAGGGGAAGACTCAAGTTAGAGACAACGACGGCTTCTTCTGAGAATCAGTGATACAAAGAGTCTCTCTAGTCTGTAGAGAGACTCTTTGTATCACTGAAACTTATCCTCATGCAACAGTTCTCATGATATCTTATGAGAAGTTACTCCTCATTTCTTTGTGCGTTTTCCTTCAAAAGTCCAGCAACACGTGATCGTTACATTGATAGTCTTTTCAAAATAAACTAAAATATATTTTTGTCTTTTCCGTATTGTTTTCCGGTTCGTCAGTCATCAACCTGTATGAACGGTACAAATAAAGTTTGATTGAATGATTCTGAAAATGGGCCGTTTCCCATACACAGTAATGGGTACTTTTACTTTAGGAACTTTAAGTACATTTAGATGCTTTTATACTTTTACTTTTGGTACTTTAAGTACATGTAGATGCTTTTATACTTTTACTTTTGGTACTTTAAGTACATTTAGATGCTTTTATACTTTTACTTTTGGTACTTTAAGTACATGTAGATGCTTTTATACTTTTACGTTTGGTATTTTAAGTACATGTAGATGCTTTTATACTTTTACTTTTGGTACTTTAAGTACATGTAGATGCTTTTATACTTTTACTTTTGGTACTTTAAGTACATGTAGATGCTTTTATACTTTTACTTTGAAGAAAGCGTGCAGGACTTTTGTAGAAGAGTATTCCTACACTGTGGTATTACTACTTTTTCCTTGATCTCTGAAGATGAAACAACTATTTCCGACATCTGGAATGAACTTTGATGCTCCGTGAATCTGTTTACAAGAAAACTCCACCAGGAAAGCAGAGCTTGGATGTCGAGCAGAGATTAAACGTTTGACTGGTGTTTCACCTCCATGTTTACCTGCCAGCCAATCAGAAGCCTGTATTTCAGTGGCCTTGGTATGAAAACACAAATCAGATGTGAACATCAGCCACATGCTGCATGAATTCCCAGCAGCAATGTTAAATCTGCTAATGTTTACCACCTAATTCAATCAACAGCTGATAATCAAGTTCAATCAGACACCAAATGAGAACGACGTTAATGTCAAAGAACAATAAATCTTGTTTAGGTCGTCGCTGCAGAGACGTGAAGACTTAATGCGACTGGAAGGTCAATATGTGAGCTGATATGTGCGTGATGTACGGCGGACGTGTAAATATGAAATGCATTTATGCATTCCAGTTGAGGTGTTATATCACATAAATCCTGATACGTGTGATATATCAGGCTCCTGTAGAGCCGTGGCATGAATGACCAGATGTCACATGCGGTGTGTTTAATGTCTCAGAGGTTCCTGTTCGGAGACGGTCGCCATGCGGTGGATATCTCCAAAGAAAGGCTGACTGAAATGTGCCACCGAAGATAAAACACATGATGAATACGTGATGTTTCTGCTCAGATAGTTCTTCATAATTCTGACAGTTTTAGACTTTTAGTTAGCAAACGTTATCGTACAGCTGCTGGTGGTTCGACATTCACAACGTTCGCTCTACTGTCACGTGTTTGAGTGTTTAATCTGCTCAGATAAAACATGTAATCAGTCGATGGTCGTCTTTCCTTCACCAGTCTTCAAGAACTCAAGGGAAATGGTTTAAAAAGCTGAGATGAATCTCAGATGAGGAACTCCGGGGGGATCCTGCTCCATGCTACCATCACCATCTGTAACCAGTAAACCAAATGGATCTGAGCTCATCACTTCCATCCCACAACAAAGAGGTCAGTCCATCCACCGCTTAATGAATCTGTGACATTTAAATCCACACGGCCCCCTGAGCTCAGACTGGTGAAGGACTGTACCGTCATCTCCGGGGTATTCGGGGAGTTAACCATGAGCCTCTTTTATCAAATCCTCTGCAAATCTTTAGTAGATAATAATCCGTCCAATAGTAGTACCAGAGACGTGGAGTCATTGGGATTCATCGTCTATTCAAGCACTATTCTGTAGGTGCATCAACAGTACATGAAGAGTTTAACCTGAGCTCTAATCAAAGAAACAAACCAAACCACAGTAACTACAGAGCAGGAAGCAGCAGCTGAAGCTCTAAGGGATATGTTGATGCTCCTCCATGTTCATCTGACGGACTCTCCTGAGTGTCCGATGACATCACACGATAGACAATCACGACGTCGTTAAAGCAGCCTGTAGTGTAACCGAGCTCCAGCTCTCCAGAGGTGAGACGGTATTAATGAAATGTGCTGATTATCCAGGAAGAGCGTATAGCAATTATGAAGTCCTCCTCCTGCAGAGCAGCAGCAGGAGGAGGAGCCGCTTCATTACTCAGAGCTTCCTGACACTTTGTTTATTGAGAGGGGAATAGAGCTGCCAGAGGACGAGCGCCGGACCTCCAGCACCTCTTCCTCCACCGCAGAGGAAGTCCCTCTGCAGCCGCGACATTACCGGCTCGACGGGAGAAAGATGGCAAAGTGATGTTTACCTGCTGATAGAGAAGGAGGAGAGCGTCTATTTTTAGTGATGGACGTGTTCAGTGGACAGCATTTTAACTGCTGCTGCAGCTTGACGAGAAGAAAGAAGAACATTAAAAACACTGAGGAGACGCCGGCCAGACACCAACAGAAGGTCTACAAAACAGTTCATCAATTCACGATTAATCCATGTTCAGGTGGATAATTACATGTCAGTTTAATTATCCACCAATTTTGGACTGTTGGTCGTTTTGTCCGACCAACAGTCCAAAACCCAAAGACATTCAGATCACTGTGATACAGAACCAAGAAAAGAAGAACATCTTCACACACTGGAGAAGATGGAATCTGAACTGTGTTCATTGACTCTCTAATCGTTGCATCTGTGCTGGAAATCATTGGATTACAAACTAAACTAACTGAATCACTTATATGTTCCCTTTAATTACACATTGTCCTTTTCAAGTAGGTCATCTCTGATGACAGAGGACAGAAGACAGAGGACAGGAGGACAGAGGACAGGAGGACAGAGCACAGGAGGACAGAGGACAGGAGGACAGAGCACAGGAGGACAGGAGGACAGAGGACAGAGCACAGGAGGACAGGAGGACAGAGGACAGATGGACAGAGCACAGGAGGACAGAGGACAGGAGGACAGAAGGACAGAGCACAGGAGGACAGAGGACAGGAGGACAGAGGACAGAAGGACAGAGCACAGGAGGACAGAAGGACAGAAGGACAGAGCACAGGAGGACAGGAGGACAGAGGACATGAGGACAGGAAGACAGAAGGACAGAGGACAGGAGGACAGAGGGACAGAGGACAGAGCACAGGAGGACAGGAGGACAGAAGGACAGAGGACAGGAGGACAGAGGACATGAGGACAGAGGACAGGAGGACAGAAGGACAGAGCACAGGAGGACAGGAGGACAGAAGAACAGGAGGACAGAAGGACAGAGCACAGGAGGACAGAATGACAGAGGACAGGTGGACAGAAGGACAGAGCACAGGAGGACAGAATGACAGAGGACAGGAGGACAGAAGGACAGGAGGACAGAGGACATGAGGACAGGAAGACAGAAGGACAGGAGGACAGAAGGACAGAGCACAGGAGGACAGAGGACAGAAGGACAGAGGACAGGAGGACAGAAGGACAGGAGGACAGGAGGAATGATTGGTAGAATCTGATAAGTACTGATAAGAGCAGCTCCTTGCAGTAATAAAATCCAGAGTACCTGTAAATCTTTCACACTGTTCCTTTAAAGATAACTCAGGTTTATTACAACCTTGTTTTTGTAGTTTTTCCGCCATCATTTCTATCAGTTAAAACTACATTTTACTCACTGAGTTAATAGACGAGGTCTGAGAACATTGAGACAATGAATCAACAAGTTGGCAGATTAACTGGCTGAGCTAGTTTTAAGTTCTTTGGTTTGGTGAACCTGGAGCTGCTCAGGTCTTGTGGACCACAGCGCTGCAGGAGCTACACACACTCTGACCTCTTAAACACCTCATGGGAGACCTTTTAGATATTCTGTTTCATCACACACCTTGTGTCATCAAGTCACTGCAGTTTAAACCCCGATCACTACCGTCAGATACATGTTCCGCCCATGAGCCTGGGGTCAGAGGTCGCCCTCAATCAGTCCAAACCACGCAGTAACCCGTCACCTTGCCGTGGAGCAGAGAGAGAGCAGCTTAGCATTTTTATCCGCGTGTTTAATTTGAGGCTACGAGAGGATTGAACCGCGGGCTCTTCACGGTGTTTGATGGGCCCGGCTGAAGGACGAGAAGAGGCTCCTGCTCATAAAATGGTAATGATGACGAAGATGAAGATGACGAAGATGATCTCCAGGCAAGGAGAAGGAACAGAGCTCTGTGGACTGATGTCACAGAGAGGTGAAGCTGCTCTGAGCTGTAAATATTCTGTCGTGTTGAGTCATTAAAAGGAAAATTAAAAGGTGTCCTGCATGACGGGTAACGTCTACAATGTGGTTTTAATGATTCAAAACGCACCAGAAGGAGCAAAGAAGAGCGCTAACGGGACGGAATACTTCTTCAGCAATGACACAAGTAATGGAGGCGTCCAGATAAATGTTAACAATCACCTCACTGCGTCTTATGAACCCATGACTTAGTGATGTTTAGCTGTAAATCACAGCCTCTGGTGGCGTATTGCTTAATTTCACAACTTAAAAACACACGACTAAGACTCTACAGCCATGCTAGCAGCTTACACACAGTGGTGCTTTGAGCCGCATGCTAGCATCGGCGCGCTAGCATGCTACTGTAAAGTTGGGAGAAAGAGGTCGAACCATAAAAGTATTGGACAATTTAAAGAACGCTGATCTATGAAAAGCGTTTAGGGTACATCATCTGAGAACCACGCATGTCTGGACGTCACGACAATCCAATCAGCTGAAATACAGCTTTAAAAACCATCAGCAGTAGTCCTGACACTCAAAGACACTGGTTTGGTCCAAAGAGGACACTTTCTTATGGCTTATTCTCCTTTTCGCCTCCTTTTGTGTGACTCCGATCGGATCGGTTTTGCTGTTTTTCTCAGGTCGAGGCCCGTGACCTGAACGAAACTCTTATTTCTGAGCTGTGTTTGGACGGAGAATGTAAAGAACACCAGATAACAACTGAAGCAGAATTACCCCACACATCCCCTCACTGGGACCCAGATCCCTGTCTGGGATACGGGTCACATTCAAGAACAGATATGAAGCCTCAACCCCCAAACTAAATCAATCACAGCAGCGAGAGCCTGACTGCCTGAAGCTGAGCGTATCTTCACTGCGTGTGTGTGTGTGTGTGTGTGTGTGTGTGCTCTGGTCAAGGTCATCAGTGGCCAGTGTTCAGAGAGCGCTACCGTCAACAGCGATACACACACATCCATGCAGAGCGTTTCATAAACAACAGGCTTCTGTAATCAGGACTACGGGGACCTGAAGAGCCAGAGGACTTTCAGTGTGCTAACATTCAACTCAAGGCCAAACAAAGACCAGCGCTGGACTCATGCAAACACACACATCCGGCTCTTTATGCCTCAATAATATCACAAACTCACTATTTTGATCTACTTATAATCACCAGCAATAGAGTAACTTTACAGTATCTCAGTTTATATCTTGTTTTACTAGGTTCAAGTCTTGATCTTCATTGTTTTTCTCAGTTTTTCTTGTTATATACACTATTTGTTTTATAAATGCTTGCTTACGTTGTCAAACATATTGTATAATAATAGTATGAAGACGGTGAAATGAGGACTAAAAGTGACCACATGAGACGAGAGACTTGACTAACGTGGCTACAGGCTTGGGATGAGATTAGAGAGCTGTGCACGAGGGTTGATGAAGTCAACATGTCAATCGTCCTTCCTGTCCACACGTTATGAGGACGTCTGTGTCGTCAGGTTTGTCTTTACCGTTTACTGTCCCAAGGTGAGCCGCCACCGCCGCCGCCGCAGCGTCGGGTTTGACTTCCTCCAGGCGGACGTGAGACGGTCTTCTTCACTTTGATTTCACCTTCAGCCTAAACAGACACATCGGAGGAGAAAACGTGTTTTCAGTCTCAGTCTCTGCTCCCGAACTTTCACCCGTGAGCCGTTTGCCGGCGCTCGTATCGGAGGAGATGTGAAGGATTGATGTGCAGCAGCTCTGACTCAGTGCAGTATCAGCACCCGAGTCTCTTTATTGACGCCGTAAATAGTTCCTTCGTTAAACCTCAGAGAGCACAAAACAATCAGAGAAAACCACCAACAGCCTGAAGATCATCAGTTAGGAAGACCTGTAACGGCGTTGATGAGATCTTTAAAGCTTTTCTTCAAAGGAAATCAAATTAAAGGTCAGTTTGCATTTGAACAAACTGAAGAACTTGCTGAAGAACTTGCTGAAGAACTTGCTGAAGCTGTGAGGTGCAGCTGTACGTACTCTGGGCATGGTGAGGACCAGGTGTCCCGTGGTTTGGGACCTCTGAGCCGTCGAGCTGTCGGGCTTCACTTCGGCCGGCAGGACCGTCTGAAATATCTGCGGAGTAAATTATTCATGACTTTAATTAGCAAGATTAATGCGCTGATCCGGCGCAGTGTGTCAAATGACTTTAATCATGAGTGAGGTCTTTCTTTATAGGAACACTTTCCAGAGAAGTCGTGCGGAGAGAGAGAGAGAGAGAGACCAGAATAGCTCCGACTGAGACACGGTGGCCATCGATCACCGGGGCCAGATCCTCACGATCCACGTGGTACGAAGGACCACAAAGACTCATTGTTGAATCCACTTTTATTTTGGGGGAAACCGTGGTAACAGCAGGCCGAGGAGGGGGAGGAGCAACACTCGTCAGATCAGACTTCACATTCAGGAGGACCTTCAAAGGCCTGAGTTGATGTACGACTGCGTAAATCACACCACCCGTCCAATCAGGCTGACCCCGTGGCATAAAACAAGCTACGCTAACAGCCTGGAGTGCAGCCATTCAAAAGGAGTACAGCTGTTGGATTCATGTGTGGCTGAATAGAGGTTTCACTGAGGTTTAATCAGTCTTTAAAGGTCTCTGAGGTCCGTTTGTGGGAGAACTGGGGTCAGACGTATAACAGACGAGCATGAACAACGCGGACGCCGTCTCCACAACGTGACGAGGACGAGGCTACATTCAAACGTTAGACGTGATGACGATTTCCCTCCTCACTGTAGCTTTAAAAAGGTGATGGACCAGTGGGGGCGCTATCAGCCGTGCACAACGACGGCTGTTCTCATTCAGGGCTTTGATGAAACAAATGCGTTTCTATGTGCGCGCACACACACACACACACACACACACACACACACACACACACACACACACGGGTTTAGTGGTGAACCCGCAGAGTTCTGACCCTGGAGGTAAAGTGTGGTTACGACGGCCTGCAGGACCGAGACTCCCTTCACAATAAAGCTCAGTCGGACTCATGCAGAGCGGGAAATGAACACCTGACACCAAACTGACTCCACTGCTGCTGACACTGAATCGCTCCACTTTTGACAGGAACCGGGTTCATCTGTAGCGGATCACTTCTTGGATTCACCAGATAAAGAGTGTGGCCGTCTTGCCCTGCTGGACAGCTGACATTTTGGGGTAAAAAACAAACAAAGAAATGACTTTGCAGCTGGTGTAACAAACTCCCTCCATGAGAGACAGAAACACGTTTGACGACTCAGCAGCTTCTCGCAGCCTTTTGTTGGCTCTCAACCCGACTCTTCATCCATCACACTTCTCTCTGCCCGTCAGCACGGTGGCTGTTTGTGGTTCTCAACGTTACACTGAATGCAGGTTTAGACGGTAGTCCAGCTACATGGAACACTTTCACATTTAGAGGCAACAGAAAAGAGAACTTTGTGACAGTGGAGACGTTGGTCGGCAGTGTTTTCGTGAGCCTCTGGTGGTCGGTGGGTAGTGGCTGTGTGTCCTCACACACATAGGTAGAAGTAGGAGGACTGTTGCTCTACGATGCAAAGCCTCCTGAAGACAGTAACCGTGATGCTGGACAGGATCCTTCTGTGTCGGTCTGATAATAACTGTCACCTAACATGATTTTAACTCATTCATAAGTGTGCCGCTGTCGGCCGAGGGCTTTGGTTTGTGTCACTACCGTCTCGGTGCCCTTGAGCAAAGAGCTTTTGACGGCAGCAGTCTGCGGTTGAACTGGCAACCTCCCAGCATCAACGTACGAGGGACTAAGAACCTGAGTCTGGAGCTCTGAGGACGTTCAGCAAACTAAAGATCTGAAGCGGTTCAAGTACTTAAGGTCCAAACTATTCAGAAAGAAGACGTCTCGTCCTAAAGGTGGTGGACTGATCCAGTAGAACCTCCACAGCGTACCTTTCCTTTGACTTTGACTCTGGCGTACGTCGGCTGGACGTCCACGTCCATCAAGGAGGTGTCCATGTGTCTGAGAGGAGGAGGAGGAGGAGGAGTTTAAATAAAGAGGAAGGTGTAGCAGTGAAGTGAGTTGTAGACGTAGAACATGCAGCCTGTTTGTGCTCTCATCTATCCCTACCTGTACACTTCCAGGTTCAACACAATGCTGTTGTGTTCTTCATCTTCAGTGAGAGAGAAGTGCAGCCTGTGAACAGAGAGGAGGACCACTGAGGTGGTTCAGCTCACAATGAAGCTTTAAACTGACAGAAGCAGCGTCACAGACGTGGCGATGTGAAGGGATGAATCAAATACACGACACCTTCTCACATCACACATGAAATGAGTTGACCCCGTGACCTCGCTCTGGATGTCAACCTCTGGCTAATTATCATCACAGCTAATGAAGCAATCAGCAGAGAACCTGGACGCTGTCTGAGCAGAGAGGAGGCGGTGCAGAGTCTCAGGGAGGGAGGAGTTCTCTTCACTCTTTAGGGTGTTTTCACCAGAACAACGTTGAACGTCGACTGGATGTGTTTCTGTTGCCGGACAGAATGAGAAGCAATTATGTTGCTTTCTGCTGCTGCAGCCGAGTGGATCGTTTCCCTCAGTCAACTACAGCTAGTACTACTGATACTGCAGTACAAGTACTAATACCACAGTGTACAGATACTGCAGTACAAGTACTATTACCACAGGGTACAGATACTGTGTCTCTGTTCGTACTTTGGCTCGTTGACGTTCAGGACTCGTCCTTCAGCAGTGATCAGCGTCCTCGGGGCCTTCGGCTTCTTCTCCTTCTCCCTGCAGGGAGACAGCAAAGCACAGAGTACAGACTGT
>NW_027176572.1:1656680-1676680 GCF_023349555.1 Cebidichthys violaceus
TTTCTACTGTTGATTAACTACGGTAGAATACGATCTGTTTATGTGAGAATCACACTACTGTAGATGATTATCATCTTTTCTGGTTCATCATGAGTCACGTTAGGCTAACTAACTGTTGTGTAGCCAGCTAGCGAGAGCTTCTCTCCCTCAGACTGTTGATAAGACGTGGTCGTCATGACGACACTCGTTGGTTCGTGGACGTTTTGAAGCCTCCAGTTAGGCGATTTGTCCGTCGCCATCTTGTGATCAGGAAGTGACCATATCTGGACTGAGGAGGAGTGACGTAGAGACACCGTATACGTCTCTGGTAGAGACCTGTCAATCAGCGTGTGGCCCCGCCCCTAAATCATCCCCTCTTTATGGTGTGTTTGACTCTAAATGGAGCATAATGTACTAAATGAACATCATGCTGTATTGAAGAAGACTGTAAACTAGAGATTGAGACCATAAACTCATGTTTACAATGTTTACTGAGGGAATAAATCAAGAGAGAAGTAGAGTCATTTTAGACTAGACTTCTATACAACCAGAGGAGTCGCCCCCTGGTGGACACTAGAGAGAACGCAGCTTTAACACATGAAGCTCTGACTTATATTTAGAGGTTGTTGTTGTCGGCTGTTGCAGACTGCAGGTTGGATCTGCTGCTCGTCTGGTGTGATCCATTATAAAACACAGAGCGTTCTCCCGGCTGACCTTATCGCCTCGGGAGCAGGAAGAAAATAAAATGCATCTGTCCTGACGATCCAGTGACTGCTTGACTGCATGCATGAAGTCAGCGGTGCTGCTGAGGGGCCGGCTGCAGGCCCACGATAAACATCACCTGGATGTCATGCTCGCGTGTTTCTGTGAAGCTTCTTAGCTTTCACACGGTGACACCTGACTCCTGATCAACACACAGGAGCGTTATCAGGCTCCTTAGTGAGTTCTCTCTGCCGCTCAGTTGATGGATAAAGTATGAAGAAACAAGACATTGGATGAAGTATTTTCACCGTGTACATTTACTATAGTACTATTTATTTTACTCTACAAGTGTTTGCAACGGCGGTGCATGTTCATGCCGGTAGCTCCCATGAATTTGATCGTCCAGCGACCGGGCGTCAGGCAGCCAGGAGCATGCTGGGTAGTGGATGTAGCCTCGGGTCCTAGCTGGGTTAGCTTAGCATCTATCTGGACTCTCCTCTCTGGGGAGGTTAGGTGGCGTTTGGTCCGGCAGGTCTGTCTGGTTGGTATATGTTGATGAATGTATTCTATTATTAGTGATGAACACGGAAACACAAATAAAGACAAACATCTTGTCTAAATGGGAGCAGTAGACACATGCTCCACCGTTGCCACAGCAAAGATGTTGGATGTTGGTGTCGTTGAGCAGCAGAACCGACCCTGAAGTCTCAGAGGAGCCGGATCAGTGGAGGCTTGGTGGTGTTATTGTTCCACAGATGCACCACACGTCAGGTTGACTTCTCTGCTCTTTGACCACCGTTACAGTCCCGGCTTCAACCACAGAGGCTGGGCACTAAGTCAAGAGCGACACTCACAAAACCCTCAGACCAGTTCAACACAAACAACTTCTTCTTCAGTGACAACAAAAACGTTAAGGTAAAAAGAGATCCGTCCAGTCCACCGAAACACAGTCATTCAGGATCGTTGGCCTCCTCCGGCTCACCAACGTAGAAACTAAACCAAATCCTCTCTGACGCTCTGGACCTGCTCACGTCTCCTCCGCTCTCAGAACAGTTTGTTCTGAGCTGGGAGAACGTCTCATTAACCCGACAGACGAACCCGGACTGAACGTCCTGTAGAAATGTCAACGCTTCACGTGTTAAAGCTGCATTCTCTCTAGTGTCCAGCAGGGGGCGACTCCTCTGCTTGTATAGAAGTCTAGTCTAAAATGACTCTACTTCTCTCTTGATTTATTCCCTCAGTAAACATTGTAAACATGAGTTTATGGTCTCAATCTCTAGTTTACAGTCTTCTTCAATACAGCATGATGTTCATTTAGTACATTATGCTCCATTTAGAGTCAAACACACCATAAAGCAGGGGATGATTTAGGGGCGGGGCGACACGCTGATTGACAGGTCTCTACTAGAGACGTATACGGCGTCTCTACGTCAGCTTCAAACGTGTCACATTATCTTATCATGAGGTTTTATTATGAGGGTAGATTGTTCCTCTCATGTATTTTGGAGCATGAGCAGTGAGGTGAAACTGAGCCTGAGCCTCAGGGGGACGATTGACTGGTGTTGTAGCGACACCAAGTGGCCAAGAGAGTGAACTACAACACTCCACTTCAGTCTTTGATAGATTGAGAAACAGTGTTTGTATCGGTTGTAGCTGAAGTATTTCTGTTTAATGAAGTAGTAGAGTTTTATATATATATTAAAGACAGTTTAATGTGATTTCATTTTATTTGTTTGTTATTGTATTTGTTTGGTGGGCGGAGCTACAGTGAGAGGGTGTGTGGATGAACTTTGAGGAGCTCTAGTGAGCACTTACTTCTCCTTCGTCTTCTTCTTCTTCTCCTCCAGGTGGCGGTGAGCCTCCAGACGAGACTCGGGCGTGAACGGACACGCCGTGTGCCAGAACTCCTGCTCCCGCCGCTCCTCGTCCAGGTTCTCCTTCACCTCCTGGTTCTCCTGGTTCTCCTGGTTCTCCACCAACGCTGGGCTGCAGGGACGGAGATCCATCAGTGACGACTTAACTCTCATCTTTAGCAGGTCAGTGTGGCTTACTGTAACTCCTCATGGGGCAGCTGAACACATTCAAATAAATACTGGGATTACTGTTGCATTTCCCAGAATGCAACAGGATAGCGTCTCTCTATAGTGATGCTTGTGCTCACGCGGCCGTGTTGACGTCAGCGTACCGGCGGCCGTCGAAGCCCGGTTTCCTCTCCTCGTCTCCTTTCTCCCTCAGCGCCTCCTCTTTCTCCGTGCCTCTCCTCTTCAGGTACTCCTCCTCCTGCTCCCACACTCGCCTCCTCGCCTCCTCGAGGCCCCGAGAGGCCCGAATCCTCTCCGACCGGCTGATCTCCGTCCCGTCCAGCCACTGAGGACAGACACACAAACATAAAATGTGATCCAGGTTGTAATAAAAACCAACGGCCCTTCATCTCCTCTTCCTCGTCATCTTCACTTTTAAACATCTGTATCTGTAGATCAGCCTGTTCGGTCTCTGCCTTGTGATTCTTTGTGGACTCTTCCAGTTTAAACTCCAGGCGGGCGGGTTAGTTGAACTCACCTTGAGCTGAGGCAGAGCGTTCACCACGTACTGCCGGTAGCCCTGGAACTGAGCGCAGGGGTTCCCCACCAGGAAGAGCTCCGTGAGGAGAACGCAGCGCTGCAGAGACACAACGCTGCTCAGACGGCCCACGAAGTTCACCGTCAGGTCCAGCTTCTGGAGACTCTCACAGCCTGGAGACAGGACACACACACACACACACACACACACACACACACAACCAAACACACACACACACACACACACACACACACACACACACACACACACACACACACAACCACACATGTTTTAAACTACCTACTGATGTTGTATATACTGACGGGTTAATAGAAGAAGTAATTGTCAGATTAATTGTAATAATGATTTCAGGAACAACAAACTGTTGATGATTAGTCATTTATTAAATTTATAAAACAATATTGAACATTTGCAGCTTCCTGTGAGCTGAGAGTTCTTCAGACTCAGTGATGGACATTTAGTGAGTTTAACATGTTATAGATTATAAATTATTGAATTAATAATGATTATATATTAATAATAATTATTATAAATTATGAATTGAATAACCTAAATAAATGGACCGATGACTCTGAGTTGCAGATCTGGGTGGAATCAGAACAAACCTTCCAGGTTTTCAATGACTTCAATGTTGTTCAAGGCCAGATTCAAATACTGCAGCTTCTTCAGACGGCCGACATTCTCTGGAAGAACCGATGAAGAAGACGTGAAACAGACGATTAGAACACGTCGGTCTGTATTAAACCGGGTCAGAACTAGTCGTGTGTTTTGCAGAAGTACGGCGGTTCCCTCACCGATCCTGGAGATGAGGTTGCTCTGCAGGTAGAGGATCCTCAGCTCTCTGCACCACCTGTCCAGGTGCTCCACCCTCTCGATGTCCTGCTGGTGCAGAGACAGCTCCTCCAGGGAGAAGATCTCACACTCGTTGTGCTCGGCCCGCCGGCGGACCATGTCCTCTGTGACTGGAGGGACACAACAGAGCACAAACATTACAAAATAAGAGAGGAGACGATATTCAATACGCAGGAAAAGACCACAATGAGACGCAAACTACCACAATAAGATGCAAACCACCACAATGAGACTCAAACCACCACAGTAAGACTCAAACCACCACAGTGAGACTCAAACCATCACAATGAGACGCAAACTACCACAATGAGACTCAAACCACCACAATGAGACTCAAACTACCACAATGAGACGCAAACTACCACAATGAGATGCAAACTACCACAATGAGACTCAAACTACCACAATGAGACGCAAACCACCACAATGAGACGCAAACTACCACAATGAGACTCAAACCACCACAATGAGACTCAAACTACCACAATGAGACTCAAACCACCACAATGAGACTCAAACTACCACAATGAGACTCAAACTACCACAATGAGACGCAAACTACCACAATGAGACGCAAACTACCACAATGAGACTCAAACTACCACAATGAGACGCAAACTACCACAATGAGACGCAAACTACCACAATGAGACTCAAACCACCACAATGAGACGCAAACCACCACAATGAGACTCAAACTACCACAATGAGACTCAAACTACCACAATGAGACTCAAACTACCACAATGAGACTCAAACTACCACAGTGAGACTCAAACTACCACAGTGAGACTCAAACTACCACAATGAGACTCAAACTACCACAGTGAGACTCAAACTACCACAATGAGACTCAAACTACCACGATAAGACTCAAACTACCACAATAAGACGCAAACTACCACAAGAAGACACAAGAAGACCACAGAAGGACGAGCAAAGCCACTACAAAGAGACACAAAACGTCAAAGACACAAAATGACTACAAAGAAACACAAACTACCACAATAAGACACAAAACAACTCCAGAAATACGTGCAAAACAACAGATACATCAGGTCAACAAAGACACTAAACAACTACAAAGAGACAAAAAAAACATCCACAAAGAGACGCAAACTACCAGAGAGACACACAATGACTAAAGAGAGACGTGAAAATAAACATGACTGTGACGACAAAGAGAAACAGAACCACTGGAGATCTAAAACAGTCACATGTTGTGTCTTTATATCTGATGTCTACTACTATAACTGTCTATATGCAGAGATCCATTACCTCATAATGCTTCCAATGCACAGTCACTGAACTGTTACTTTTATTATCTGATCATCATAGTTAATTTAATCAAACAACGTTTTAAATTATGAACATTATTAACAAACATAAACGCCTCTTATATGAGTAACAACAGTAGTTACGTCACCACTAACTAGACCTACTTTAACTAATGTGATTTAGTAAATATAAAGTTAAAGGTGTCATTAAAACATGTCTGTTAAACTCACTGAAGACCATCTTCCTCTTCCTCTTCTTCTTCTGTTGTTAAAAGCGTTACTGTAGAAACCGACCTGGTGCTGCGTTCACCGACTGTGGGAAATAGTATAACTCCAAATTACTTCAACTTTTACTCACATATTTAATTTCCCCACAACTTGTAAGTAGCATTTGTTGTTTGTTGTGTCATTGTGGAACCAGTTTGAACTATACTACAGAATACAATATCATACAAACAATATACATTAATACATGCAAAGTATGCAATTATCTATAGCTGTCAAATAAATATAGTGGAGCAAATAAATACTATGGTATAAAGAGTCATAGAATGGAAGTACATGTAAAGTAAAGTACAGCTACTTCAGTACAGTAGGGCTAGTTTTCATGTATGTATTTAAGTATACACACACGTGTAATATGTATATATAAGTACTGCTCTTTTAATGTAATCTAATCTATAGTTTACAAGGATCACCCGAAGGCAGCACCCCGGTGAGCCTCTCTGAAGCTTTTATTTTGAAGGTGGCATTGCGGAAGTCGTTCCGTTACCCCGCTTGTAGAGCAGACAACAAGATGACGGTCTACAAGGCGCTCCACTGCCAGCTGACGTCCATCATGGAGGCGCTGACCAGCGCCGCGGTGTCGGAGATCTGCGAGCTGGTGGACGAAGGCTACGCGGTGTTGAGGCTCGAGATCAGCCGGAGCCACAAGGAGAACCAGGACCTGAGGCGGAAGCTGGAGCTGATGGAGACCGTGGTCGACCACCGGGACCACCACCGGGACCACCACCACCAGCGGAGGAACGTCGGGAGGTTGGACTACGGAGGGCTGGAGGACGGGGGGAGCTTTGTGGACTTCAGTCCCGGTGGGTTTCAGGCGCCTTTTTTTGTTTGTTTTTTACCCCCAAAACACTCCAGTGTGTCCGCCGTTTACATTTCGGTGACACCGATGATGGTGCGTTCAATGACAGCGGTTGGAAACAGACCAACGGCTGTCGTTGAACGCACCACCGTGTTAAACTAACTATTGTTAAATTGTTACTTTACTGAACCAAGTTACGAGAAATAAACTCGTATAAATAAGCGTATGTGTTGTACTTACTGTATAATAAGTAACGTGTACTTATACACAGTAGTGAGATTACTCTTCATTCAACAAGAAGCGTTGTGTTTCATGCAGAGCGTTCCTCATCAGCAGCAGTGGGGCCCAAACAGATGAAAGTGAACCTCAGAGGAAGTGGACGAGTCCCCGGGTCAGAGGTCCCGACTGAGCTGACCTCAACCACACAGGTCGGTTCTCTCAAACATCTCGTCTGCTTCAACAGTTGAAGTCACCTTCTCTCTCTCTGAGGAAGGGTTGCTGGATGAGACCACCAGGATCAGGGGACCAAAGGGTCAGGGACCCCCTGACCAACACCTACGAGATGTCACTGAAACGGACCCAAACCACCGAGGAAGAGACTCAAGATGAACACAGAGAGACACAGAGAGACTACAAAGAGTACAACGCATCTAAAAAGAGATGCAAAACAGCTTAAAACAGCGATCGAAAGGGGAAAAACAACCACAAAGACACAAAACAACTGTAAAGAGACACAAAACAATCATAAAGAGACACAAAACAATCATAAAGAGACACAAAACAACTGTAAAGAGACACAAAACAACCATAAAAGAGACTCAAAACAACCATAAAAGAGACTCAAAACAACCATTAAAGAGACACAAAACAATCATAAAGAGACATAAAACAACTGTAAAGAGACACAAAACAATCATAAAGAGACTCAAAACAACCATTAAAGAGACACAAAACAATCATAAAGAGACACAAAACAACCATTAAAGAGACACAAAACAATCATAAAGAGACACAAAACAACCATTAAAGAGACACAAAACAATCATAAAGAGACTCAAAACAACCATTAAAGAGACACAAAACAATCATAAAGAGACACAAAACAACTGTAAAGAGACACAAAACAATCATAAAGAGACTCAAAACAACTGTAAAGAGACACAAAACAATCATAAAGAGACACAAAACAACTGTAAAGAGACACAAAACAATCATAAAGAGACTCAAAACAACTGTAAAGAGACACAAAACAATCATAAAGAGACTCAAAACAACTGTAAAGAGACACAAAACAATCATAAAGAGACACAAAACAACTGTAAAGAGACACAAAACAATCATAAAGAGACACAAAACAACTGTAAAGAGACACAAAACAATCATAAAGAGACTCAAAACAACTGTAAAGAGACACAAAACAATCATAAAGAGACTCAAAACAACCATTAAAGTGACTCAAAACAACTGTAAAGAGACACAAAATGACTCCAAAGAGAGACAGAGTTGGTTCTTTTGATTAATCTTTGAAAGTCTAGTTGATTGTTTGACTGAGGAAAAGTCAACAGTAACACACAGTACGATGATATAAAGATGACATTAGTCACCTGAACTGTTTTTATGGATTAACAGGACATTTATCAGTCAATGTTTGAATAAACTGCTCAAACTCGGTTGTATTATTCTGCTTCTGCTGGTTTAAATGCATCACTGCAGCCTTTAGTCGGTGTGAAGCTTCATGGTGGAGTTTGGTGCATGAATGTTATTCAATGAATGTTATTCATTATCATGAACTAAGTAAACGTCTATAAGAGTAAATTTAAAGCCAGTTGATTCCGTTCTTTTCTACTTTCAGGATTCTTTGACAAGAGCAGAGGAGCTGAAGGACCAGGATGTAGTTCTGATAAAGGAGGAGGTGGCTAAAGAGGAGGCGAACGAAGAGGAGGAGGAGCTGCTGCTCAACGAGGACGGTGAGAGAGGAGCGACCGTAAAGTTAACGCTTCATTTATGAACCTTATCTTTTATTTATGCATTTCAGTCTATAATAAGAAGCCGACATTTTGACATCAAACATCGAGACGGACTGAGTTTTTATCAGGCGGTAAACTCTAAAGCTTCATGTGTTAAAGCTGCGTTCTCTCTAGTGTCCAGCAGGGGGCGACTCCTCTGGTTGTATAGAAGTCTAGTCTAAAATGACTCTACTTCTCTCTTGATTTATTCCCTCAGTAAACATTGTAAACATGAGTTTATGGTCTCAATCTCTAGTTTACAGTCTTCTTCAATACAGCATGATGTTCATTTAGTACATTATGCTCCATTTAGAGTCAAACACACCATAAAGAGGGGATGATTTAGGGGCGGGGCTACACACTGATTGACAGGTCTCTACGTCACTCCTCAGTCCAGATATGGTCACTTCCTGTTCACTGGTTGCAAAAAACCAAGATGGCGACGGCCAAATCGCCTAACTTGAGGCTTCAACTTGGCAGTGTACCAACCAACGAGTGACGTCATGATGACTGCTTCCTCTTCTTATTGACAGTCTGTGGTTTCTATGTGGAAACAGACACGTTGACAGAATGTTTGTCTCACTGTGTGTGTGTGTGTGTGTGTGTGTGTGTGTGTGTGTGTGTGTGTGTGTGTGTGTGTGTGTGTGAAGGAATGGAGGTGCAGCTGCCGGACACTGACGACAGTGAAGAAGGACCCTCTGGGATGATGGTCCACTCCGCAGCGGCCGCCCTGAGGCTGTGGGACCAGAACAGCGACGGGCTGTCGGAGCACCGGGGGACCCACAGTGCACCGGGGTCTCCGGGCCCCGCGGGCGCCGCCGAGAGCCTCTCTTCAGACGTGGCGTTCGACTTGGCCTCGGAGTCGGACTGCGAGACTCCGTCTGCGGTCCGGACGAGGAGGCCCTTCCTGTCTGGGTCCGGGGGAAGCCCCGGGACCGCCGAGCTGAAACGGGGCGCGACCCTGATCAGCTCGCTCCCCTACGACACAGACCTGGATCTGTGCTCCTCGTGGACCAATCAGGGCCCGCTGGGCGTGGCGCCCGTCCACCACCGGTCGACGCTGCCGGACAATGTGTCGGACCTGAACGTCGGCGGTTTCCCCGTGGCGCTCGGCCTCGGCGTCTCCCGGCTGGACCCGCTGGAGCTGAACCGGTTCTGCAGGGACGGCAGGCGCTTCGTCTGCAGCTACTGCGCGAAGTGCTTCACGTCGTCCCGCAGCCTGGAGACGCACGTGCGCGTTCACACGGGCGAGCGGCCGTACAGCTGCGCCCAGTGCGGGAAGCGCTTCACGCAGTCGGGACACCTGAAGACGCACCAGAGCGTCCACACCGGGGAGCGGCCGTTCGCCTGCCAGCACTGCGGGAAGAGGTTTGCCGGGAAGCAGAACCTGAGGATCCATCAGCAGAAGCACCACGCGGTGGAGCCCAACACTGTAGTGTGACCCGCTGTTATACATATATATATATATATATATATACGTATATATATATATATATATACGTATGTATATATATATATATATATATATATAAGTATATATATAGTATACTCATGGTACTGTAAACAATCCACACTGTGACAGACCAGAACCTCACTGCTGTTACTGAACTAATCCTTTAAATAGATCTTTTTTTAAGTGGAAGGCCTTTTAAAGAACTCCAATAGGTATGACTGTTGTAACCATCTGATCTTGCCTCGGTTCAAACCTGAGACGAAGCTAAACGGGACTACCACGTGATCCAGATTCAGATTCTTACCTCAAACCGAGCGACTGCACAATGGAAGAGTTCCTGTAGAGAACCGACCGTCTGTAAGAAGCACGTGAATGTTTATTTGGTTGGTTGTAGATCTGGAATTAAAAACGTTACATCTTCTCAAATGTGAAGAATTTCTGCTTTTCTCTGTTTTTATATCTTTGTGAATCTTTTTAGACTTTTTGGACTGCTGGTCGGATATTTCTGGGAGTTTTTGTCTTTATTCCAGTCATAGAAATAAAACAGGAGTAGAACATTCACATTCAAATCAACGTAGTGGGCTGGTCCGAGTGGCGGCCATTTTTATTTGCACCGTTGCCATTGCGATCGTTGTAAAGGGCTAACCTCCGTATAAACTCAGCGACTAAAACGAGCAGTAGAGTGTAACGTTACGAAGCGTAGAGAGTACACTTGTAAAGTTGATCATCCTAAATGCTTCATCCACACTCTTCACAGGATCGTTGCTGTCAACAGATGAGTGACAACTTTGTTCGGCTCACTTTCTGTAACCAGTGAAGCATTAAAGTATGGTGAAGTCAGCAAGCTAGCTAGTGTACCATTGGTTTGCTAGCTACCTAGTTGCTCATGCCACCATGTACGCTAGTTAGCTTGCCAGCTTACTAATTCCATCATGTATGCTAGTTAGATAACTAGCTTGCTACTTCCACCATGTAGGCTAGTTAGCTAGCTTGCCAATTCCACCATGTAGGCTAGCTTGTTAATTCCACTATGTAGGCTAGTTAGCTAGCTTGCTAATTCCACCATGTACCCTAGTTAGCTACCTAGCTTGCTAATTCCACCATGTAGGCTAGCTAGCTTGCAAATGCCACCATATATGCTAGTTAGCTAGCTATCTTACTAATTCCACCATGTATGCTATTTAGATATTAGCTTGCTAATTCCACCATGTACCCTCGTTAGCTATCTAGCTTGCTAATTCCACCATGTACCCTAGTTAGCTACCTAGCTTGCTAATTCCACCATGTAGGCTAGCTAGCTTGCAAATGCCACCATATATGCTAGTTAGCTAGCTATCTTACTTATTCCACCATGTATGCTATTTAGATATTAGCTTGCTAATTCCACCATGTACCCTCGTTAGCTATCTAGCTTGCTAATTCCACCATGCTTTAATGCTACACTGATTACAGAAAATGAGCTGAACAGCGGGTCACATTTGGTCACAATTTGTAAAGAAATTTACAAGAAACTGATTTAAAAAAATAGTTAAAAATATGAGTATTTTGTGTGATTATTAAAAATAAACCTGAATTATAAATACTGGTATAACATCCAGTGTTATTCCTCAGCTCACTGAGGCTGTGTGAGTCCTGTGTGTTGGACTGTCCTCCGTCACAGAACAAGAGAATCACAGACGAAGGCCTTTCACACAATAGAAGCTCAGAGAAACACCAGCCGACTGGTCTCACTGGTCCCAACAGATACACTCACATACTGACAACAGCAACAGATCACAGTTCACTGTTCATTCAGCAGAAAAACACACACACAAAGGATTTACAACACACACACACACACACACACACACACATATATATAAAGTCTACACACAAGTAAAGAAGTTATTCATATTTGCCGCCTGCTGAAATGTTGTTTAATGTGAGATAACAAGAAATACTGAACTCATGTACTCATATACATATATATATATACACACACATATATATATATATATATATATATATATACACACATATATATATATATATATATATATATATATATATATACACACACATATATATATATATATATATATATATATATATATATATATATATATATATATATATAAATAAAATCACTGCCAGACGGAGGGTCTAAACATTACATGGTAAATAAAGTCATGGATTTTATGTATTTATTGTATTTTGTTTGTATCAATTTATTTTGAAACACTCATTTTTACATATGTATAGTAATTTGTTATTTTTTAATGAATCTATTTCTTAATTATTCTTTGAATCTATTTTGAATATTTTATTGTTATATTTTGGATCCAACTTTTTTTTCTTTTTAACATATTAAATGTATTCTATCTTTATCTACTTTTAATAAATTTGTTACTTAGGTTTTTTTTCCTCTACCAAAAGGAAATTGCCATAGTTTCAATAAATATGACAATAGAATAAACAAACACTAGAACAACAATTATTAAGTGTAAATAAATAATACTGACACCAGTGCAACATAGAGTACAGTAGCACTGGATGGTCTGTTTGTTGTTGCTCTGACAACAGCGTCAAAGAACCCTGAAACATCCTGACTCAAGTTTGTCACAATAACAACAGGTTCTTATTTTGAAGTCGGAAGTGTTATACCGGAAGCGCGAGTGAGGAGGAAGTAGAAGAAAAAAAGAAAAGAAAACGTTGGTCGTCTTTGTAACGAGCAACGGGAGCACAGTTTAACATCTTAACGGGTTCACAGTCGGCGGCTCCGGTATCGGCATCGTTCCAGAGCCTCCTCGGAGCTCCGTGTCGCCCGTTAAGAGGGGTCCTCGGTCCTCGGGTCCGGTCCTCATGGCCGCCCTAAGCAGCAGAGCTCTGCGCGAGCAGCTCTCCATCATCATGGGCGCCTTGACCAAGGCGGCGGTGGTGGAGATCTGCGAGGTGGTGGACGGAGGTTACGCGGTGCTGCAGCTGGAGATCAGCCGGAGCCACAAGGAGAACGAGGACCTGAGGAAGAAGCTGCACCTCATCGAGTCCATCGTGGTCCGGGGGAGCCTCGGCGGGGCGAAGGCGGCGGTGGAACCGGAGCTCGTACCGGTCGCGGACGGCGAACAGCGGGCGGAAACACCGCGGCAG
The DNA here is from genome assembly GCF_023349555.1 of Cebidichthys violaceus. Lineage (NCBI taxonomy): Eukaryota > Metazoa > Chordata > Actinopteri > Perciformes > Stichaeidae > Cebidichthys > Cebidichthys violaceus. The sequence goes on from NW_027176572.1 coordinate 1,669,740, forward strand.
CAGCGGGACGGTGACGGAGGAGACACCGCTGATTGTACCGGAGGAGATGGAGGAGGTGTTGTGGTGGTGCGAGAGGAGGTAACGTCAACCTTCGCTAACATTTCTAATAGATGACTTTAACCAGAAGTCGACTAAATGTGGAAGTTAATTTATGACAGTTACAGGAAAACAAGATGAAAACTGGATAAAGCCTCGTTATAGCAATAAGAGAGCCTGTCAGTTTTTCAAAATAATGACGAGGTATTTCAAAATAACGAGGTTTTTCAAAAGAATGACTTGGTATTTCAAAATAATGAGGTTTTTCAAAATAATGACTTGGTTTTTCAAAATAATGACATGGTATTTCAAAATAATGAGGTTTTTCAAAATAATGACTTGGTATTTCAAAATAATGAGGTTTTTCAAAATAATGACTTGGTTTTTCAAAATAATGACTTGGTTTTTCAAAATAATGACATGGTATTTCAAAATATTGACTTGTTTTTTCAAAATAATGACTTGGTATTTCAAAATAATGACATGGTTTTTCAAAATAATGACTTCGTTTTTCAAAATAATGACTTATCACAAAATAATGAAACACTTTATCAAAAATATTGTATATTCTGTTTACAATCGTGTAAGACAAAAAGAAGAGCAGCAAACCTTTGACTTGAGGAGCTTTGAAAAGCATGAACATGATTAATCAATCATCAAAATAGTTGCTAATTACTTTTCTCTTTGATCAATTAATCGATTAATCGATCGATCGTTTCATCTCTCAGCTGAATGTCTTCTGTGTTTTCACTGTCACACCGTGGAGGAAAAATAAAATGGAAAACTGAGAAAATAAAAACTCACTATATAAAACCTCGTCCTCTCAAGATGGAAAAAAGTATCTTTTGGATTTTCTGGTTATTATTATTTTCAAGTAGAATGAAGTCGCTTCATATTGTGTCATTAGGCCTTGAAGATATACTTATATTTAATTCCATATAATATCCAGGTGTGGATCCCTTATGTCGTTACCTCGAGCTGAAAGTCGGCTAACCCTGATGTTAATTGTCTTATTTTGAAAAACCCAAAAGTCATTTTTTTCTTCTTTTTTTTAATAATATGTTAATTAAAGTGAGATAATAGGATTAAAACAACAACAACAACAACCGGTGTTACAACCGTCCCCGATGTCCTCTTTTTAATTAAAACCTTGATTTAACTCAACGAGGAGTCAGCCAATCAGGACTCAGGGGACCTCTTACCTTGATGAGTTCACACGTTAACGACTTCATCCAGTTTCACATGTAAAGTCCATGTTTGTAGTTCATTAACTGAAGATCACCATTAATGGAACCTGAGTATTGTTGCTCATCAAGTCTCTCGTTACATCATTTCCAGCTTCCGGACGTGGTGTTGATCAAAGACGAAGACTCCGACAGCAACGACGCCTTTGAGGAAGGTGAGTGTTTAAAGTTTCTCAACCTCTGGGTCGGGGGCCCAAAGTGGGGTCACTGGAGGTGTCTTAGTTGGGTCGAGCACATGTTCCTGAATGTCAGGATTGTGATGACTTTCAATTCAATCAACTCGCTGCCGGGATGTTCTTTTGAAATAGATTTTTCAGCGTTTCTTCTTTTCTTCCAGATAAACCGGCGGCTGACGGCGGGGCGGCTGCAGCCAGAGAGAGCGTCACGGCGACGCCCGTCGGCCGGAGCGCCAAGAGACGCTGGCCGGGAGGCGAAGACGCCGACAGGAAGTCGTCCTCCGAGCCGCTCGCCGAGAAGAGGACCGTGACCGTCTACAGCCTGGACTCTCCTCGCAGCGAGCCGGGCTTCTCCGGGCGGCTCGGTGCCGACGACAACATGGAGGCCGGCGAGTCGGTGCGCTCGTACTCCTCGCACGCGGACCCGGACGTCCAGCTGGTCCACCGGGACTGCTCGCTGGTCCCCCCGAGCTCCAACAGACAGACGTACTTCGGCAACGGCTCTCCGACCGAGTCGCCCACAAACAGAGAGCTGGATCTCAGCCTCACGTGGACCAAACAGTCGAAAGGCCACCTGACCTTTTCTCAGTTCCACCAAAGCGAGAACCTGGACGGCGACGCCTTCGGGCTCAAGATGGTCAGCGTCACGGGCTCCATCTCCACGGACTGCCAGCTGTCGGAGAGCAGCAGCTCCGCGTTCGAGTACGACGACGGCGGCGGCGACGTGATGAGCTTCGGCCACTACGGCGACGGGCAGCAGCCGGGCGCCCGAGGGCGGCGCTTCGTGTGCGCCGTGTGCTCCAAGACGTACGCCACCACCCAGAACCTGGAGGTGCACATGCGCATCCACACGGGCGAGAGGCCGTTCTGCTGCAGCCAGTGCGGCAAGAAGTTCACCCAGTCGGCTCACCTGAAGTCTCACCTGAGCGTCCACTCCGGGGAGCGGCCGTACGGCTGCTCGCTGTGCTCCAGGAGCTTCATCGTCAAGTACAGCCTGAAGCTACACATGAAGAAGTGCCACGACACCGTGTTCAGTGACTGAGCGCTCTGTGAAGACCAGGCTTTCGCATATTTATACAGATATTTAAAGTGTGTTCTACGTATTCGTCCCTTTTTAAATCACTCATTTAAGTTATTTTTTCAAACTTGATTCTTTTAGCTCCTGACGCTTGATGACTTGCAGTGAACTGATTATGTGACATTGAAGGACGTCGCCTCTTAAAAATCCAAACCATGAAATGTGATCTTCATCAACAGGTTTTCTGATTCTGGAATAAAATCCTAACATTTCCATTGAGCTCCGCCTCCGTCTGTTAATAAGTCTTTAGTGTAAAAAGCACAAACACTGCATGAGTCACGTGTCTTTCTTGGTTAATAAAAGTAATCATGGAACTGTTTTGTATCAGTTATTTATGGGTGTTTACGGGACAAAGACCAGCTGTAGCAGTAACTCAGCATCAGTTTAAAGACACAGAGATGTATCTGGTCCCTGATCATACGGGTAGATTCTCGATGTTTGAAATGATGAGAAACAACAAAAGGTCACACGGTGGAAACTGGGAGGAGACATGCATGCTGATGAAGTGGGTGTGCCACGCGTCAACCAGTTTACAGACTGCAGACACCACGTCACACTGGGTCTGTTGGGATTAAGGTCAGGGGTCAGGCTTTGGATGTAGTACTGAACAGACTTAAGGAGCTCAGGGACCCGACGGTTTAGAGGGGCCTCTGTTTGAGACGTCTTACAGGTGTTGTTGGAAAATCAAAGACGAAAGAAAACAACCACAAAGAGACGCAAACTGACTACAAACAACCACAAAGAGACGCAAACAACCACAAAGAGACACAAACAGACTACAAACAACCACAAAGAGACGCAAAGTGACTACAAACAACCACAAAGAGACTACAAACAACCACAAGGAGACTACAAACAACCACAAAGAGACACAAAGTGACTCTCTAACGACTCCCAGCTCCTAATGAGAGGATTTGTGTGTTTTTGTAGTTTTCTGTAAACTTCATATATTCATGTGCTCTATAAAGGACCTGAGGGTGAATGTTCATGTTCTCTAAATAAAGGACCTGAGGGTGAATGTTCACATGCTCTAAATAAAGGACCTGAGGGTGAATATTCATGTTCTCTAAATAAAGGACCTGAGGGTGAATGTTCATGTTCTCTAAATAAAGGACCTGAGGGTGAATATTCATGTTCTCTAAATAAAGGACCTGAGGGTGAATGTTCATGTGCTCTAAATAAAGGACCTGAGGGTGAATGTTCATGTTCTCTAAATAAAGGACCTGAGGGTGAATGTTCACATGCTCTAAATAAAGGACCTGAGGGTGAATATTCATGTTCTCTAAATAAAGGACCTGAGGGTGAATGTTCACATGCTCTAAATAAAGGACCTGAGGGTGAATATTCATGTTCTCTAAATAAAGGACCTGAGGGTGAATGTTCATGTTCTCTAAATAAAGGACCTGAGGGTGAATATTCATGTTCTCTAAATAAAGGACCTGAGGGTGAATGTTCACATGCTCTAAATAAAGGACCTGAGGGTGAATATTCATGTTCTCTAAATAAAGGACCTGAGGGTGAATGTTCATGTGCTCTAAATAAAGGACCTGAGGGTGAATGTTCATGTGCTCTAAATAAAGGACCTGAGGGTGAATATTCATGTTCTCTAAATAAAGGACCTGAGGGTGAATGTTCACATGCTCTAAATAAAGGACCTGAGGGTGAATATTCATGTTCTCTAAATAAAGGACCTGAGGGTGAATGTTCATGTTCTCTAAATAAAGGACCTGAGGGTGAATATTCATGTTCTCTAAATAAAGGACCTGAGGGTGAATGTTCATGTGCTCTAAATAAAGGACCTGAGGGTGAATGTTCATGTTCTCTAAATAAAGGACCTGAGGGTGAATATTCATGTTCTCTAAATAAAGGACCTGAGGGTGAATGTTCATGTGCTCTAAATAAAGGACCTGAGGGTGAATATTCATGTTCTCTAAATAAAGGACCTGAGGGTGAATGTTCATGTTCTCTAAATAAAGGACCTGAGGGTGAATATTCATGTTCTCTAAATAAAGGACTTGAGGGTGAATGTTCATGTGCTCTAAATAAAGGACCTGAGGGTGAATGTTCATGTTCTCTAAATAAAGGACCTGAGGGTGAATATTCATGTTCTCTAAATATATTTGTAAGATGACACTTCGCACATGCGCAGTGCGGGTCGTGTCGTCGTTCTTGCCCCCGCATCACTTCCTGGTTTGTGTCGGTACTGTTTACATCAGGTGAGACAGATCGACACCAGACAAACGGAGCTGGGCCGCACGTGCGTCTCTGTTGTTTACGCCACGGTGACCAGGACCGTCCGTGTTTGTCAACGGGTTGGATTTTATTCTATTTGATTTATTAAAATCATGTCTCCGGCCGCTACCTTCCACGCGCAGCTCGCCTCCATCATGGAGGTGCTGGCCAACACGGCGGTGGCGGAGATCTGCGAGCTCGTGGACAGCGGATACTCGGTGCTGCAGCTCGAGATCTCGCGGAGCCGCAAAGAGAACGAGGTGCTGCGGAGGAAGCTGCGGCTCACGGAGCTCAGAGCCGCGCGGGCGACCGCGCTGCGAGCCGCGGTCACCGCCGCTGCCGGAAGCGGCGGAGGCGGAAACGCGCTGCTGATCGCGAGCGGCCGAGCTCGAGCTCAGCTGCCTGCTCATCACCCGGGCAACGGGCCAAGGAGAAGCGGAACACCGGGAGGTAAAGCGTTAAAAATTAACGTAAAGAAGCAGTGATGAGAAAGTGTCATTCAAAGAGCTTGATAAAAAATACAGACACTATATATATATATATATATATATATATATATATATATTTATATATATTTATATATATATATATATATTTATATATATTTATATATATATATATATATATATATTTATATATATATATATATATATATATATATATAAATATATATATTTATATTTATATTTTTTAAACTTGCATGTCAACAAAGCTACATAGAATTTAACTGCATATATAAATCCTATTGTGTTAGTGTTTATATTACTGTTGTATTTAGATGTCTTTTGTATTTAGATGCTTTTGGAAACATTGTGCTTGAAATAAAGCCCCTTTATTAATTATGAATTAATGAAGCATAAAGATGAAACGCTGAGCTTCATCACAAGACAAATACACTTAAAAGTATCCTCATGACTCACCTCCTCCAGGCGAGGCGGTGCGCTCCAGAGTGTCCCACCAGGAGACCCAGATCCGGAGCAGAGACCCAGACCCGTCCTCAGACTCTGGACAAGATGCCCCACCGAGGACGGTGAGTAGAGCTGCAGGAATGTAAGACGTCGTTTCTTCTTCTCTCCGTTCTTTATTCTCTCTCTCTGCTCCGATTGCAGCTCGCTGCAGCCGAGTCGCCCAAAGTGACGGCCGCGGTGATCAAAGTGGAGGACGACGAGGAGTCCTGGTCCCAACCTGAGCAGGACAGTAAGTACAGTTTCAGTTAATCAACACTTTATTCAGAAGCTACAACCCATACAGAGGTATACGGCGTCTCTACGTCACTCCTCAGTCCAGATGTGGTCACTTCCTGTTCACTGGTTGCAAAAAAACAAGATGGCGACTGCCAAAATGCTGAATTCAATGCTTCAAAAAGTCCACAAACCAACGTGTGATGCAGCTAGAAAAAGGTGTGACATTCTGCTTTTCTTTCACTGCAGAAGAGTTTTGCCGTGTCGTTGACGGGCTGGCGCCGGAGACAGAAGCCCCGCCCCCGCTGACCAAGCAGGAAGTAGCGGACGAAGGCGGCGGTTCGTCTCGGTCCTGGACGAGCGGGGAAGTCCAAACAACCCTCAGCGCCGGCCAGAGGTCTGAAACCAGCAGCTACGACTGCCTGATGTACGAGCCGCAGCTCCAACACGCCGCCCTCAGTTCCCAGAATCCTTTGAGTGAGGATCCCGGCTGCTTCTACGCGTTGGACGCCGGTGCGAGTGTTTCCGCTGCGTCTGACGCGGTCAGCGGCGGCGACTTCACTTTCACCGTCAGTGAGGTGGTGAGTCTGTCTGCGGCGGAGCACCAGCAGCCTGCAGGTCTTCACATCAACCAGCAGAGGGCGCCGCCGCCGCCCACGGAGAAGCCTCGGCTTCCTGCGAGGAAGGAGATGCCGGAGAGACTCCACGCTTTCATGAGAAGGGACAGGTGGAGACCTCAGGACGACGGCGGCAAGACGTTCAGCTGCACCTTCTGCGGTAAGACTCTGGCCTGCCTGAAGAACCTGAAGACCCACATGAGGGTCCACACGGGCGAGAAGCCGTTCGTCTGCCCGCTCTGCGGCAAGCGCTTCTCCGACTCCAGCAACCTGAAGCGCCACCAGAGCGTCCACACCGGCGAGAAGCGCTACGGCTGCGTCCACTGCGGGAAGCGCTTCGCCCAGTCGGGGTCCCTGAAGGTCCACATGACGGTCCA
>NW_027176572.1:1681680-1689180 GCF_023349555.1 Cebidichthys violaceus
ATATTTCCAGGACCTTCACACACTTTGCATTTCTTATTCTTGTTAAATATTCCACCAGTATTGTTTTTTGAAACGGTGTAATCTGCTTTATATTTGTTCTCACAGTAACAATGTGTTAGCAGCCAAATATATTAGAAGTTTCTTATTATTTAGATCTAAACTCCACCCGTCTGCTGCAGCCTGCAGGAGAAATCAAACACTAAACACGTCCCTGTATTATTAGTGTGTGTGTGTGTGTGTGTGTGTCTGCACTGCTGGCTGATATAAAAGGCACTTAACAGATGAAGAGTTTTACTCCAAAGTGCTGCAGAGAACAGAACCTGAATGAGGTGATGTCATGTTTGAGATCCAGAAGGTACATGAGGTTTATTACCTGCTACTCTAAAGCTGCTGGAACTGGACCGTTATCATCCCACGACTTAATTCATCAACTTTACTAAAGATTAACAACGTGTGATTAGTTTTAACTCTCAGTATTAATTAATCTAATTGAGGTAGGATTATGACAAGCCGTCGAAAACAACAGTCCTTGGCCCCGCCCACCGACCTGTCAATAAGGCGACATCAACAAACTCGACGCCTCCTTCTTATGATGCATTTTAGAAACACCAAAAATGTATGTCACAGCTCTATCCAGGAAGCCACAATTCAGATATTCACAATAAAATCGGAGCTAGTGCAGCTTTACGGTTACTTTGTTCTCGTTTCATTTTGGAATAAAACTCCTCAGGGGGAACAAATGGCACTTATCTTCCTGTGGTAACAACCTCCAGGTAGATCAACTAGAACCTCAGATGTGTTTTGTGCATTAGTTTTTTTAAAAGTCACAGCTCTTATTTTGAAAAGAAGTGGGGCGTCACAGCGACGCTCGCTGCCGTTGGACCTGAATTTGCTCTCCAGACGAGTTCGGTCTGTCGTTTGGTCACTTTGGACAGCTCAAAAAAGCCAAGTTCAACTATTAACAATAGAATACACTTTTACATTATTTCAGAAATACATCAGGTACATTTAGAGGTTTTATATGTGATACTTTTTAAATGTTTGTATAGCTAAACTACAGTAACTTGTGTCACAATGTTAATGAGCTCCTTCAGCGTTTTAACAACAAGCACATTGTCCGATTTTTATACTCCGGGAAAATCCAAACGTGATTAACACACGAGAGGAAAAGCCTCAGTTTGAGGTTTAATCTGGGTTGATGCGTCTCCACGCTAACTTTCCCGGAGTTTTTCGCTTTGGATTTAACGGTTAAGCGCTTCAATTTGAATTTCAAACCGTTTTAAAAACTTCAGCCCTCGTGTTCGACGCTTCTCGTCGGTTTTACATTCAAACAGGTTTTTTGCTGTCAAACGTTTTCCGGAGCTCGTACTGTACATGCAAACAGTTAGTACAAAGAAAAAGTTAAATTCTTCTACTGAGTCCCTTCAGACCTTTGTTTTCTGTCACGCTTCCAGTTTCACACTGCAAACTTTGGAAACTTCTTTTACTCGTTTCTTGATGTGATGTCCTGTAAAAACAAACGGAATCATGAGAAGCTGTCGTTGTTGTTTCTTAGTTGACAGAATTAAAGTGGAACACGCGTCTGATTTTGGACTCACCTCCGTCTTCGCCTTCCTCCACTCGCCCATCGGCCCCGACTTCGTCAGGACTGAAAGAAGAGCGAATCAAAAGAGATGTTTTAACACAAAAGTAACATTTTAACAAGAGAAACTTACTTCCTGAAGGGAAAGATTCTGGTTTTGAGAAGATCTGATACAAACTTTTCTGTCTCAAAGTTGTGGATGAAATCTTTTCATTTCAAAAAGTGTTTTATTTTCCCCTGAAAAGTCTCTAAAACAAGCATTTAGACCATCGTGACTCACGAGAAGTCGGGTACACAATAATCAATTAACAATGGAACACGCAGAACAAAAGGTTTTTCACGTCGTTATTTTCTCTCCGTCACAATCGGAGAATATTTCCTCTAAATGTTCCACATCTACAGCCTCGTTTCACTCCCAGTCTATTCGTGATGCTTACGCATAAACGTCGAGATCACCGAGAACGCGGCCGATGAGACGGTCGCGCTCCACAAGAGACACCTGCAGGAAGAACAAAGAACTTTAGTTTAGACGTATCGATCATCAGGCGTTAATGGGAAAAAAACACATAACTTACACGTAACTTGGTGGAGACGCTTAAAGTTATTGTTCTCTAAAGATGGTATTAACCAAACTCGGTTTTTATTATGTGTGTTTAGTAAAAAATAAGTTTTTGTTTTAAAGTATTTCCACAGATTGTTTGTTTTAAGGGATTAAAAAGTGAATAAATAAGAAGTTTTACCCAGAGTATAGAGCAGTGAAGATGAAGATGGTGAAGATGAAAAAAAGAAGAGCCTTCATCGTTAACCCTGAAACACAAATACAAACAAATACAGTCATCCTCTGTGATGTCACCACTAAAAACAGCTGATTTTAAAAACAACTAGTTCTGATTAAAGCTGATATTTAGCATTTTGAAATTAAATGAAAACTCCTGTGAAACAGCATTTAGATCGTCACAGAGAGACTGATCAACAAAGAGAGCGGCGCTCACCTGCGTGCTCAGGTGCGGCCTGATGGCAGCTGTTGGTGTAGTAAGGTGAGGGAGGCGGGACTTCAGAGAGGCCGCCCAGCGACTGGGTGAACCGCTCCTTTGACTGACAGATCTCAGAGCAAATCTCCTCCTGGATGAGCAGCTTCGGGGGCGGGGCCACTTTGTCAGGAGGGGGCGGGATCTCAGTGTGGTCTGAAAGAGAAGAAATATATATAGATATATCCATTTCAAAACTACCAAAAACCAAGATGGCGACAGACAAAAACCAAGATGGCGAAGGACAAAAACCAAGATGGCGACAGACAAAAACCAAGATGGCGACAGACAAAAACCAAGATGGCGACAGACAAAAACCAAGATGGCGACAGACAAAAACTAAGATTGCGACGGACAAAAACCAAGATGGAGACGGCCAAAAACCCAGACAGTTATGTCCATAAACCAAGATGGCGACGGTCAAAATGGTCTCAACCATTGAATCACCTTGTGACTCATCTTGGGGCTCCTCCCTCCATTACCCACCGTAAGTGAAGCTGCGGCTGTCGTCCAGCTCGGTGCTGTTAAATCCAGACCAGGTTGACTCGTCCAACGAGGCCGGGCCTTCCTGGCTGGTCCTGGCCCAGTCCTGGTCTGGGTCCCGGATCTGGTTTTGGTTCTGCCCCGTCCCGAACACGCCTCTGAAGACTTTCTCGTCCAGCCAGGACTGGCAGCTCTCCGTCACGTCGCTCAGCAGGCGAGCCAGAGAGCTGCGAGGCCGCCGCCTGCGCCGGAAAACCCTGAGAGAAGAAGAAGAAATAGAAAATGATCGTTATGATTGATCTGATATTAAAGTGCTTTTTCATGATCCTCATCGTTAATTTACACCTTAAATATTGTTAGAAGAGGTTTAAACTCTGATTCCAACAGTAACTCTAGACTAACCTTCTGTTTCTACTGTGAAGAAGAGCTTTGATAAAGTTACCTCCAGCTAGTTCTCGGCTGCTTTTAGTGTGAAAGTCTTTGACACTGAAACAGGAAGTTGTTCCTGTTTAAATCTAAGCTTCCTGTTTCTTTGACCAATGACTGCTGATTTATTCTCCTCTTCTTCAGCTGTTGTTCAGAAGATCTTTGTCTCTTTGATCAGAATTCAGTTAGAACATCTACTAAACTAAATAACATCTATTAATAAAGACACTTTCTTCAAAATAAAAGCATCAAACAACATGTAGATAAACCGTCCTGCCTGTTGGACGGTTCCTCTATGTCAACTTGAACTGTGGACAGATTTTAGGGAACCGCTCTCACCGGACGAGGTTCTCCTTGTAGGACACGCTGGTCTTGCAGGGAGTCAGCGACACGTTGCCGTGGTCGTCCCAGGAGAAGCTGTCCTCAGTCACGCTGTAGTAGCCGTTGGTGAGGAGGCGCGGCGAGCGGCGGCAGGAGCACGGATCGCCGCCGTCCACGGACGGGTAGCAGACGTAGGAGGAGTCAGGGGAGAGGAGGGAGGCGTCGAGGCTGAGGGAGATGAAGACGGGAGGTTAAAGTCCAGACATTTAGAAGAGTCTACAGGTGAATAGGGTCAAAAAATTAACTCATAGATATCAACATGAAACTTCACCACTTCATCACTCACATTAAGATGAGTATTTTTTGTATTACAAGTTTTCTGAAATGTTATGCTTAAATATGCAAATGAGGCATTATGTAATGGTAACTTTTGGTGATTTTAGTAGAAATCTACAGACGTAAACAAACAAAGAAGTAAAATAAATGTTTTCTTTCCTCTAGTCTGAAAGAAGACGAGTTGAAGAAAAATAGAATGAAATCTCAAAATTTACAAGTGCATGAAAACCTGTGTTTTCCCCTTAAACTAGAGTCTAAAACTACACACTACACAAGTAAATGAATGAAAATACAAGAATATAAGAAAGGTTGTTTTACCTCTGACAGGAGTGATTGGCCCGTAACCTCCGTTTGATTGGTGAACCTGAAACACAGATCATATGAGCAGGTTAAAAACAACCTCCACACATGTTGGTTCTGAGCTGTGTTTCTAATTAAAGACCACGAGACTTTTATCAGTTTGAAGAGACGCAGACATTCCCGAGGGCGTCCTGGGAAACCACTTGAGTAAACGTACTCTTGTGAACTGAGCCGACGGGACGCTGATAAGACGCTCTGCAGGAATGTGACGGACAGGGAGCTCGTTGTTGGGACGTCTTCAAGATACCTCGTAAAACGTAAGAACAGTTTCAGAGCAGAAACCAAAAACTATACGTTACTTAAAGTTACTACAAGGAACTTTAATGTGTTGATTCTGGCGCCCCCTGTGGACTAAAGCTGTAGTGCCTCTGAGCACCAGAGTCCCTTTTTCTGTCAAATGTCTCTCGAACAATGCCGAAATTCTGAAGAGATGATGTTTGTGCAACACATCTGGAGGACCTGCAGCTATTTTGCACGTTTGCGTTGACGATGCACGTGTGTGTCTATGTGTGTGTGTGTGTGTGTGTGTGTGTGTGTGTGTGTGTGTGGCGTCCATGCAGTTGACGGTGACGTACTTGTAACAGCTCCGGAGAAGAACAGAGCCATGTTTGTCTTTCTGTCGGCCTGTGAGAGACATAAAGACATAAAGACATCAGACACCAGCAGTGAGAAGCATGCAGCAGCACATCATCTCTAAACATTTACAAAGACACACAGGAGTCGTTTCAAACCTGTGACTTTGTGGAGTTGTGGCTTCAGTTTTTGGTGACTTCGTTGTCGTGGTTCTCTCACATCCTGCAGCAGCAGCAGCAGCCTGGGAAAGAAATGAGAAGAAGAACAGGCTGTGACTCTGAGCTCCTGTTTCCTGTTAACTCCTCGTCCACCGGGAAGAAGTCATGAGATGTTTCCAGAACCAGATGACGACCATCGAGGCATCCGGCCGTCTTCTACCTCGATAACCACAAACATCACAGCAGGCTAGTTCACCAAGTCAACCGTCTGGAGGAGATTACCACATGTAGCACATTTGTCTTTGCTCCCGTGTGGATTGAAAGAGTATTTTCTGATTGTTTAAAGAACTTTAGAGACGAATGAACATTAGCTTAAAAGGTGAATTTATAGAATGAAACAGATAAATACAGCTGATATATTTCCTTTATGAGTGGTCATAAACTGAACACACGTGTGCGTCTGTAGTCGCTTAACGTTCTGCTGAATATCCGGACGTTCTGACATGTGACACGCTTCTGTTGTTCTGCTGAATAAAAGATGAACTGGGTCAGCGACTGTTAGTGGGCTGCAAACAGAGACTCTCTGTGTGTGTGTGTGTGTGTGTGTGTGTGTGTGTGTGTGTGTGTGTGTGTGTGTTTCAACTGAATAACGCTCCTTGTGTAATTATAACGTTTTCAGGAGAACTCAAGAGATCTGAAAGAACCCAGTGGTGGAATGTAACTAAGTACATTTAATGACTTTGTAAATGTTCTGCTTCTCTACACTTCTTAGAAATAAAGGTTCCAAAGGGTTCTTCTGCAGACAGACACGTCCTTTTGTCTCTGAACAGAACATCTTTCAATACTTATTAAACTGCTGCACCTTCACTCTTACAAGCTGTATCTCTACACGCTGACTTCTGAGTTCTTTGCGTGGACATATGTTTATAATCTCTACATGCATGACTTTAAGAATTTAAGATAAAACAAAGATAAAGATTTAAAGGATGTCAGCGCTAATGGAATAATCTCATACGACACAATATAGGTATATATTATAGATATTTAAATATAGTTAATCTAGAAGAGATCAAGAAAAAAAAATCTAAGATATTTTTATTCATATATATATATATATATAGATAGATAGATAGATAGATAGATAGATAGATAGATAGATAGATAGATAGATAGATAGATAGATAGAGAGAGATTTGTTTTGTATCTATAATAATCTAATATTATTATACACCCAAACTATCGTCCTATTCCCCCCCCCCTCTATTTGTCACATTGGACCCTTCCCACCACCGGGTTTCCCAGCATCCCTTGCAGCAGCAGTCTCTGCTGGAGCTGCTGATGTTGGAGGAAAATGCGTAACAGGAAACACAAGAGATGGACCAAACCATTCCACACACTGCAGAGAACCTACAGAACCTTCATCTCATTACGGACATGAACAACACGTTGTTATGATTGAATGACTGATTCTCACCTATAAGGTTGCTCTGGTGCCACTTACTGTATATGTGTGACGCTCTTTATCTCACAGTTCTTATAATATTGCATTGTATTTACTTTATATAATAGTCCCATAAAGTTCTTATTTCTCTGGTATTGTAAGGTATATTTCATTATGATGTATAACTATATTAATGCCTCATTGTCCTGAACACTTCACTATCTCAGTAATATTCTTATAGTATGTATCGTATATTCTTATGGCTATTTAAAGCTGCAACATTCCTGAAATATTTCCATAATCAAGTGTGTCTGTTGGTGTCATCCTGAAGAAATACTATAATAAAGCTTGCATTTGCAATAATGCACAAAATAGCACGGAAGTCATTTTATAATTCATGACCAAATAAGTGAAACTAAAATGTTTATTTGCATGAAATCAAATCATTTCTGTGACTTAAAACTGTCCACTTGATTCAACTTGTTTTTCTATTTTCATGTTGATGTGAGCAGATTTTTTTTTTAGGAGATTCAGACAAAGAACAAACGGAACTGAACTCACCTGCTAGTTTTCCTCCACGTTTCTCTGCCGGAAGTGAAGAAAACCTGACTCTTCTTCACACAGAGGGATCAGACCTTTTATCCTCTTCTTCTTCTTTTCTTATATTTTGTAGTAAAACCTTGAATTTTGTCCTCAAACAGGAGATCTGCAGCCCGGAGCTCAGCAGCTGTCACCGAGCCTCGCCCACACACAGGAAACACCGCCAGCTGTCAAAATAAAACACCAAACAAT
>NW_027176572.1:1694180-1756680 GCF_023349555.1 Cebidichthys violaceus
CAGTACGACAGAACATCTTCATCACCTCATTATGATGAGGGCAGATGTTCTCCTGGAGCTTGTTGGAGGGGTCCACCAGCTTGTGTTTCTTTAATGGAGCTACATCATAATGAGGCTGAAGGTGTTTCTCACAGTAAGAAGCCAGACACACCAGACAGGACTTGAAGGCTTTCAGTTTCCTACCAGTGCAGACATCACAGGACACATCTTCAGGTCCAGCATAGCAGTGATCAGCAGGAGCAGCTTGGAGTCCAGTCTTCTTCAGTTCCTCCACTAAATCTGCTAACATGGTGTTTTTCATCAGGACAGGCCTCGGTATGAAGGTCTGCTTACACTGAGGACAGCTGTGGAGTTTCTTCTTCTCCTCTTCATCCCAGTGGGTTTTAATACAGTTCCTGCAGTAGCTGTGTCCACAGGGAATAGTCACCGGATCCTTCAGAAGATCCAGACATATGGAACAAGAGAAGGTCTCCTGGTCCAGATGAACTCCTTTCTGAGCCATTTTCTCCTCTCAGTGACAAGATCGTCCGAGTTTCACTTCCTCAGAATTGACTCTAGTTTGATCTCTGATCTGAACAACATGTGTCTCTGCAGTGAATGGAGTCTGTCAGCTGCTGCACTTCACCACCATGTTGGTTACAGCCGTCTTCAGAGTGTAGATCTGAAGGGGAGGGAACAAGGAAACACATGAACAGAGTGGAGCTGGCTGTGTGAGAGCAGCAGGAGGAGGGAGGGGTGATCAAGCTTCATTCCAGGAAGAGGAGCAGCTCTTTGTTTCCTCTTTAAAATGGAGCCTCAGTTCAAAGCTGCTCCCCGTCTGAAAACACTGACGTTTCTACTTCTTCAATACTTCTTGGCTCCTCAGCTCATTGTCTCACATATTGAATGATCTACTCTGAAGCGTTCATGACGAAACATTGAAACAGAACATCACTCTGAACCTGAGCTGCATTTCAAGCTGCAGATGGATTTAAACTAGGATCAAACAAGTTATTTACTAGTAGAAATACTACAGAGTTATACTGCCTTATGTCACTGTTTTTACAAACCAATCAACAATGTAACAAACAGTGTGGTATTAGTACTCTTCCTGTTAGAGTACTTGTAGTGACTACTTGTCAAAGAGAAAAATCAAAAACCAAACTCACATTAAAGTTCAGTGATGCAGCGTTTCAGTGGATTGTAAGTCAGACAAGAAGTCCAATGTCCAGTCGAGATTTGTGCTTCAGGTTGATTTTACTGGAGATCAAAGAGAACAACGT
Organism: Cebidichthys violaceus; assembly: GCF_023349555.1. NCBI lineage: Eukaryota > Metazoa > Chordata > Actinopteri > Perciformes > Stichaeidae > Cebidichthys > Cebidichthys violaceus. Next base: position 1,695,443 of record NW_027176572.1, read on the forward strand.
TCCTGCTCTCTGTCTCGTGTTCTGATACAAAATAAAAAAGAGAGTGACTAAGAGAGCATCGGGACATCCCGATGTAACTTTTCAAAATAAAAGCACTTTACAATCTCAGATATACACTGTGACACCTGGGGTACATCCACGTTTCAGAGGAAACAAGGAAATATGCTTGTGGAGAAATGAGACATCCTTTCCTCTGAAATGTCACGTGAAGTGACATCAATTTCTGATGACGGAGGATCAGCTGATCACAGCTGGATCAGCTGTCAGTCGGCTTAAACAGCTGGAAACTTTTGACAGAGTTTGTGTGTGAACAGATGATCACTGTACTAATACTAATAAAGACACAGTAATCATCACTGTACTAATAAAGACACAGTTATCATCACTGTACTAATACTAATAAAGACACAGTAATCATCACTGTACTAATAAAGACACAGTTATCATCACTGTACTAATACTAATAAAGACACAGTTATCATCACTGTACTAATACTAATAAAGACACAGTAATCATCACTGTACTAATAAAGACACAGTTATCATCACTGTACTAATACTAATAAAGACACAGTTATCATCACTGTACTCTGTTGGGATCTATCAGGAGCGTGTTTGGTTTTCAGCAAATATGAAAAACTAAATCATTTACATCAGTAGAATTATTAATGTCAATAAGATTATTTACAATTATTAATAATAACGGGGCACCACCCTGAGAACAGGGACCAATAACCAAACTATAAATGAAGTCTCATAATTAGTATTCACTCACAATGTCAATAGTCAAAGTACTATTCCACATTCAGAGTGAACAGTGAAGGTTTAAATCCGAGCACAGACCACATATCCAGCTATTATCACAATATACATGCACAAAGTAAACACAGAATGCTGCTCTTTAAAAGTACAACAGAGTTTATTAAATTCCAATAATATTGATCAAGTCAAATAATATCTAAAACTATCAACTAATACTATACAATCACGGGCATACTATCTAAAATCAACAAACAATGTGTGGTGAGCGTGTGTGTGTGTGTGTGTGTGTGTGTGTGTGTGTGTGTGTGTGTGTGTGTGTGTGTGTGTGTGTGTGTGTGTGTGTGAGAAGGGAGAAACTATCAAGACAATGGCGGAATGTAATCTAAAACGTGACCACTCCACGCAAGACTCCAAAATGGCGCGAGGCTACGATAGAGACCGCATTTTAACACACGTGTCTGAGATGGTTAGCTAAACCAGTATATGTGTGTGACTGTGTGCGTGGGTTAGTAAAAGATTAGGGAAAAAAGGGGGGGGGAGACATTCAAAACAAGGCAGATCCTCACCACCGTAAAATACGGAAACTGTTAACTCATCACATAAAAACCCGACTGGCGGACTTAGATTTGGCCAGTCGCGGTTCTGGTTAAATGATAAAGTCACAGTTACCAACTTCACTCGCAGTGACTGATCTAACACAACACTATTGCAGCTGTATGGAACACAATGAGTAGTTTATTCACAGCACTAACGTAACTCGGCGTTCTGTGAGCATACACATGAACACGTTATAACAATACAGTAACTAAAACTAAACAAGGTAATAAACACACTATCTCTGCCCAGACACAAGCCTCTTACTCTGAGATGACTTCGTAGCGGTCGATGTGGTTCTTAGAGCTTCTTGGTCGAACTCGGGATTCCTCGGAGGTTAAGGACATTTTTCTTCCTTACGACAGGCAAATGTCGACTTAATTGGAAGGATAATTTGTCCTTCTCTTTCTCTGAAGAATGCGTTTTCTTCCTTTTACAGGCCACTTCACGTTTTCAGGATCCAAAAACAGAGTCTATTGTTTGTCCAGTGAAGTTCAGACTATGACCTAGGATTTTCTTTTAAAAGCAACAAAGCTGTGCCAACAATGCTCTTCTGCTCTAAACATGAACTCTGAATTTTGTGGGGTTTCAGGAGGAAAACTGCCTCAGTTCTACTCTCATATTAGTGTCACATTTAGTCCATCAGCTTGGTGTGAAACCCTGGAATGAAGAGGAGAAGAAAAGACTTTGTTCATGTTGGTTTATTCATCATGTGAAGCTTCAGTAAAGTCTGTTCAATGACTCTTGTTCAATGATTTCATGTTCACATTCACTTCATCCACACAATCAGTTAGTTTGAGCAGAATGTCAGCATGTAAAAGAGAAGACTGAAAGATCTCCTTATTGATTATGATCAGGATCATTACACTTCTACAATACCTCACAACAACAACAACAACAACAACAACAACAACATTTGGTTTGGACAAACAAATCAATGTGACCATAGATTCTTTACAAATGTCCACAAAGAGAACAAAGTGTGGAGGATAAAGGAGGTCTGCTGCTTCCTCTCTTAAGACCCATGCAGTGGAAGAGAAACAACAACATACTAATACATCAATACTAATATTCATCAGACATTTAGAGCTCAGAGAAGTTTAAATGTTCATGCAGAGAAATGTCAGTTCAGGTAAACAAACATCATCATGAGCAGTGAGAGCCTCCATGACTGAACAGAACCAGGAAGGAGCTCCATCTAAAGAAACTCAAACATTTACAGAACAACTCATGACAAGATGTCAAAGTACCGCCCACAATGTTTGAGTGACAGCTGATCTCTGCAGTGAAGAAACGCCACAACAATCAGCTGTCAGCAACAAACATGGAGACAAAATGAGTTGAAGAGTTCAAACACAGAGTTCAACCCTGAAAGGACTTCTGTCTATTTCACGTTACACAACTCAGCAGAGTCTCCTTCCCAATAAAGATAAAGTCCAGCATAGAGAGGCTGAGTGAATGCGGTCTGGACTCTGTGGAGGAGAGTCATGGTTTCAGAGACGCTGTAGAAGGACAGAATACCTGCTCTGTGATCCAGGTACACTCCTACTCTGGAGGACCGAGGACCTGAGACGGGAGTTTGGACATTGTTGTACCAAAAGATATATTCGTTATTGATACAATTTAATGACCAAGAATTGTCATTGAATCCAAACTCACATTCATCTGACCATCCTGCTCTGCTGATGTTCTTGTAAGCGACTGCTACATAAACTCCTCCTGTTCTTCTCCTCTCCACCTCCCAGTAACAACGTCCAGTCAGACTCTCTCTACTCAGGACCTGCTGACATTCAGTGAATCTGTCTGGATGACTAGAATAAAACTGATGTTGACTCATTAATGTTGCTTTTTTGTTCCCCTCAGATAATAACAGACGTGTGTTTGCTGTGTTTGGATCCAGTGTGATTTCACATGAATATTTTAAGAACTCAGCTCTGGTCTTGGGCTCTGGTTGTGACAGTAAAACGTTCACTTCAGTCACCATCAGTGAGACGTTTGTCCATTTGTCTCTCAGAACGTCCTGTAGTTCATCTCTGACTTCTGACACAGCCTCTGTCACGTCCTCAAAGTAGCTCAGAGGACTGATCCTGATGCTGGATGAGTCTGTAGACTCACTGAGTGGTGACAGTGTTGTTGTGTAGAAACTGGTTGTGATCCTCTGTGTGTGAGAGCTTCTTCAGCTCAGCGTCGTTCCTCTTCAGCTCAGTGATCTCCTGCTCCAGCTTCTCCTGAAGCTCTTTGACTCGACTCACTTCAGTTCTCTGCTTGGATCTGACCTGCTGCTTCACATCAGAGCTTCTTTTCTTCATGAGACGGATCAGCTCAGTGAAGATCTTCTCATTGTCCTCCACTGCTTTATCAGCAGAGAGATTGATGTTCTCCACCTCCTGTTGAAGCAGATTCACGTCTTTCTCTCTGTCCTGGATTCTCTGCTGGATGTTTAGTCGACTCACCTCCAGCTCTCTCTGCCTCTCAGTCCTTTCTGCCTCAGCTGAGACTGTGTCGTGGTCTTTATGTTCATCCATTAAGCAGAGATAACAGATACACTGCTGATCAGTACGACAGAACATCTTCATCACCTCATCGTGACGAGAGCAGATGTTCTCCTGGAGCTTCTCGGAGGGGTCCACCAGCTTGTGTTTCTTAAATGGAGCTACATCATAATGAGGCTGAAGGTGTTTCTCACAGTAAGAAGCCAGACACACCAGACAGGACTTGAAGGCTTTCAGTTTCCTACCAGTGCAGACATCACAGGACACATCTTCAGGTCCAGCATAGCAGTGATCAGCAGGAGCAGCTTGGAGTCCAGTCTTCTTCAGTTCCTCCACTAAATCTGCTAACATGGTGTTTTTCATCAGGACAGGCCTCCGTCTGAAGGTCTGTCTACACTGAGGACAGCTGTGGAGTTTCTTCTCCTCCTCTTTATCCCAGTGGGTTTTAATACAGTTCATGCAGTAGCTGTGTCCACAGGGAATAGTCACCGGATCCTTCAGTAGATCCAGACAGATGGAACAGCAGAATTTCTCCTGGTCCAGATGACTTCCTCTCTGCTCCATTTCACCTCTCAGTGACAGTGACCGTCAAGTAGTTTCTCTTAACAGAAACAATCTGTGTGTTCACTTGCTGCAGTGAATCAGGAATCACCTCCCTCATTTCACATCATGGTGTTTATACCTCTCCTTGGACACGGGGAGGAGTTGTCAGGTTTTACTGCACTCCACCAGAGTGTCTTCATGTGAGAGGCAGGAGGCGTTATCTGTCCTTTACAAGGTGCAGTAAGAACAGTTGGACTTTAAGCTGTGACACTCAGCCTCCTTATCTACAGTCTATGTACTCAGCTCACTGCAACTAGACATTCAATGTCATCCACATTTTAAAATAAAGTTAATGGAGAAAAATAAACTGTGCTTCATATTGTTAAATTCATGATTCAGTGTTGTGATCTTGTTCCTGGTGAAGAACTGGTGAGAACAAAACAAACATTGTAACGGACTGAGTGACATGTAATGTTAATCTGTTATGCTATGAGTGTTATTGTGTTCACAGGAAGAAGTTGTTGCTGGATAAGAGTTATGGTTATTACTGTTATTTACAGAGTTCAGGAGGTCATTCTAGCTACCTATGGGGGGGGGGGGGGGGGGGGGGGGTATGGATATGTAGACAGACTGAAATAAGTCTATTGATCAGAAGAAGCAGTGGGGGGGTGGGGGTGCATACTAACAGGAGAAGAGGTAGTGGTTCAGATTATTCTTTAAGTTAACACAGAGACTCTCAACTAACCAACCAGGGTCCTGGTTCAGAAAGCAGGTTTAACAAACTCTGAGTCTAACCCTGAACTCTCAGTCCATGAACCCTGAGATGGAAAACTTTGAGTTTTAGGTTACAGAACAGCTGATCAGAGTTTATTCACTCTGAGTTAGAGATATTAATGCATGTTAGATGTTTATGGACTGTGGACATATACCTTTCAAAAAGAGTCAATAAGATAACAATCAGGTTTTATTCTGTATTGTTGATTAATTCATAATTTACCAGACGGTGATATAGTGGAATCTGACTGTGTTTTTATATTTAAATACATTTATGCAGTTTTAATCTGACATGTTAAACACACAGGGGCCAACTGAAATGAATAATAACTTAAATAAAATGTATTGATCAATATACATTGGAGACATGATTGTAAGCTCACAATTTGATCCAGTAAAAATGTTTTGTGTGATTTAAAAGGATTAAAAAAATCAGATTTTAAATGTTAGACATCTATTTGGATCTTTACTCAACAGCATTCAGTGGTTTTTGTAGCACACGGCTCCTTACACTACTGGTAGTCAAGGTAATGCAGTAAATGAATAAGTATTTAGTAAAGATTGCAACTATACTGGATCAGAATCAGAGGATACCAGACTCAAACAGGAGGCAGAGAAAGGTATTTGTAATATTCAATGACCACACAAGACAAAGAGTTATGAACTGATACCTGATATATTTTTTGAAAATAACATAAATAACCATCGGTTCAATATACAGTTTAATTCAACAGATATCTCAATTTCAATTCAGCAACAAAGTATTTCTTTTGTCTCTCTTTTCTTTGGTTTTGAACCACTGAGTTATTTCCAAATTCTTTTCTGTCTAACTGGATGAAACCTAAAATAAGTTATTCAGAATCTCAATTCTGGATACTTGGATCCAACATTAGGTCGGTGACAATATTGAATACCCGGTTTAATTTGATCTCTTTACGACTTACTTCAACCGTACAATACTTCACTATTCACTGTATCAGCAATAACAAGATCTCCTGAAACCAATGCACAATAATATGAAAACTCAGTCCATTCACTTCAACCAGTGAGGGTTACAACTCAGTCCTTCTGCAGCAACAGGGAACGTGTTTGAAGAAGAAGAGTCTTTTCCAAGTTAAGTCAAAGAGAAGAGTAAAGTCAGAGTCTGAATTTGATTTGACCAGAATTGTCCTTTAAACAACTGCTTTTCAAATGTCTTTCTTATTAGTCAGTAAAACTGCCTGTGCCAAAGCACACTGTATATAATCCATCGGGCTTAATCATAATATTCTTCCGGGCGAAAGTACAAAAGTTTGGCGCGCTTCTCCTCACACAGCGTTGCCAACACCAGCACAAAAAATACATCAAAATGTGCGGCCTGATTGGGAATGGTGTGCAATGACTTTTATAAGAGATTCGCCGAGCGGTTTTCCAGAAAATTGCGAACAACAGAGCAAAATCGCCCCATTGACTTGAATGGGGTTTCGGCATGAAGAGAGCTAAAAAAAAACACTTAACTTTGGACCCATATTCACCAGCCATACTTTAACATAGAAAAATGATTAAAAGTTTAAAACGTAGACAAAATGATGCCCTTTATTGAGCCAAATGGACATTTTGATAGCTAGCCAATTTTCATGAAGTCACAGATTAAGTTTCAGGAAGATTTTGGGTCCGTTTCAGATTTTATAATGGGTGTGTATTGCACGGAATGTTCAGCTCTAGAGTGAAGGCATAACTGTCAGAGTGGAGCAGAGCAGGGAAATATTCTGTGATTTTTCCAAACAAATTGCTCCCATTCCCACAATTTTTACTCTTTATTCACCATTTTGGCCAAAAAGCTTGGACATGTTGTCCTTGTCACACACAGATGTCATTGGAATCCAACAGACTTACTCATTTCGCTCAAACAGCCGCAGAGCGACATGAACTCCAACCGACTGCTCCATTAGACTCCATGTTAAATCAGACCACTAATTTCTCAAAGAAAGCAGACGGTACTAGTTTTGTATATTGCTCTGGAGCTCACATTTTAACACCGTAAACATAAAAACCACATCACTGTGTTCACCAGAGTCTTATCTTTCTCATGATATGCATATTTTTGCACTCAGACTCCTGCTTTTTGTTAAAAGGAGGCAGGAGTTTTGTTAAAAATCACTGTTTACTGTAACGTTTCTTAATCAGTCTGCCTCTAACACCAGGTGCGTCCTCACCATGGCAACCAGTTACACACACACACACACACACACACACACACACACACACACACACACACACACACACACACACACACACACACACACACACACACACACACAAGAGCCTGTCATTTAATAACAACTGTGTATGTGTGTCAAACATTATGATTCTGTCTCCTCTCCCCCTCTCTCACCCACCCAGTCCCACCCTTTCAAAATAAAAGCCCCACAAATACGAGATTCAATCCGAAAGTAAGAATCTAAAATGCAGAAAAGAGAGAAGTGATATCTCAATCGAACCTCAACGATACTACCGGTAATATTGGTGTGTATATACATTATGTCGTCTTCGGGCAGTAGAAGTCACACTGTCAAAATTTATTGGGAAATTTTCTAGTATTTTAACTCCTGTACACGTTTTAAATTAAAGCAAAAATAATGTTACATGAATTATAAACTCTTCAGTGTACACTTGACAAAATATTGTCTTTTATTCTTTTTATGAATTTAGATTAATTATAGCAATGAAATAAGTTAGAAAACATAACTTCTGTTGCTTCAGTATTAAACGGTTCAGCAGCTTTACCAGCCAAAGAAAACATTGAGCATTAAACACTCTACATGTCACATGTTCATCTTCTTTAAAGTTCACTTCTCTTTAGTTTAGCCCTCCAACAGTTGGCTCAAAGCACTGTTCATCACCTAATGCTAACTGTTAGCTCTGAACCCATTCACTTCAACTCACTAGCTTAGCATAGCACCTCGTGGCGCAGCATTTCTGTATTTATCTTTACCTCTGTGTGCCACACACACACACATAATATTATTTGTGTTTTTACTGCAGCGCTGCGTTCTGATTGGCTGAGGCTCTTCCTCTCTGTTCATTCTTTGTGACCTGGGTTACACTTTGTTTCAGCTACTTTATCAAATGTAGGGAAGTTAAACTGCGTCACTGAAATGCTGTTAAAACACGTTCACTATATGCAGCCTATTTAAAAAACTACATTCTGCTCACTCAGAAATATTAACTCATATTCTCCAATATTATAGGATTCATGTTCTATATATTAGTGACGCTGACATCAACTGTGTTCACAGAGTCACCGTGTTTTATATTTATACATTTAAGAAGAAGAAGATGCAGAGGTTTTATTCTGAGCTGAGGGTGACTTTGTGTTAGGGTCCGGGACAGGTTCCTGGTTTCAGGTCAAGGTCCGGATACCATGGGGGACACCTCAATGTGCCGGTCCAACCGATCACTGAGTGTCCTTATGGATCCTTTAGATTGTGATAGATAGTGTCGGCTGCTTCAGGTGTTGTGCTACAGAGACTAACACATACACGACTAAATGACAAGAGACACATGTTGCTCACTAAAACACACAATGAGGTGAATGTAAGTTACCAAGAAGCATGCGCCCACAGAAGACATGAAAGTAGCAGTAGCAGAGTAACGCAAAGCAACACGTGACGTCTGACGGTGCACGACTCATACGGCTCCAGAATCTGACAGAGATACGTCAGTCCCTCTGCCCACAACCTGTACCGCTCCTATAAAAACCTTTAGGACAAAGATAGAGGGGGTTTTGATGGTCTCTAGAAGTTGTTGCCCTCCTTACAGACCCTCTACAATCCTCTCACCTAACTCCACAGGATCTTCAAGGAATGGTGATGTCATTTACAAGAGAAGTGATTGGTCAGTAGGAGGAGCTTTTATACAAGTGGATCTCTTACCTGGAGCAGGTCATGTGTTCAGCGTAAGTAACCGTGGTGATCTACCAGGTAAGAAGTCCACCTCCGTCGTAGGACTGAAGTTAACCTGAGGGGACCACGCTGACCCCAGATCCTGGTTCATAGTACAGGCCTCTGGTCAGGAACAGGAAACAGCTCCAAACACGGGAACACGTTTCAAGAAAGCAGGTCCAGGCTCCGATCCAGGTCCAGGTCCAGGTGACGATGTGACAGTGAATGAGTGTAATGTGTGGGTTGGATGCTGCAGGGCTGATGAGGGAAAGTGTAAACAGGTGAGCAGGTGAATGAGAGTCAGGTGACTGGGACAGGAGGGGGAGTGTGAGGACATCTGGTGGACGGATGGAGTTGAAACAACGACATGAAACATGGACTCAGCTCCAGCTGCACATTTAAAGAGAACTTCAGCAGCTGGTAGGAGAAAGTAAAGTTAGTAGGAAACAACTGGAACACTGATGCTGCATTCAGGGTACAGGAGAAAGATGGTTGAGAAGAGTTTTAATGTGACATTTGAGGCTAAACGTTAAAACGTCTCTGACTACATGGAAATACTTGTGACCAAATGTTAAGAAACATAAATTAATTTAATGATTTTATGACTGGATCTGAGATCGGCTGCATATTTTTCATTTACTGTTGAAATTCAAAATGGTAATTTCTTGTAAAAGATGAGTCTGTGGTGGTTTCATGTTTTGGTCCTCTAGTGTCTCTGTTCAGTGGTGTCTGCTTAGAACATAAACATGTGATACATGTTTAATATAAGTTTAAAAACTAAAATCAGACTTCATCAAATACAGGAACAAATAACGTGTCTGCTGGAGACATCTAGTGGACATTTTGATCAAAACAAATAAATATTTAAATGACAAATTCACTTCTGAACACTGAAATTATTATCTGGATCAACATTTATCTCATCTTCATAATAATAATGAATACAAAATGAAGCTCATGAATAAATAAGTGACTTCAGGACAAAGATCAAAATGGATTAACTGTTCAACTCCAAATGTTTTCATGACGCAAAAATGTTTGTGAAGTATTAAAAAGTACATTTTCTCTGTTTTCTTATGAAATTCCAGGAAGTTTTTAGGATCCAACATCATGAGACTCAACACTTTCAGTTCAAGGGAGATTTAGATGTGGTAAACTTAAGACGGGGGCCCGGGGTCGAGGTGGACCTCAGAGAAGTGTTCGACATGGAGGTGGACCAAAGGTAAGGGTCCAGGTTGGAGGTGAAACTAAGAGAAGGGCCCAATGTGGAGGTGGACCTAAGAGAAGGGCCCAGTGTGGAGGTGGACCTAACAGAAGAGCCCAGTGTGGAGTTGGACCTAACAGAAGGGCCCACTGTGGAGGTGGACCTAATAGAAGGGCCCAGTGTGGAGTTGGACCTAAGAGAAGGGCCCTGTGTGGAGTTGGACCTAAGAGAAGGGCCCAGTGTGGAGTTGGACCTAAGAGAAGGGCCCTGTGTGGAGTTGGACCTAAGAGAAGGGCCCTGTGTGGAGTTGGACCTAAGAGAAGGGCCCAGTGTGGAGTTGGACCTAAGAGAAGGGCCCTGTGTGGAGTTGGACCTAAGAGAAGGGCCCTGTGTGGAGTTGGACCTAAGAGAAGGGCCCAGTGTGGAGTTGGACCTAAGAGAAGGGCCCAGTGTGGAGTTGGACCTAAGAGAATGGCCCAGTATGGAGGTGGACCTATGAGAAGTGTTCGACATGGAGGTGGACCTAAGATAAGGGCCCAGTGTGGCGTTGGAGCTAAGAGAAGGGCCTAGGGTGGAGGTGGACCTCAGAGAACGGTTCAACATGGAGGTGGACCAAAGATAAGGGTCCAGGTTGGAGGTGGAGCTAAGAGAAGGGCCCGGCGGCGGGCTCGGGGATGTTGGTGGCGTGCATGTCCCGCGTCATGTTGGACTTCTCTTTGAGCTTGGCCTGCAGCAGCGTGTGCTCCACGACGCCGATCCTCACGTCCATCTGAAGGATCTCCTGCTTCAACTTATTCAAACTCTGCTTGATCTTCACCACCGGAGCTGAAGGACGAACACAGACGAGACGGATCAGCACCAAACACAGACGAGCTGAACTCAAAACACACGTTATTCAGTCATCAGTCATCACCTCCATCAGACATGCTGCTGCCCTTCTCCTCCATCTCCTGCTTCACCTTCTCCAGCTCCTCACTGATCTGAAACACAGAAGCACTGAGAAGCTCTCAAACTGTCTGCAGGTTAAGAATATTCACTTTCACTGAAGTGAAGGATGAGATGGTTTAAAAATGAATCAGACAGCCTGAAGAGACTTCTTCCTGCTCTGATTGTTTGCTTCATCCATGTTTCCTCCTTTTTACAACTTGTTTTACAAGAGGGATGTGAGAGTGCGTGATGCGTTCACTGACCTCTGCCAGGACTCTGGTCCTCTCGGTCACTCCTCCACTGGCCTGCTGGTAGCGCTCCTTCGACTGGTGGACAACAGCATTTTGTACGCAGCTTAAAATCAGCACCAAACAGCATTCACTTCCTGTGTTTTCTCCAACAAATCAGCTGGACGTTATCACTTTGTATTTCCACACTTGTGGATCTCGAGGACAGTTGTTGTTGTTGTTGTTGTTGTTGTTGTTGTTGTTGTTTACCTCGCTGAGTTTGGCCTGAGCGCTGCGGTACTCCTGGATCAGATGCTCCAGCTGGTTGTTGATGTATTTCTCTCTGCTGCTCACCTTCTCCAGAGTCTTACCGATGTCCTCCTGCAGCTTGTCCAGGTAGCTCTGCACGGGACACGAGAGGACACACAAGAGGAGACACGAGAGGAGACACATGAGAGGACACACGAGAGGAGACACGAGAGGAGACACGAGAGGAGACACGAGAGGAGACACGGGAGGACACACGAGAGGAGACACGAGAGGACACATGAGAGGACACACGAGAGGAGACACGAGAGGAGACACGAGAAGACACACGAGAGGACGTTATAAAAAGATGCAGTGCAGCATAAAGATGTGATGGTGGAGGTGCAGTGAAGGAGGCATCACATATTGTGTAATTACACTCTGAAACAGCAGGTGGAGCCAGACACACATCGGTTAAACACTCATTCAACCGGGTCAGTGAACGCACCTTGGCCTCTTTGAGCGAGGACTTGATCCCGTCTCTGTGTTGATGCATCTGGTCCACGTGGATCCTCCAGTCCTGCAGACCGACACGCAGACCGGTCAGAAACAAGTCAAAACAGCAGCAACACAACAAGAGAGCATGCTGGGAAAAGTACAGCGACCGTCTCAGTTTGTCCTCAGAGGTTGTCCTTTAAATCCTTCAGACTGCCTCTGCTGTTTGGGCATCTTTACATTTAGAGAGACATTTAAAACCGATCCTGCACCAGGTGTCTCTCGGGTGAGGGTGCACCTTGTTGTCGGTCCTGATGGTGACTTTGAGTTGAGGAAGGACTCGCTCCACCTCCAGGTTCCACTCCGACGCGTCAACCGTCGACTCCAGAATGTCGTCGGGTTTGGAGGACGGCTCTGCTTCCTGTCGACAGAAACAACCCGATGGATCGCAAAGTGTCGCAGAGTGTTATTTGAGAGTCTTTGAACGCATCGTGCTCTCAGGCGACCTCACCGTGTGAGTGGTTCGTAGCTTCAGAGCCTCCAGGTCCATCACGTTCTCCTCCTCATCGTCAGGCTCCTCCTGAGACAAACACAGATGCCTTCACTCAGCAGCTTCTAGAGCAATGATCTAAGGGCTTATTGGTTAAATAGAGCTGGGACACCTACGATCATCTCCTCCTCCACTTTGCTGAGTGTGAGCTCCGCGTCGTCCTCCATCACAGACTCTTCTTCTGTGGTTTCTGTTGGGTAGTTCGGTCTGGAGGGAAGAAGAGGTCAAAAGAAACGAGCGGTGATGAGCAAAGATATACAGCAACGCTCCAGCAAAGACAGCAAACAGGAGCAGATTCAAAGCGCTTTGTTTATCCTTTTTGTTTTAAATAAGTTAAGTTGATGACGGCTTTTAGGGCGATAAGCCACGCCCCCTCTCTGGAGCGTCTAGCACAAATAACCACAGATAGCGTCCGGCGGGTAAACTGGCTTCTCCTACCTTCTGAAGGAGAAGCCCTTCCTCCTCAGAGCCTCCTCGGCCAGTCGGTCCAGCACCAAGCAGACGTGTTCTCCTGAACCCGACTTCAGTTTGGAGGGCGGGAAGTCCACCTTGACCCCCTGACGGACACAACGGCGACACAAATGAGTCTTCAACGCTCTCAAACCGTCACTTCTGACTGTTCAACAGCAGCCGAGTCCACCCAGATTGAGGTCAAGAAGCACAGAGAGAACTTTGTTCAGGGCTCCTCTGTGGCTGCAGAGCGCTCTGAACGTTTCATCAAGGACAAAGGAGTCTTCTGAACCTTTCAAGACCTTTTTTTACTCTCAGTTGCTAGAAGCAGAACCTCAGTAAGTGGAAAGTGAAAGTGACTGAGTGACATGTGACATGCGATGGATCGGAGGCTTTACAGCGTGACTCACGAAGGCCCTGAGCTCGGCCAGGATGTTGGAGACGGTGGCGTTGGGTTCGTCGTACTCCTGCGGCTCGGTGAACGGCCGCCCCGCCTCGTTGATGAGCCAGGCAGCGATGACGGTGAACATGAAGAACTGCTCGCCCGGGTTGGACGCCAGATACGGACTAGAGACAAAGTAATGTCTGACGGGGGTAAGAGGGGAGATCATTAGGCAGGGAAATATGAACATAAAACACATATCATAGTGTCTTCCTGTAATGTCAGAAGGTTGTAGAACCACACATGTAAAGGTTCTCAGTTTAATCTCTGGATTACTGCGGGTCAGTTTAAGGTAGAAGTACACTACATTGGAAGTTTTCCTCTACATGTATACCTTAAGACGTGATATTGTACACAGCGTGAATAAAACACCTCTGAGGTGAAACAGCTTCATCTCTCCAGGTGTACGTTTCTCACCTGGACAGGTTCTTCATGTTGTGCTTCATCAGAACTTCCTCTTCGTAGTTCAGCACCTTTAACTTCTCCAGTAAAACCTCCATCACGACAAACGCGTGATGAGCAGCTCCAGGACCACCGTCTTCTTCTCCTCGTCGACCGTCGTCCGCCATTATGATCTGTCTTCTTCTTCTTCTTCTTTATTATTGTAGTACCGGTGTTTACGGCTAACTGGCGACTTTCAGCCGAACGCGTCCGTGGTTGTCATGGTTACTACAGCCGTCGAGAACAGGAGGAGAACACGTGGTGGCTGAAAGTGACCAGTTAACCGGGTCGCATGATAAACCGTAACACCGGCTACCAGTCAATACAACTAAACGTAAAAAAAATGAATCAATTATTTGGACTCACTTCCGGTCAAACTCACGTTAGCATTTGCTAGCTTGCTTGCTAGCTAGCTGGTTTTGTTTGTTTGGCTTCCTCTCCGTTGTCAGGCAACCGAGAGCTACCGCTAGCTGGTTACGTAGCTAACGCTAGCTAACTGCCAGCGACATTATGTTTTTAAAACTTATATTCGGACTCCTGGTGGATGAAATATACTTGTTTTAATCAGTTTAAATCATATTTACAAGCTACAAACGTACAGTGCGACAAGACTGAGGAAACTGCAGCGGTTAAAGCACCTAACGGGACTAGCTAAGCTAGCTGTTAGCACTGCTGTATCCTCAACACATTAGCTTCAATGGATTTCCGGTTTGGGGTCATCAGAATAAAAGCTTTCCGGTGGTTGTCAACCCTTTTCAAATTAAAAGCTCATCAACGCTATTTCATTTTTTCAAAGAGCAGGCTATCAAAACGTGTAATTATTTCAATACGTAAGCTTTTCCCATCGAGAGTTTAACAATCACACTAAATATCACGTTTTAAGAGGCCATGAATAAGAAAGACACTTAAAAATACAATAATATAACAGTGTATTTGTCAATCAATTTATGATTGTGAGTACAAGTACATTTTTACTTGTTACTTCTAGTAATACGTTGTTAGATTGAAATACACAAGACAAACTACACAACTATATATATACATATATCGATATATGTATATATATACATATATATATATATATATATATATATATATATATATATATATACATATATCGATATCAATATATATATATATACATATATATATATATATATATATATATATATAATATGAGGTAATAATTATCTTCCATTCAAATTCTGCTCATATTGTATTCCGCCTGTTAAAATAACCAAATAAATCAAAACAAAAGAATTAAACGGTGACAGACGTCCACAACGCTGCGCTTTTACTTTGACACTTTTGTTACATTTAGATGTTGTTATTTTAAAAGAAGAAGAAGAATCAGGACTTCCCCTGTGACAGAGTGCTACATGTCTGCGTTGTGTTACAGAGAAGTGAGAGCTGATCAAGATAAATTCTCCTTTATTTTTTACTGATAGATGCTCACATATGCTTTCCTCCATATGCATGTCCACGTTACCTTATCTAGTGAAGCATGACACGCACAGTCAGACACAGTGTGTGTGTGTGTGTGTGTGTGTGTGTGTGTGAGAGAGAATAATTCACCCCCCCTGTGGGTGCAGTGGAGGGAGGGGGGTGTTTGTTTCATCTGCATGCTGCTCCCTGCCCGTCTGTGAGCACACACACACACACACACACACACACACACACACACACACACACACAGGTGGAGCTCCCCGGTGTCTGTGTTTGATTGACAGGTCCTCGCTGATGACGCTCAGCGAGACGCATCCGTCCCCGACAGCCTCGACTCACCGCCGACTCCCAGCTGCAACACGGAGGAGTGGGTGTGATGCAGACATAAGTATCAGAGGAAATAGTACGTTTGTTTACTGTCTTCCTCAGAGTCAGACGTTTCAGATGCTGAGACATTTCTTTAGCCTAGCTTAGCACACAGACTGCAAGCGTGGTTTGCAAGAGAACAGATGTCAAAGGATATGTCTTTATTTAGTTATATTTATTTGTTATGACTTTTCAGCATTCAAGGATCATTGTGCAACACACAACGCACAATGGAATTCAGTTGTAGCACAACTAACACAAACAGTAGAACATTCCTGTAGTGTATTTTTTAAATTAGCATCATAATGAATGTAAACAGCAGATAAAATGGCCGACATCTTCACATTAAAAACTCTACTTGAGGGAAACATTGTCCATCGACTGAGTCAGAGTCCTCCTCCTCTGGTCCACCAGAGTCCTGCTTGATCCTGGACCACCATGGATCCAGGTTCTCTGTGGAGATGTGGGCTCAACAGTCACCGACCTCCCGCTGCTTTTCATCCATCTTATTTTTTTTCTG
This sequence comes from Cebidichthys violaceus, assembly GCF_023349555.1. Lineage (NCBI taxonomy): Eukaryota > Metazoa > Chordata > Actinopteri > Perciformes > Stichaeidae > Cebidichthys > Cebidichthys violaceus. Next base: position 1,711,845 of record NW_027176572.1, read on the forward strand.
TGACCGACCGTCAGGCAGCCAGGAGCATGCTGGGTAGTGGATGTAGCCTCAGGTCCTAGCTGGGTTAGCTTAGCATCCATCTGGACTCTCCTCCTTCTCCTCTCTGGGGCGGTTCTGGTGGCGTTTGGTCCGGCAGGTCTGTCTGGTTGGACGGCTGCTCTTAATCCTCACGCTTCACTTCCACATGTTGATGAATGTATTCTGTCATCAGTGATGAACACGGAAAAAAACACACAAATAAAGACAGAAATGAAGTGAAATGCATGGCAGCTACCGGCTGCAGCGTGAACATGCGTTGCCAAAAACAAGTTAAATCCTTTACATGCATCACATGTTGCTGCATGGATTTAACGGTGAGATGTTACTGCAGGCTTACCCTCCTACAGTGAAACGTGGACGAGTCAGCCGGAGACACAGTAGTAGGTCTACTGGGCAGATGGTTCGGCAGGAAGCAGTTCCAGCAAAAGAAATATAAATAAATAAATGACCAAAACATGGATACAAAAATAAAGATAAACAAATGTTGTTTAATGTCACCGAGAGAATTTAGCCCCAACACAAAGAGCATTTACATATTGGCTCACACCTGCCTTTCACACCCCAGCGAGCCTTTTGATTCAGTATTGATATGAGAAGTTGTGCTGCAGCAACTGTTAATGGATCTCCTCCAGACGCCTACATAGAAACCCCAGCAAAGCCTTCGCACAACCTGCGGGGAAAGTAAAACTCGGTTCCCGCTGTGATTACAGGCTCGCTGCAGCCAGACGGCGTGTACAGCCTCGTGGCCTGGCCTCCTCTTCCTCGGCTTGCCGGCGTCGGGTGGAGAGGTAATTGGGAGGAGAGGAGGAGGTGGATCCACGGCTTAACCTGAGCGGAGGCGGTAATGAGTGCCGGCTGCCGGGAGGCCTTCGCCTGAGGGCCAGGAGGACGCTCTCAGCCCGGGGAGGCTATTTATGCCTCTTTTGCTAAAAAAATAACTGCAATCTGAGAGTCATTATGTCACTGGATCTCTAGTAACAGGGACGGTCGGTGACGGGCTTTCACTGTTCTGCGGCACTGTAAAGGTTGAAGGTAATGAGGAGGAGCTCTCTACCTATCCAGGCTGCTCTCATCCAGCATCCGCATCCATGCACCGTGATTCATAGATATCCCAGGAAATGATTTAGCATGTTATTCACGTTATTCACGAACGAGGACATTTAAAAACTGCAAAAGCTCACACAGGGTCTGAGGGAAGGGGAGGTGGACAGAGAGCGACCTGTTATTGAAAGCACCTCATTACGTCTTCTCCACTGGAAGTGAAAGATTCTTAAAGAAGCAGGACTGGAAGCTGTTAATTGCTGCTGTTATGTGAGCTCACAGCTTCATCAGTATTCTACTTCCTCTGCCGGCGTGTCGCTCGTCTCCCCAACAGAAGGTGTCAGCTCTTTAAAACACTGGATTTGTCATTTTGGAATGAAAACAGCGTCTTTTTCACAGCTTGATGAGTCATTGTGGTCCCTGAAAAAAACAGAGTGACGGGAGAAGCGATTATAGATCCCACACACACACACACACACACACACACACACACACACACACACACACACACACACACACACACACACACTCGGCAATGACAAGATTCCTACATTCATGCAGGTTTAAAGATGATGTGTCTGAGTGTTAAAGCAGAACTGTTTCAGTTGTGATCCTCCACTTGGAATAACTACGCTGTTGTCTTGAGAGCTAACGAAGAAGAAGAAGAAGAAGTCTTCATCCAAGACATGATCGTTGTCTCACAGGTGATCGTGACCTTAATAAAGTATACAAGTGAAGGAGAAGGTTACGTTGTACGTAAAGGATAGAAAGCAGTTCATGGTGACTGTAGTTTTGTCTACGACAGAAATATACAATGCTGTAGATGATATTGATTCCTCTAGTTCAATGTCTGCAGTATTTCATGTTCATGTAATAGAATGTCATTACCAACGCCTTCTGTTTCTACACGAGCAATAACAACATGGTGCTTATCAAGGTAAGATCTGAGATCTGTGAACAAAGTGACTGAAAGTCGCTGAAAAGAAGAAAAGAAGCAGTCAGGAAAACCAACGTGAAGGGATACAAACATCCGTCACAGTTTACCTGTTTGATCATCAGCAACAGTTCAGGTGACCACTAACTCAAAAATACCTTCGCTGTGACAACGACGAGACACCAATGAATGACTCAGATAAATGCTTCATAATTTCCTAAATTTCGGAGGATGCAGACAAAATGACTGTGGTGCACCTGCTGCCTCTGAGTCGAGGCCAGTATGAGAACGGTTCCTCTGTTCTCATACTGCTTCCTGCTGTTGGAGAAGCTGAAACAAAGTCATTAAAGCTTCCAGTCAGTGTGGGACAAAGCTACTGGGATGGTGACGGTATGTCATTTAAAACTTTATATTTTAGGCATCCCTACAATCCTATGTGGGCCCTGCTCGCCCCCCCCCCCCAACCTTTTGATCCAGAACCGCTACAAGTGGTGTCACTTGAGTCAGCATCGGTTGGGTTCTGAAGACTACAAGTTTAGAAAGAATGAAGGTACAATGTGGAGGTGTGGCGTTAGAAAGAAGCTGTAGCCCGCTGCTCATCTCTGCTGCATTGTGGGTAATGCATGTGTGGAATAAAGTAAAAAAGACGATGTCTCTTGTTGATTTTAAAAACTGTCCATCGAGAGCTTTTTCCAGGACTTTTAACCGCATCTTTAGGTCTCAAACAAAGGATTATGTAAATGTTTCTGCATTATGTTTCTGGGAGACTCTTCCAATGCTGACGCTGCAGAAACACAGTTTTTCAATCTCTCTCTGTCTTCTGTACGTGGACTTCTTTTGTCCGTGTTTGTTCGCTCTTCTTCTGTGGTCTTGTATCTGTCACAGTGGACAAAGAAGACACAGTCCTCCACCGCTATACCAGCCCCCGTCTGGGCTTTTACGCAGATCATTTCCTGGATTTGTAACCTGAAACTTTTCAAGTGACAAAAATCAAAGTACAAATTCAAAAGAAGTCCTGAACCGTAGTGCAACAAATCCCCACTAAACGTAGACGTGAACCTGTGAGAGCGCTCGCGCACGTTACGCTGCTGCAAGAAGAGATTTGACAAGTCAATCTGAAAACATCCGCAGGTTATTCATGTGTTTCTGGCACAGAAGAAGAAGAAGTGTTCTCACTCCGAGGGAGGAGATGAAAAGCGTCTTAATGGAGCCGTGGATCGGCAGACGGCGTCTCCTCTTTCCTCTGCACCGGGACCACCGGAGGCCGTTTCTCTTTTTCGACAGATTGCTTGAAGAGCTCAATTGTGCTCGGCTAATGCATAACAAACAGACGGCGCTGAATGCAATCACTCCGGAGCGGCGTCTCCATCTCTTTTCACGCCGCCTCTCTCTCTGTGAAATAAATCAAAATTATGGTTTTCTGGCTGCCAGCGCTGCCACGCGGGAGGAGGGACGCCGCCGAGCGACGCCGTTATGGCTCACAACCACAGATCTGCCCGAACAAGGAGGGGAAATTAATTAACGTCTTTTTCTAAAGGTGCAGTTGCTGTGACAACCCGTTAACGGCGAAGCACAGGTGGCTATATTACGGCGGGAGTGGAGACGGTGGCGGCGTCGTCTTTCCAAAGTTTCTCAAAGGTTATAGAAAAAGCTGGAATTAAGGCGGAGCAGCTGACGACCTGCAGAGAGCCAATCAGAGTCTTCAGCTCGTAATCACCTTGAACACAGATCAGGTGATCACCAGTTAACACGGTCACTGGTTAAACCGGAACACAGGCGGCGTCTACGGCTACGAGCTCTTTACCGTGTTGGCGACCACTGGACTCCATCTTAAAAGTGACTGAAGTGAAACCTGTGAGCGTCTTCGTGGTGTTTGACGGTCTGTTCATGAACTCAGATGATCAGAAAAGACCTTTGTTTGTCCTAAAATGAGCATGTTTGTGACCTAAACTAAGTCAGTTAGTTACATAACGTGCGTTAGTGAAGTACGTGAGTCAGGAAACAAAACACACAGGACTCTGACGTCGGTCTGCTGGCTGAAACTCCTGGTTGTTTGACCGTTCGACCTGCTCTCCTGTCTGTCAACTGCAGTTCCTTGTAACTTATCGTCCGTTTTATACACTGATACTGATATCAACAATAAGCTCTAGTTCCATTTTACATTCAGTGAAATTCAGTCGGCCGATCGGATGGATTTCTGGCAGAAACTTTGGTTGTCCGTCTGCAGTACTTCCTGTGTTGATGTTGTTGATTAAATGATGTGGTTTTCCTTTCAGAATAAAGCTCTGTAACAGCAGACGCCTCTCTTTTTGTTGTCAGGTTGCAGATCATTGAATTGATTCTCTCTCTTGATATCCAGTCGGACCACAGAGCGTCTTCTATCTTCCCTCATCTCTTCACGGGGTTCATGTTGCAGCTGGTCCGTTTGATTGGACTCTTTGAGGAAATAAGGGCCCCCGGTGTTTGTTTTAGGGCCAATAAATTCTCACTTGACAAACTGTCTGGCCGCACAGAAGACGAGTCGACCTGTAAATTCCCTCCCCGAGCGAAGCGGAATGATTGGCATTTCATTTAGACGGCGAAACGCTGGCGGACGAACGCAATCTGCAGGAGTCTGCTGACTCAGTCGAGTGATCGTGTTTTGCTCGAGCCAACATCCAAGTTTAGAGGTTTAATTTGAGCCGCGGATGAATGAGATGAGTGGAAGATAGCGACAGAGAGGAGAGACGATCTGAGCCTCTGAAGCTGCTGTGAGACGCGAGTCTGAGATGTTGGTGGAAAGATAAGCAGAGGACCAAAGGGTCAGACCTGATGGAGATACGAAGAAGTAGTTAAACGATAATACTCATGAGTCCTACTGTACTGTCATTCAACTGAGATGAAGATGATCTAAGTATGTGTTATTAAAAACATTTTCAATAACACTGAATTTAAATGTGAATTTTCTTTTTATTTGTTTCTCCAATCCTGGTAATGAATGTTATTTGGTCTATTTTTGTTTGTTATGTATGAAACCCACATGATCATTGACCAGAAAGTCAAATATTACAGTAAAGCGCCCTGAAAAAGCTGGTTAACTAAATGGAAGCTGGGATTTCAAATCGAAGGCTTTACAATAACACAACTTTACTATTATTCAACATTTTTCACCAGTGTGATATGAAAACGACTCTAAATGGAGCATAATGTACTAAATGAACATCATGCTGTATTGAAGAAGACTGTAAACTAGAGATTGAGACCATAAACTCATGTTTACAATGTTTACTGAGGGAATAAATCAAGAGAGAAGTAGAGTCATTTTAGACTAGACTTCTATACAACCAGAGGAGTCGCCCCCTGGTGGACACTAGAGAGAATGCAGCTTTAACACGTGAAGCTTTGAGATCATAAACTCATGTTTACAAGTGGAAACGCGGTGCAGAACTACGGAAAAATCACTTTTTTGTCAAATAAATAAAAATAAAAATGAAAAATCCAAAATACAGCTTGCATCCCCTCCACACAACAAAAAGGTTAACTACACATTACATAAACTAATCGGACCCTAAATTTGAGGCATTAAAATGAGGAAAACGTTTTCGTAAGAACCGTTGTTTGAACGTTGTCAGAACAACTACAGTAAGTTTTAGTGTTTGTGTGTTTTTTGATGCAGCATACCAGTTCATACAGGTTTCATGAGAACTTTATTCATAGAAAAACAAAAGGTTAAATGACAACACAGCTGTGTTTCACTGTAAAGCGCTAAAACTGAGATAACTGTAAAAATGACAACGAAACAACTGAGCTGTTATCAAAGAGTTCAAATCAAATAAACTATTAATCTACTTATTAAATTCACCATCAACACAGTTTCACTCACCGGGAAACAAACAAACACGTTGTGAAACAAAACAGAAGTTTTAAAGCTAAACAGGAAGTGCAGAATAAGGTAATATATATAATATGAGAGCACTACAGAAGCTAGACTTCTACAGAAAATATGAAGAGCATCTACAAATCCTGATGAAAGCTGTGACCTCAGTGTGCTCACTAAACTTCAAAAAGAAACTATGAATATAAAGCAGCAAAACTGGACATGAAAAAAAAAAAATTAAAACATTCATACGGCAAAATTCAGCAGTGCTCAAAAAGCTTTGAAGCCGCCGACACCTCGTCTCACACCGCCTTAAATCCTTCACTTTCAGAAGAGTAACCTCAGCCTAATGAAACACGACGGAGCCTCGTGAGCTTAACCTAGTTAAGACGGGACTGTGTGGCAACAAAGTTCATGCAAAGTTTTATCACCTCTATCAAAGATTTGTTGTTCGGCCGAGCTTTTAGTCAAATCCCGCAAATTTTTTAATTTCGAAACAGACATGTTGAATATTGTCTGGATGAATGTATTTCAGGGGTTGAGGAGGTTTAGAGACGTTCGATGCATTCACGTCAACACTAACCTTTGAATTCATGTTTTCATTGACATTTGAACAAAGTCCTCCCGTAAAACAGACCTTTGAATCTTCGTCCACGTTATAAATTTACTCGAGAGATTGAAAAAGTTCCGGTGAAACAACGACCAGCTGGAGAAACAGCTGACCAATCAAAACTGGCCTCTTCGTTTTATTAAATGAAACGTGTTTCATTTGTTTTATTCTTTATTTTAATCTTGTTTCTATTTGCTCTATTTCATTCATAAATAGGCACTTTGAATTGCACTGTTGTGCAAAGACGCTACACAAACAGACTTAACGAACTACATTCATGAAAAATGCTGACATTCACTGAAGTGTCGACGGAGCTCTGAAGGTTGCTGTAAGACAGAACAATAAAGTGGTATGTTTTGTGTTGGTGGATGTTCGGCTGCAGTTCATTCTGACTATCACTGTTTTATTCATGTAACTGTAATTTAATGCTAATCTGCTAACCTGTATTCTAGCCCTCCATGACCAACTCTCTGCCCCAGGAACAGATTGTTTCAGCGTTTATGAAATGAATGCTGGGTAATGAAGTCCCAGACTTTGTTGAATCTCTATCTAAGCGATCGCTGATGCTGCTTTTAAGCGCGTTAAAGTTTGTTATTTTGCACACAGAATCCAGTCTGACGACGTTTTTCTGTTTCCTCTCCAGGCGTCTCAGAGACCAGCTGAGTCCTGCACCGACCAAATCTGTGTGTTTTTTACCTCCCCCCCGTTTTAGCAGTATGTTCAATATTATATGTACATCCAGGTGAAAGATCAACATTCATCATCCTTTTGTTTCTTTTCCTTCCAGATAAACCTCGCTGTGCACTGTGACCTGGTTATCATTTCACATCTCGTCAAACAGCATCTAAACCGTATTTTTCTTTTTCTCACATTCATGTCAAAGGTGTTTAAATCAGCAGATAACATCTGACAGAGTAAGGTGACTTGAACCAACACCCTGAAAACAGATTTTCATAAATAACCAGTGTCGCATCTCGAGAACTTCTTCCGTTTCAAAACATTCTAGCAAAAATAAATAGTCCGCCATCGATGTCGACCAATCACAGACCTTCTTCTCTAAATCCTCAGCATTCACGTGCTTTCTCCATAGTCCCCGCCTCCACTTTCGTGGCCGGTCCGATCTTACTTCCTGTAATCCTCTTCACCTATCCGAGTGGCGCCGGCCTCCTCCTCCACCGGCCCCTCCCTCTTGGTTTCCATTGCGACCTCGGTGTACGCGACCGGCTTCTCCTCCTCCGGGGTCTGGTTCTGGAGCTCGGCCTCGGCGCCCTCCTGGCCCTCGGCGACGGCTCTCTCCTTCTTCAGCTTGATGCGGAAGGTCTCTTTGTTCGGCGCCTTCTTGGCGATGTTCTCCTTCAGCCGCTCGCCGGACTGCTTCAGCCGCTCGCCGGCCTGGTGCATCTTGTCCCTCCGCTCGGGCGGCATGACCTTCTCGCCCAGGTTGTGGAACTTGGTGCCCAGGTTGCCTTTGGTTTTGCTCATGTTCTCCTTGGAGAAGGCGGCCTTCAGGGTCTCGGTGCTCTTCGCGACCGATTTCTTGAGGCGGGCGGCTCGTGAGGGGTCGGCCTCCTCCACGCTCAGGTACTCCTCGTCCGAGGAGAGGTCGAGGGGGACGTCGTAGGAGTCGGGCTCGACCTCCAGCCCGTCCAGGCCGGATCCTTTGGGAGACTTAGTGACGGCGACCGATGGGACCTCGGTCTCACCCTGCAGAGAAGAAGACAGACAGGAACAGTCAGGGCGACAGGTCTAGAGAGAGAGACAACCGAGTCCTAACATGGTCACTTCCTGTTCACTGGTTGAGGGGAACATAGAGCGTCATAGTTTGAATCAAACACGTGTTCGGGACCTTTCTATGAAACTTGACTGGATGCAGAGAGATGAAACTTATATTGGGTATCAGAAGGTTTTTAAGAAGCCCAGTTTCCTCTGAATCTTCTTACTTATTGTGCATCTAGTGAACTCTTTAAAGTTCTGATCCCCTGATATGTTAATAATATTCACTTCCACAAGGACCTCTCACCGCACCGTACTCACAGAGATGAAACTGATACCAGACTCCTCATCCATCTCTTCTTTCCATTATGGAATAAATTACTACGCTGCTCATTGATGCAGGACCAGATAGAAAACATGATATTCCTCTGAGAGAGTCTGTCAGACCTGCTGCCACTGAGAACACTGGCATCTTCATGGGATCAAGTTTTTCTATTTTTACAGATGAGGAGAAACCGAGACTCTTTCAGACAGGAAGCTGCTGGCAGGAACACAAGATGGCCGCTAATAACGATGACACCATCAGGTTTGAGCAGTGGGGCGATGTCGGTCGATCCCGACTGAAATATCTCATCAACTATTGGATGGATGGTGAAGAAATGTCGTTTTCATCCAGCGCCGTCATCAGGTCAAAATGTCAGTACTTTTATGGCTCAATACCATTTGGCATTTGTGTCTAATCGGCTCATTAGCACTTGTTAGCATGCTAACATGCTAAACTAAGCAGAGGTTATAGAAACGTTAACAGCTAAACATGAGTTTATGGTCTCAATCTCTAGTTTACAGTCTTCTTCAATACAGCATGATGTTCATTTAGTACATTATGCTCCATTTAGAGTCAAACAGACCAGAAAGCAGGGGATGCTTTAGGGGCGGGGCTACACAGTGATTGACAGGTCTCTACAACTCTGCGTAAATATATATTTGAACAATGAAATACAGCTTAAATGGGTGAACATCTCATCAATTCGGTCTTTCAACACAAAATATCGTACGAGACGACTAACTCAACAGACAAAAGTCACTTTTTAATTACACGCCGAACCCTAAAAATAAAATCAGGATTATCACGTTTCTTGATGTTTCTGAATGTGTTTTGGTGGCCGACTCGAAACACAACCGGCTCCACCCGCTGCGCCCTACAGGTGACTTTGGATGTGAAAGCCAATTAATCCTAATTAAAGCGCGGCCGCCTGCAACGATCACACTCATTAATCAGGGAGGAGTCATCAGAGCGCGTCCAGACACCGTGAATGACACAATAATTACACCGGAGGGGGGACGTGGGTCGAGACAGGTATTAATAACCTCGGGGGGGGAGAGAGAGACATTATGTTACCACACACACACACACACACACACACACACACACACACACACACACACACATCAGGGTTCCTAAATAATTAATATCAGTTTCAACAAAAGAAAACGTTTTACCAGTTAACAATTCTCTTCACGTTATGAAGACGTTGCACGTAGAATATTTAACCTAGAGAAGTACTCACGTTCTTTACAGCAGTAAAAGTACAAATACCTGTAGTGGAGAATACTCCACTACAAGTTAAACTGGTAAAAGTATTGCTTGATGAGTAAAATGTCTTGCTGTCATATCTGGTATCTGTATGTTGCATTGAAACTCCTTTACTTCCTGTTGTCTGGTTTATTCTACATCAACGCATCATATTCTCTGAGATCATCGTGTGTTTGCAGCAGAACTTGTAGCCACGTCAGATGTTATGTGACGTGACCTCTTGTTCTTCTTGTGTTTGTGCCTTCGGGCAGTTTAACTCACAAACTTTGTCATCGCTCAGCTTCTCTCGTTTCCAAACAGCAGAAACATCACAAAGTAAAAACCCATTAGCGGCTCTGAAATGACACGCCGTCCTCTAACGTCCGCCGTCGTGAACAACAGAGGAGGCCTCGGGTGTGAAACCAGCAGACATTTATCTTTTTCTTATTACCGACCGCGGCCGTCATCATTCAGCCGCTGGCGACGGCCCGCCTCCAACAAACCGCCTGTTGCTTCCTATGTTAAACGAGCGCATGCCGAAGCTCTATATTAGGAGATGAACGGAGGCCTCAGAATAACCGACAGCGCGTCCGTCATGAGGAAACTCGACACTCCTGCAGGCAGACTGAGCTCAGCCTGGACACAGAGAGCAGAGGAACACGAAGAGGAAGAGAATCCTGTTACTGACTACGTCTACATGCACACTAACGTTACTCTACTATCCTGAATATGACAATATAGCAACTTCAATATGACATCATATTGTGAATGAGTTGTTGAGAGTAAAAGATGTGTGATATGTTGATATTGTTCAGGTTCTAGGACCATTCTTTGGACACGTATACAGCTCATTCTCTCTCTCTCTCTCTCTCTCTCTCTCTCTCTCTCTCTCTCTCTCTCTCTCTCTCTCTCTATATATATATATATATACACAGTATATATACACACATGTATACAGCTAATTTTCTCTCTCTCTCTCTCTCTATATATATATATATATATATATATATATATATATATATATATATATACACACAGTATATATACACACATGTGTACAGCTCATTCTCTCTCTATATATATATACTGTATATGTATATATACACAGTATATACACACACATGTATACAGCTCATTCACTATCAGAGTCTCTCTCTGTGCGTTGAACACAAACCGACCAGCCAACAGTTAGTAGAGCTGGAGGAGAGACGATGTCCAGAAGAACAGAAGGAGAAACATCATGAAGGACTTGGACATCAACAGGTTTCTAGATATGAACAGATATCTCTTAGAGAAGCTGTTTGAAGGAATCAAAGAGGTCCAACAAGTCCTCCACCTCTGGAACACGCTGAGAGAAACATCTGTTAGCTCCTGATGTTCACTTTGACACATTTAGACGAGATGAAAACATCTGTTAGCTCCTGATGTTCACTTTGACACATTTAGACGAGATGAAAACATCTGTTAGCTCCTGATGTTCACTTTGACACATTTAGACGTGATATAAACATCTGTTAGCTCCTGATGTTCACTTTGACACATTTAGACGTGATGAAAACATCTGTTAGCTCCTGATGTTCACTTTGACACATTTAGACGTGATATAAACATCTGTTAGCTCCTGATGTTCACTTTGACACATTTAGACGTGATGAAAACATCTGTTAGCTCCTGATGTTCACTTTGACACATTTAGACGTGATGAAAACATCTGTTAGCTCCTGATGTTCACTTTGACACATTTAGACGTGATGAAAACATCTGTTAGCTCCTGATGTTCACTTTGACACATTTAGACGAGATGAAAACATCTGTTAGCTCCTGATGTTCACTTTGACACATTTAGACGTGATGAAAACATCTGTTAGCTCCTGATGTTCACTTTGACACATTTAGACGTGATGAAAACATCTGTTAGCTCCTGATGTTCACTTTGACACATTTAGACGAGATGAAAACATCTGTTAGCTCCTGATGTTCACTTTGACACATTTAGACGTGATGAAAACATCTGTTAGCTCCTGATGTTCACTTTGACACATTTAGACGTGATGAAAACATCTGTTAGCTCCTGATGTTCACTTTGACACATTTAGACGAGATGAACGACGTGAGAGGACATCGAGCCGTCAAACACAGAAGAGAACAACGTCACCGTGAGATTCACTGAGGACAAATTATACTTTGATCCCGTTTGAATTGTGCCATTAATTACACACGTTTGATAATGTTAGTGTTGTGTTAGCAAAGATAGAAGTTATTTGTCACATGTTAACCACGTTTAACAGCATTAACCACCACTATTTCATAACGATAAGTACGTGTTACGACGTTAACCGCCTCTCTCTAATAACGTTCACAACTTGTGTCAACTTCTACCGCCACCATTTAATAATGTTAAACGTGTCAAGAGACTACTTGTTCCCTCCAAGAACTCCATTATTCATAGTTTTCTATATCTCATATCATTCTTTTAGTTTGTCTGGCATTATTATATTTATATTTCTTCTTCCATAATCTTCAGGTGTTTTGAAGGGCGGTCCTTGCAGCAGCAGGTCAGGATGATGGACCCCCTCCCCCTCTATATGTTGACCCCCGTGATGAGCTGCCGTGTCAGACCCTGATTCTGGCTGACAGCAGTTCATAGTGTGTCCCCGCTGGCAGTGAGGACGCTGTAGGCCCAGAATAGGTCTCTCTGTCACGGATCCACAGCAGCTGTTAGCAGCACATAGCGGCCCCGTTACTATTCTGAAGTCTGGACGTTAACGAGGACAAGATGTCGCTCTAATACCGACTGCTGAATGTATATCTGCAGAGACGTTATGAAGACGACCGTCTCTGATCTTCAACATCATGATTCGTTTTGTAACGGTCCTTTTTTAAAAGCTTTTCACACTAGATGAGAAGAGTTCATGAGAAAGCTGAAGGGAAATGTCCCTTACATTTGTAAATGTAGAGCCGACTATAAACTATGAGCTTATAGTGTTAGAAGTAGAAACTGAGACTTTAAACGGGACTTGTTAGTATTTATTTATATTATATTTTTAATAATGATGTGATTTTGTATGGATTATCTGCACAATTTAAGTAAAAAGCACTCAAACTAACAAAACAACATAAAAACCATCTCCTGAATTATACTTTAAAAGAAATTCAGTGATATCTTTCAAGCTGCTTGTTTTTAACCCTCAACAACCTCTTGAATCCTAAAGATAAAAACTCACATATTTTGAACGTTTTAGGCTGTTTTTACTTATTTCAACCTACTTAATCTACTCAGAATTCATTACTGGTTTTGTCGATGGAGTCCGGTGGCTTTGATGAGAGCATCGATAATGGATTGAGGTGAAAATACACGGTGATACACTGACTATGGATAAATCCCCCAAAATATCCCTGTAAGGAATCATTTGGTTATTGTAAGGGGCCGTTTACAGTAATTAGCTCTCTCAATTAAGGACAATTGTGTTCCCGAAATAATAAATTAATCAAATTATTTTCCTCTTTCTCTATAAACCGCTTGGATTTATCTTTGCATTGTTTTTTAAGGGAAAACATGGTGACACACAGAGAGCACAACTCATCACTTCAGAGGATAAATGATTTTGAGAATTGTTAAAAATGTGTGCAAAATAAGAATATTAACAACCAATTTGTCAACCCTGGACTATTATCCTTCTGTTAGTTTGAGATTGATTTAACACAAGTGTGAGCAAAATATCATCTGAAATATTGAAGCCGTTAAAACAAAGGTTTTGACTCTCTGCAAGACAAGACTTCAACATTTGAGTAAAAATGCATTCGTTATCGAGCCGAACACATTTGTAATGAATCAAACTGCTTCAGATTCCATGTCGTGTAGAAAAGCCTCCGCACTCAACGGGGTAGAAAGTAAGAACAGAAAAACATATTATTCTGTTGATCATCCAACCACAGAAAACCCCAGAGCACGTTATAAAGACCGCCCATCTCTTCAACGCCTCCTCAATCAACACAAGTGCAGCTCACTCTCTTTGCACTCTTAAAGGACGTATCGTGTGTCTCTTTGGAGACGAGACGCCTCGTTAGCTTTAGTCTTCAACGAGATGACTCAACAGGAATATTTGTTCGTGCAAACGTTGATTTTTGAGGCACTCGAACGGTTGCGTTCAGTGGAGCGTCTCAGATTAACGATAACGAGTGAATCATCCTGTTGTTCACATGACCTGATTAAGGTGGAGGAGACATCGACCCTCTCAACATAACGAGGATGCTTTTCTATAAATTGGCTCCTCAGCGTTGAACTTAAAGCACCCTTCATTTCCTCGCCGCGTCCGCCGCTTAATGAACCGAGTCAGACGGCGTTTCCGCTAAGATCTCGCTGCTCGGCACTTGAGTTTTGCCGCCTGAGGGGACGAATCTGCTTCATTTTTTATTCTGAACTTAATTACGCTCCAGTTCCTCGTAAACGAAGACCTGGACGGGACCTGATGGTCCAGAGTGGAGCTGCCCTCTCTGACTCCAATGTGTTGGCCGATTTCAGATTGTTCTGAAGGTGTTTTAAGTGAACTGTCCTCACTGTTAGAGGCACAAAACACATTTACAATTCTCCATCATCTCCTGATGAAAACACAACTTTCTGCCAACATTACAGACTATCGTGGTTATTTCACAGTGAAGAGTTCAGGTGTGCCACTGAGTTGAAAGGGGTGGGGCTTAGTTTGACAAAGATGACGTCACATTCTTCCATGCACCAATCAGGATTTAGCATCATGGGAATCAGAATGCGGTCACAGTTTGTTTGTTTGTCTTCTTCTGTTGCCAGGCGACTGTTGATCTCTTCATAAACCAAACTTTTACATTGATTGTCGTGCTTTTCACGATTTATATTTAACATTATCAAGAAAACCGCAATATTGCAAACCATATTTTCACTTTATGAAAGTTGTAACATAATTGGAACTAGCTTCAAACTAAGTTTTGTCTACTTTAAACCAGACCTACATATGTTCAACAAAGATTCCAATTGTTTTATTTATACTTTTTAGGGGCCGGAAAATGTGAAATTATCCAGTAATTCACGAGCAAAATTAAAAATATATATAAATATCAGCTGCTAATTTGGCAAACTTTTGAATAAGTGTATCTTGGAGCGACTACTCCATATTCATATATTTGCTGATGATTTACTCTTATTGTTGTAAGTGTTGTTGTACTTCATGTATTTGCTTATTTTGTTTTTCAATGTGTAATAACGACCATTTGCCTCCTCGTGAGGTTATCGTGGAATCATAAAAAGTCAGACAAAACCCAAAGATTTTCAATTTACAACATGAGAAAACTCTCAAGTTTTCAACACTGAACCCCACAAATATACCTTTACTCGATGGATGACTTGCTGTGATTAACCAATCTGAGAACTTGGTCCCTCCCGTTTGTTACCACTGGTCACATCCTCACTCTGATCTCTGCCATTCAGAAACCCACGAATACAAACCATCTTGACATTTATCCAGCCAGGAAATAACGAAATGCAATAGTTTTTTCTGGAAATGTCTGTTTTTTTTCATGTTTCTTAACCCTAACTGTTGGTTTAGTTGTCTAAACCTAACTGTTGGTTTAGTTGCTTAAACCTAACTGTTGGTTTAGTTGCCTAAACCTAACTGTTGGTTTAGTTGCTTAAACCTAACTGTTGGTTTAGTTGTCTAAACCTAACTGTTGGTTTAGTTGCCTTAACCTAACTGTTGGTTTAGTTGCCTAAACCTAACTGTTGGTTTAGTTGCCTAAACCTAACTGTTGGTTTTGTTGTCTAAACCTAACTGTTGGTTTAGTTGTCTAAACCTAACTGTTGGTTTAGTTGTCTAAACCTAACTGTTGGTTTAGTTGTCTAAACCTAACTGTAGGTTTAGTTGTCTAAACCTAACTGTTGGTTTAGTTGTCTAAACCTAACTGTTGGTTTAGTTGTCTAAACCTAACTGTTGGTTTAGTTGTCTAAACCTAACTGTTCATAGTTATTTTAAGGCCAACAATGGGTTTTTTAACGTAAAGTCGTCCTGAAAAAAACACTTCTGAGGAACATGAGAAACAACAATTGTGTCCCTGTACACGAATCCAATAGGTTGCATTTTGTGACAGTCAGACTGCGTTGCATTCAGAACACTCGCTCTTGCTTACCTGGTAGATGACGACGCGGAACTTGTTGCGGGTGAGCAGCTCATCCTGCGTGGTCTCAACCTTCTTGACGCGAACGTTTTGCTTCTCCACGCGCGCCCGCACCTCCTTCACGTTGGCGCTGACCTTGCGGGTTTTCTGCAGGAGCTTCTCCACCGTGCCGCTGGTGTCGGTGTGGTCCTTGGCCAGTTTCATGACGTCGCCTTGGATGGTCTTGATGTTGTTCTCCAGGTCCAGCTGACGCTCCTCCATGCGCTGCTGGCAGGACTGGACGTTGTCGATGATGCCGGCTACACGCTCCAGCAGAGACAGGATGGTCAGGGCACTGATGGGGTTCCCGGCATCGTCCTCCACCCCGACGATCTCCAGCTTCTCCTGGACGCCTGCCGTGCGATACTTGTGCTGATCCATTGCTGGGGGAAAATCTCTCACTTCGAATCTCTTGGAAACTTTAACGGTCGAAGACGTGTGGTTTAGTTTGGGTGAAGGGGACCAGGACCAGTAAAGTTACGAGCAGGGAGACCGGAGAGAGTCAACACCCAACCGCAGTGACCCAAACTCAGGTCTGGGGATGGCAGGAAGGGGAAACTCCACCTACACCTCTTAAAAAAGGATTCAGGATCCAAAACGGAACCTGAATTCAGCCCTCATCGGGATGTGGGCCAGGCTGTCAACTCAGATGGGAGCAGCAATGCTCACAAGAACCAACCCCCAGCTAAAAATAAGAACTCTTTGTAAGGCGACACTCGGACATATTGGGAAGACGTGAAGCAGAGGATGATGGAAATCCCCGTCCAAGTCATGCTCTGCTTTGTCGGAGCCGCGCAGATCGATTCATAATTTTTCCGTTATTTGCATATGTTAACGCCAGCAGCTGCGATTTCATGTACGTCAACAACAGCTTAGGGAGTAATTCTGCAGCTCCGCAGTGACAAATGCAAAGAATCCACAGTTGTCTGGTCCGATTACACAGTGCTGGCGTGTTTTTTTGGGGGGGATTAAACATTGCAGCAGCTGCCCTTTTTACTTTCCCATGGGCAGCAGAGTCCAAACATTGACTGCGACTGAGATCTGAAGCTCTTTATAGAGGCGGCTGACGGAGTGTCAAAGCGACACTGTTTTAGCACTCTGATCAGCCACTGCACTAAAGACTAATGTGAGCATGATGTGTGCTAAGTTCACAGTAGTTAATATGTATTCAGTGTGCTCATTAATTCACGGTCTTTAGCGCACAGCTTGACGAAGTCATGGACTTGCTTTGTCACCTATTGATGGGCGGTTCATAAATACACATGGATGAGTTAAATATAACACATAGTCATGGAGCCGCACCTATAAATACTGCAAGGATGAGCTTTTGGGGCTTTCTGCCAGTCTCACTTTTCGTCTTGCGTTTCTTGCGCGACTTTGAAAGAGAAATGAAAGTTGCTCAGTGGCGCGAAGCTAAGTCGAGAAATACTCAGATCTTCCGCATTATGGGGCCCATAGAGCACTATCGTCTCCTTTAGCCCCGCCTCCCAGCTCCCCCCCCCCCCCCCCGGTCCGGCCTCGTTCTCATTCACATGAACGGAGAAAGGAAAACTAACTTTTAGGATCTAATAATTTAAACAAGGGCTGTTCATGTGTTCATACTTAGTTACAGACATCTTGTTCCCAATGTAAGTCAATGGGAAAATCTTTTCGGGCTCCATGGCATCATGTGACGGACCAGGAAATTGTAATTCACCATTTTCTGCTGTTTTCTGAATGGAGCTTGGGTCGGTTGTTATTAAGCTATGCTAACATTGTAGCTGCTCCATCAACACTCTAAATAGCTTCATCCACTCTACCCACCATAGCCGTCCCTAACTACCCTAGCTACCCTAAGTACCCTAACTACCCTAACCTGCCCGTCTACAGAGAGGCACTACTTCAGGATCAGGGTCTTTTTAATGAATGAATGTTGGATCATGATGGGTGTTTTGTACAGTGTGTTAGTTTAGAGATGACTGATGGGTCAATGTGTTCGACTGAAGCCAGCAGCTGCTCCTGTCCCTGAATACCCCCCCATCCCACTCTACTCTTTAACCCCTATATTTAGTCCAAGTAGCGTGCCTGAGTCCCTGCCTCTTGTAGAAATGTACAACACATACGTATATTTTCATGTGGCGAGGCGGTGACCTCTGCTCCAGTTCTGGCTTCTGCAAACCAGCAGTTTTCAATCAGACGGTAGCGTTAATTAAACCGACAGGTGGGCGGAGACTTATAACGATGACGTGGCAGGAGGAAGGCGGGTCTTATCCAGCGTTCGTAGCGATACCTACGAAGAATGATTTGACTTAATTCATAGATATCTACGTAGCTAAGTAAGTATTTCACCATCTTGTCATGAACCTAACCAACTTTGTATGTTCACGCACGCACGCACGCACGCACGCACACACACACACACACACACACACACACACACACACACACACACACACACACACACACACACACACACACACACACACTTAATCTTTCACAGGAAGTGGAATACAAAAAGTCAAACTTCACACGATGAAGAGATTTTTAAAAAGAAAGGAACATTTCTCTCAAATGACACATCGGCACCAGGGTGTACATTAAAAAAAAACATTTCCTTTTTTTATTTTGGCAGAGACCAGAAATAGCCTCTCAAAAGTCTACATGCAGAATATTAACATGTCAAACACATTCTAGTCACATTTAGAGAAGTCACGGCTGCGATGGTCGACAACAAGTAGAAACACGTTGCTACGACCTGGAGACTAAGACGTTACAGGAAAACAACAAAAAGACAAACGGAGAGAAGACAAACCTCAGCACCGCCTCAGAGTCTCCACACAAATCCTCCTCCTGATGACTATTGAATTGTTTCTTCTGACCTTTAACATCTGAATCAATTGTTTTCTGGAGCTTAAAATGTAATTTTAGGTCTTGTGTGTTTCCCCCAGTATAACAGACATTGTATAACAAAGCTCAACAGCTTTGAATCCTGTGAATATCTTTAATACACATGCAACGTATTCTCACTCTGAACTCGTCAAATATTGAAGCTTGGTCAATGGCTCTATGCTTCAAATTTATTTTTGCAACCAGTGAACAGGAAGTGACCATATCTGGACTGAGGAGGAGTGACGTAGAGACGCCGTATATGTCTCTGGTAGAGACCTGTCAATCAGTGTGTAGCCCCGCCCCTAAATCATCCCCTGCTTTATGGTCTGTGTGACTCTAAATGGAGCATAATGTACTAAATGAACATCATGCTGTATTGAAGAAGACTGTAAACTAGAGATTGAGACCATAAACTCATGTTTACAATGTTTACTGAGGGAATAAATCAAGAGAGAAGTAGAGTCATTTTAGACTAGACTTCTATACAACCAGAGGAGTCGCCCCCTGGTGGACACTAGAGAGAATGCAGCTTTAAGACACTTTACTCGGTAGAACCGGTGGTTGTCTCCTGGTAATATGCATAGTGTCTTTTCAAAATAAACGTCCATGTTCACAGGACATGTACAGCTTCCACTATTTACATGCACACTGTCTTTTTAAAATAAACTTCCAAGGCGGATTTACTTAATTTATGTTTATTGACACAATAAAACTACTTGTTAAGGTTTAGGAAAAGATCATGATTTGGGTAAACATAAGTATATTAGTAACTGAACTGGCGTTAGTCAAGTACGTAAGTTGTGTATCAAAACTTGAGCAGCGGTGTCCTGGATGAAAGTCCTGTATTTGTTTGACCCATCCATCCATCCGAACACGGACTTTGTCTCTGAGCGTCTCATACTGACACGGATGCGTTTACATTGAAGTAAATTGAAAGCTCAGAGCGTCGCATACCGCCACTAAAGGGTGCCTCCGTTCATGGACATCAGACACCGAGGGGAACCGATATTTGACGAGTTTGGAGTGAGAAAGGCTTGAGATAATAGCTAAAAGTCAGTCAACTCCCTCGCTAAACATATCTTAACTTAACCCTTTAATGAATAAAAGGCCATCAATGCAGCTCACGCTTGAGGCCAAGCTGTGGCCAGCGGAGTCGGGCCAATGGAGGCTTAGCGTTGGCGCACTTCTGGCACCAGAGGACTGAACTGAGGCTGCCCGCCTGCATTTTCTTCTGGGGCTGCAATCAGACTTCTGGCTGACAATTAGCTCCAGGTAGCTGCATGAGTTGGGCCAGTGTACATGGGCCAACTCAGCCGGTGTCATTCATGATGGTGCCTGATCGGATCCAAAAGTGGCACCAGGAACATGATGCCTAATTGAGGAGTTATTTGTACCATTGAGCAGTTTCTGTTTCTATTTGGACTCATCAGGTCTTGTTACCTTAAAAGAAACTAAAGCTTATTGACCTATAAGCTTTAGTTTAAGTTCAGCCACTTAGGCTGACGATTCCTTTAAAACTAATTGATTTTGGTCCAAACCTTTACTGTGATAATGCTGGTGTTAACGGACCCTTTAGCTACTGGACAGGGCCGCCTTCTTTTCTTATTCATCATCCACAAACTGATGCAATAATCAACTGTAGCTTCGGTTTAAACTAAAGTTCTTCTCTTCATCTGAAGGGTCTTTTAAGAGTCCGAGCCAAGGTTCTTGGTTTTTGTGACATTTTAACATTTGATCCGGTAAGTTTTGGTTTCCTACGTCAAGACATTGTCACCTAGATCCAAACATCGTTGCCTATTTCCTGTTGTTGTCACCTACGTCCTGTCACCCACGTCCCTTTGTCTTCCCCTACATTCCGCTGTCGTCGCCTACATCCAAACATTGTTGCCTATTTTCTGTTGTTGTCACCCACGTCCCTTTGTCATTGGCATCCCCTACGTCCCGTCTTCATCGCCTATGTCCCGTCGTCTCTTACTACATCCTGTTGTCGTTGCCTACATCCAGACATTGTCGCCTACGTCCTTTCGTCGCTGCTTACGTCCCTTCACCCATGTTCCTTTGTCATCGGCTACGTACCGTCTTCCCCTACGTCCAGACATCGTTATTGGCTGTGTCGGATGTGCTACCACGGCTCGTTTTGTTTTGTTGTTTTTCCTTTTTCTAATTCTGATGACAGCCGGCCAGAATTTCCTGTAATTGGTCCGAAAGATCCCAAAAAAGGTTTTCAACCTAGAAACGTACTGGTTCATCCGGACTGAGAGCGCCTTTTTTTGTCACCTTTCACACTTGTAGTTTTGGTTTTGGATCAAACTGAAACATTCAAAAATCCGGACCAAAGAAGGTAGGCGTTAAAGGGCCCTGAGTCTCGTCTTGCAGTCTCAGTTTTAGTTATTAATCTCTAACTATTAGTTAATGGCAGTAGAGTTCATGCATAGTTAATCGCCTTACATCACATCAGGGAACAGAACAATCAGACCTTTTCTTAGTAACATTTGTGTTCAAATTATTGGAACAAATCAGCTTTAAACAAAAATACGCAGCTTGCATTTAGAGGATATCTAATATGACTTGAGCTTTAAATACTGCTGGAAAATACGACCACGGTTTCAGTTTTGAGGGTGCTGAGGTGAGACGCTCAAGAACAAAACAAGTTGGTGAGGAGCTTCAGACAATTTGCAAGGAAATAGGATTTTGATATAAAAACATAACTCGACACTTGTGTGACAGTAAACTCAGGGACAGAAAAGGCGTCATCATTCATTGGATGTTTGGATTGTTGTTGTTGACGTATTGGTCTGTCTTGGCTGTTTTTACATCACATTAATAGAGACTTTGATGACGGTGAGTACCACTAACATCTCTATCTGATCACACGCCGATGTCAGAGGAAACTAAAGTGTGCTTCCTGCAGGATTATTAGAGTTTGTTTTTCTGTACGGGATCCTCTGTGCTTGGAATGTCTCGCTGAGGAGCAAATGCAAAACTAAAAACAGACAGACAGACAATGATTCTCTCACATTCAAAGAAAAGCCTCGATTACAAGCCAAGACTTTCCTACATAAAAAATATCATTTAGAGTTGACCCTCCGTTTGCAGCCGACGCACTTCCGTTACAATCCTCAGGGTTTTTCGGACAAAGATGCAAAAAAAAGAAATTCCTCAAAATCCGTCAAAATCAACATGAATCTGTTCCTCGTCAAAGCAGACGTGGTTTTAGAAGAACGCACTCCGGTGATGAGTGTTTTCTTTTCTTGTTGTTTTCTGGTGCCGGTAAAAACATTACACATTCCTTTAATCAACAGCGACTAACCCCCCCCCCCCCCCCCCCCCCCCTTAGCGTCCATTCATCAGTCCGACTTCATCGGAGGAGGCGTCGAGGCCGTCGGCTTTTCTTTTAAAAAGTTAAACTACACCACAGTACACAGGTTTCACAAGTCATGCGAATATACAGGAACTAGAATTCAAGAAACAAACGCTTAAAATGAAAGTTAACATAAAAAATCTTAAGTAAAAACTATTTTAAAGAAAATGATTCTCATAATAATAATAATAATAATAAATTATTGTTGTACACAGTGTAAACATATCTATATCACTGGCTGGCCCCCACTCACCTCCTACAAAAACTAAACTAAGTAGACTGCATTTGGTGATCAGCTGCACATTATTAGTAAAAAGTAAGAAATAATATTTTTCAATAAATAGCACATTCCAGAGGGGCAGATACCGTATTTATAAAGCATTCAACAAAACCTCGAGTTTGAAGGAATTCAAACGAGTTAACGATGGAAAGTGTCAGCGGGTTTTCGATGTTTCACCAACTTCCTGCGGCAAAGAAACAAAAAATGATTTCCATCCAAAAAAACAAAAAAACAAAAAAAGGAGGGAAAATAAGGCCCCATAAATAAATATCCTCATTCTTCTTCTTTTATGGTTTCCCAGGAGAAAAGAAAATGAATACACCACATGTACCGTTAAAAAAAATGGTTTTCCAACGGCGTAAGAAAAAACTTATCAAAAAGAACGCAGCCGATCGCGGCTATACCATCCTGGAGTTAGTGTCCGAGGAAAAGTGTCCCAGGTTCTGTTTTTGCCGGCGACCCCTGTTGTTTTTCGGACATTTCCTAAAGAGACACACAGACAGAGACTTGATATGCGGCCTCACAGAGACACTCGCATTAAGACTTGATGTGTTCAGGGACACGAGTTGTTCTGGTTTCCCTCGAAGGAAACGTTTTTTGTCAACCAAAGCACTACGGTAAACCCACGTTGTGGTGTGGACGCTGACCGTCCACCCGTCCACCAGTGGTCGTCTCTTCAGATATCATGAAGGACATTAGTTGCTGTGACTCTGGTTTAGTCACGTAGATTTAGAAAAGACAACCTGTGTCGCTGTACACCAAACCAACTGATTGCATTCCGTTTCACAAAGTGTCGTGAAACTGAGCTGCAAGAACACATTGAGGTGTTTCACTGTCCAACACCAGCTACGACACCGAGCGAAGCAGGAGGAGCAAACCTCAGAGGAACGTGAGCGACGAGGCTGCGGCTGTCTTTACCTCACTACCAATACTGAATACAATCATATCATATCTAATAATCTGTGTGGTACACACAGATTATTAGATATGATATGATTATTAGAAATGAACCTCTTTGACTCTCCTCTGTCTCTGCATTCAAACTGTCAGTTTTTATTGATTCATTTTACAAAGAAGCTAAACTACACATGTAGACTGAAAAATGAAAAAGTGATGCAATGTACTCAATCAAAAACGTAACCTGTGCACTCCTGCAATAAAATACTAAAAACATTTAATATGATGTAATTTAAGGTTTTTAAGAGGTAATTAATGGATAAGTAATGAAAGTAATACATTTTTAATTATCTGCACATTTAAGTGTTTTTTTAAGGGTTAGAACAATAAAAAATATAACTATAAATTGCTAAGAACATGAAAACCGTTCTATAGTTCATGCCTTTGAGAGCTACAAGTATTATAATGTTCAACCCTTTAAAAACACTTTACAACATTATAATCCATTCATAAATCCTAAAATATGAGTGTACTGCTTCATTTAAGGGTCCATGCAAAAATGCTTGAAAAACAAATATATATATATTTTAATCACATTTGGGTTACCCATACCTGGAAATACTTAAGACTCCCAAAATTAAGTCTTACATTGCTCATTGCTCATTAATGGATCCAAATTCATAATTAATGTTGATTATTATCAACTTTGATTGTTAATCAGGAGCTTTTGGAAACATCGGGCCTCACCTCGTGATGCACATCACCACGGCGACGATGATGGCGATCTGCACGGCGCCGATGATGGCGGCGATGAGGACGTAGTGGAGCTTCTGTCCACTGGGAACCACGTACAGGATGTTGAAGTCCTGAGGCTCGTCACACTGAGCACCTTTGTAGCCTGCATCACACCTGAACAGTACAGAGAACAGTACCACATGTACCTCTGAGATGTAGTACAGAGAACAGTACCACATGTACCTCTGAGATGTAGTACAGAGAACAGTACCACATGTACCTCTGAGATGTAGTGCAGAGAAAAGTACCACATGTACCTCTGAGATGTAGTACAGAGAACAGTACCACATGTACCTCTGAGATGTAGTACAGAGAACAGTACCACATGTACCTCTGAGATGTAGTACAGTGAAAAGTACCACATGTACCTCTGAGATGTAGTACAGTGAAAAGTACCACATGTACCTCTGAGATGTAGTACAGTGAAAAGTACCACATGTACCTCTGAGATGTAGTACAGTGAAAAGTACCATATGTACCTCTGAGATGTAGTACAGTGAAAAGTACCATATGTACCTCTGAGATGTAGTACAGTGAAAAGTACCACATGTACCTCTGAGATGTAGTACAGTGAAAAGTACCACATGTACCTCTGAGATGTAGTACAGTGAAAAGTACCACATGTACCTCTGAGATGTAGTACAGTGAAAAGTACCACATGTACCTCTGAGATGTAGTACAGAGAACAGTACCACATGTACCTCTGAGATGTAGTACAGAGAACAGTACCACATGTACCTCTGAGATGTAGTACAGTGAAAAGTACCACATGTACCTCTGAGATGTAGTACAGTGAAAGGTACCACATGTACCTCTGAGATGTAGTACAGTGAAAGGTACCACATGTACCTCTGAGATGTAATACAGTGAAAAGTACCACATGTACCTCTGAGATGTAGTACAGTGAAAAGTACCACATGTACCTCTGAGATGTAGTACAGTGAAAGGTACCATATGTACTTAGATATAGTTGAGGAGTAGAACGTAGACATAAACTACTACAGTAAAGTACCTTAAGGACAGCTCTTGAGTGAATGTACTTGGTGACTATCCATACATAGTATACATATATGACAGTAGTGGTGGAGGCGGTCCAGACCTGCAGGTGGCCATGCTGTACTTGATCTCACATTTCCCGTGAACACAGAAGCCGGCGTAGCTGTCGGTGCAGGGGATCGGCATGCCGGCGTAGAAACCGTCTCCGTGGTCCAGACCGGTGGTCTCTGAAGGACAAACACACGATGTGAGAGGACAACCAGCTGCTGCTCTGGTGGGACTGGTTAAACTGGTGGTACTGGTTATACTGATTATACTAGTTATACTGGTGGTACTAGTTATACAGGTTACACTAGTTATACTGGTTATACATGTTATACTAGTTATACTGGTTATACACGTTATACTAGTTATACTGGTTATACACGTTACACTAGTTATACTGGTTATACAGGTTGTACTAGTTATATTGGTTATACTGGTTATACTAGTTATACTGGTTATACAGGTTGTACTAGTTATACTGGTTACACTAGTTATACTGGTTATACAGGTTGTACTAGTTATACTGGTTACACTAGTTATACTGGTTATACTGGTTACACTAGTTATACTGGTTATACAGGTTATACTAGTTATACTGGTTATACAGGTTATACTGGTTATACAGGTTATACTGGTTATACTAGTTATACTGGTTATACAGGTTACACTAGTTATACTGGTTATACAGGTTATACTGGTTATACTGGTTATACAGGTTGTACTAGTTATACTGGTTACACTAGTTATACTGGTTATACAGGTTGTACTAGTTATACTGGTTACACTAGTTATACTGGTTATACTGGTTACACTAGTTATACTGGTTATACAGGTTATACTAGTTATACTGGTTATACAGGTTATACTGGTTATACAGGTTATACTGGTTATACTAGTTATACTGGTTATACAGGTTACACTAGTTATACTGGTTATACAGGTTATACTGGTTATACTAGTTATACTGGTTATACTGGTTATACTAGTTATACAGGTTACACTAGTTATACAGGTTGTACTAGTTATACTGGTGGTACTTTTCATAATGAAAAGTAGCACCATTATTTTTTCTCACGTGATAATTCTGGTGTTTTTTTAATCAGGCTCTATTTTCTCGACCATGAAAGTGAACAACATATCAGCAACTATTTATGATTATTCCAATAATGTAAATCCACCACCATCAATTCATTGTGTTGTTTTTTTTACCGTGATAAAATCCTACATCAAAAGGACATTTGATAATTTCAGAATTTGCTGAATTCCTTTTTTTCCATCTCCGTACACAGCTAGTTTTTCTTCATGTTCTTTTATATAATATTGGTCACTTCATATCGAAAACAAGCCTCCAAAAAAAGCTCCAAAAAAGGTTTCCAGGAGCATTTAAGTTCTCTTGCTGAGAGTCAGATGTTCAGTTTGATGTTTGTACGCTACATAGGAAGCTGCAGCTATGTTAGCTTAGCATAAAGACTGGAAACATATTACAGGGGAACCTTAATATGACCAAAAAGATTTAAAGATGATCCGTTGTGGTTTATTGCATTGTGTTTCACTCTTGTATTTGAGATAAACCTAAAACGTGACCAGCTCTTAACCTTTTAAAACAACTAGTTAAAGTGAGGAGAGAGACGGTGTGTGGCTTTGTTTGATGAAGGTCATCACTGCAGACTTCAGGTGAACACAGCCTCTCTCGTGTGGAGCTGCTGCGTCCTTCACTTGTTTCACATGTTGACGGTGCAGCGGTTTAATCCGATCCTTCTATTGCTCGTCTCAGAGTTAGAACCCAAAGCGAGGGAACCGCTCCCCTCCACAGACGTTTTAGTGGGTGAAATCGATGCAGAGGGCGAGCTGCACATCATAAAAAGCCTCTGGATTCTGTTTTCACCTCCCTCTTTGATCTCCAAACTCAACATTTGCGTCGTGCAGCTGGCTGGTTGACGCTCCTTCTGCTCCGCTAATCTGTGTGTTTACTTGGGGGAGAAATGACAGCGTCACACGGCTTAAAGGACTGTGTACTCGCATTATGTTCAGAATCAGCAGAGATCCAGAGCCGTGACGACGTCATTGTGTCTTAAGGAGATTTACATTAAGTTTCCTCCTGCGGTTATTCCTCCTTGGCAGGTTCAGACGCAGGTTACCAAGCTGCAGAAAGTCCAGCCATCGGCTGCAGGACAGTGGGTTTACACAGACCGCATATAAGAAGCGGACGAAGTGGTCCTCACTTATTGGTTTGTGGACCGATGTTTTGAAGCTTCGAGTTTGGCATTTGGGCCGTCGCCATCTTGGTTTCTGGCCGTCGCTACCTTGGTTTTATGTTTTTTTGGCCAACGTCCTCTTTGTTTTTGGCCGCCGCAATCTTCCTTTTTTGCTGTCGGCGACTACATTTTTGGCAGTTGTTATATTTATCTTTGGCCGTCGCCATCTTGGTTTCTGGCCGTCTTCAGCTTGATTGTCGACCATCACCACCTCTATTTTGTGCCATCGACACAATGATCTTTGGCAATTGCCATCTTGGTTTTTGACTGTCGGCACATTGCTTTTTGGCAGTCCGTATCTATATTTTTGATTGTCACCATCATGATTTTTGGCCATCGCCACCTTGTTGTTTTGGCTGTTACTTTGTTTTCAGCTGTTGCCACTTCACTTTTTGGCAGTTGCTATATTTATCTTTGTTTGTCACCATCTTGGTTTCTGGAAACATACAAATGACTGATAATGAACCTAACTTTGGAGACCGTTCAACTTCAAAAATCAGGGAATAGCAGCAGAGAACAGACTTTTTTACTCAAACGATCTCGGCTCCCCTTTATTTAAATCATAAAAGACCTTTTCTCTGTTTTTTTTATTCTCCTTTCACCCTGTGGCTCCGGTGGGCAGTTCGTGGATGTGGATCAACGTTTTATGAACACAGACTGTGTTTCGTCAAAATCCAACAGTCAGTGTTTGCCCTGGACTTTAACTTCTGTAGTTGTCGCTGGCAAGTGATTATTTAAAAAAAGGTTTTGCAGGTTGACCAGGACCACTGTGATGCTGTCAATCAGCTATCATCCTTTATTTGTAACCAGGAGGCAACCTCCGGTTCTTTAAAGTTCTTCAAAGCTTCATGTGTTAAAGCTGCATTCTCTCTAGTGTCCAGCAGGGGGCGACTCCTCTGGTTGTATAGAAGTCTAGTCTAAAATGACTCTACTTCTCTCTTGATTTATTCCCTCAGTAAACATTGTAAACATGAGTTTATGGTCTCAATCTCTAGTTTACAGTCTTCTTCAACACAGCATGATGTTCATTTAGTACATTATGATCCATTTAGAGTCAAACACACCATAAAGCAGGGGATGCTTTAGGGGCGGGGCTACACGCTGATTGACAGGTCTCTACTAGAGACGTATACGGTGTCTCTACGTCACTCCTCCTCAGTCCAGATGTGGACACTTCCTGTTCACTGGTTGAGAAAAAACAACATGGCGGCGGACAAAACGCTGAACTCGTAGCTTCAAAACATCCACAAACCAACGAGTGACGTCACCATGACTACGAGAAGTCGATGAATGTAGCTCAGCTGAGATGCTCGTGTTTCTTGGTGTCTCCAGTGATGAACGTGGTGACTGAGCATCAGCGTTACACTGAAGCGATGCACAACACTACAGCTCGAGTTGTATTAATGCTTCCTTACCTAAGACGTTGACCTTGAAAGGAATGCTGTCGTCTTTCTTCCCCACTTTCTCTTTGTCAGCTGATGAGGAAACAGAAACAGAAACAGTTACAGTTACACTAAATGAAAATAAACAACATTACATTTTCTATTTTCGCTCAGTCTGAACTGCCACCTGACTGTTTGACTTTCTACCTGCTCTGTGTGTGTGTGTCTGTGTGTGTGTGTGTGTGTGTGTGTGTGTGTGTGTGTGTGTGTGTGTGTGTGTGTTGGGTGATGACAAAAAAACAAACAAAGAAGCAGCAGGTTTGGCGTGTTGTTGTTGTTATTTTGCAGTTAACGGGGTTCATGTCTTCATGCAGGAGGAGGAGCTGCTGGGAATGTTAAACAGCACACACACACACACACACACACACACACACACACACACACACACACACACACACACACACACACACACCATGTACTGCTACACACACACTGACACACACAGACGT
The DNA here is from genome assembly GCF_023349555.1 of Cebidichthys violaceus. Taxonomy (NCBI): domain Eukaryota; kingdom Metazoa; phylum Chordata; class Actinopteri; order Perciformes; family Stichaeidae; genus Cebidichthys; species Cebidichthys violaceus. Next base: position 1,741,179 of record NW_027176572.1, read on the forward strand.
ACAATTGAAATACACAGAGACAAACACACACTCATCCATCTTTAACGCTCCATCATTCCTGAAGAAATATTGACCTCTCTCTCTCTCTCTCTCTCTCTCTCTGTCTCTCTCTCTTCTCTCTCTTCTCTCTCTCTCTCTCTTTCCTCTCTCTCTCTCTCTCTCTCTCTCTCTCTCTTCTCTCTCTCTCTCTCTCTCTCTCTCCTAATAATACAGAGAGGTGAAATACTGCATGAGAGAGAAAGACGTTTTTGATTATTTAACAATCTGCTGAGAAAAAAAAAGAAGCAGGACTTTGACAGGATGTCAAAATGGACACGTTTGTTGTGGGTCTGACTTTGACAGTTCAGGGTTCTATTCTTTCTTTTTCAGGGTTTTCCCAAAAACACAGCCGGCATCGAACACACCGCCGTACTAAACAAAGATGATCTGAATCGACTCTTCAACCAATCAGACGGTCGATGAGGAAACAAACCTGCAGTAATCTCAAAATGTATTAAATGGCCACAATGCTTGGTAGCCTAAAGGCTCACCTTACGAGAGTCAAACCTGCAGAAATAAGCGCCAATCAACCGCCAGCTTTATGCAGATATGATATTTATATTATTTCATGTTGGTAATGGATCATACAAATGAACAGTCTGGTTTTTGGTGATTGTTGAGGATGGAGGGCAGATGCTCCACCTCCACCAACCAATCAGACGCTCGCTCACCGGCCACCTTGAAGCCGCTACCGCTGACGAGGAATCCATAAATCCTGCCGGGTTACCGTCTCCTGCCAACGCCGGCCGAGACGGAGCGGAGGGCGTCTCCGGTAAGACGACACGCTCCAGATTCAAGGTGAGTCGATGGACGTAAATCTTAGAGGAAGTGCTGAGGCCGAGAGAAACAACGTCAGCAAACTGACACGAAGCTATACCTACAAAACAAATGCATGCACTGTAGTCTGTAGATATATATATCTATATATCTATATATATAGATATATATATCTATATATATATATCTATATATATATATATATATATATATATATACGTATATAATCCACGTGATCGAGAACCAGGAGAACCACGACGAAAGGGAGGTGGATCAATCAAAGAGGAACCCGAGGGACTGTGAAACGAGGAATCAACGTTGATGTATTTGTCATGTAACTTCTGTACTTAAGTAACAGCACAAAGTTGATCTAATAGAAGACCACAATCTCTGAAAACCTACTGAAACCAGAACCAAACCAACCAAGCCGCTTCCCTTGAAGACGGAAGTTTATTTTGAAAAGACTGAATGCAACCTCCGGTTCTTTAGACTGAAGTCAAAGCTTCATGTGTTAAAGCTGCATTCTCTCTAGTGTCCACCAGGGGGCGACTCCTCTGGTTGTATAGAAGTCTAGTCTAAAATGACTCTACTTCTCTCTTGATTTATTCCCTCAGTAAACATTGTAAACATGAGTTTATGGTCTCAATCTCTAGTTTACAGTCTTCTTCAATACAGCATGATGTTCATTTAGTACATTATGCTCCATTTAGAGTCAAACAGACCATGAAGCAGGGGATGCTTTAGGGGCGGGGCTACACGCTGATTGACAGGTCTCTACGTCTCTCCTCCTCAGTCAACATGTGGTCACTTCCTGTTCACTGGTTGTGAATAAATGTGTGGCGTCACGGTGAAACTAAAGACATCAGAAGCAGCAGTGGTGTTAACGAGGTTTGGATTAATGCCTCGTGGAATCACACGGAAACTAAACTGCACGCTCGGTTTGTGGGTTAATTGGAAACATTGGTGATTAGACACATTCATTTGTTTGACACGGCTTCAATAATGAGGCTGATTTATGGCGGAGATGAAAGGCTCTCAGTTGTGCAGTCAGCGGCGCTTCACCACATCCATCCTGCATTTTACTACATCAGCAACTTAATGTGGAGTAATGACCTCCGTCTGCAGCGCTGCAGCACGGCTGGAGGTGGAGGAATTAAACAGCGACAAGCGACTGACATGTAGAAGTGAAGAAGAGACTTCCTGGATGTCTTAAAAACATGATGCAACAGAGAAGAAGAGCTCTTTCATGTGACACGAAGAACGTTCCAGTTTGAGGATTTTTCATGATTTTAGATGGAAAAAAAAAAAAGAGGTTAGGACTGAAGTAAAGAAGGAAATACTTAAGGAGAGAAATAAAACAGCGGGGAAAGAGGAAACGACATATTGAAAGAAAGAAGAAAGTAAAAACAAGGAAATAGGAAAGTAAGAAAAAGCAGAAAGAACAAAAATAAAAGAAAGAATGAAGGAAGAAAGAAGGGAGGACATTAGGATAGAAGGAAAAACCACAGGAAGGAAAAGAAATGAAGAAGAAGAAACAACATACAGAAAGAAGGAACCAAGAAAGGAAATAGGGAAGGACACATGTAAGGAAGTAAAGCAGTGGCGAAGGAAAAGAACACAAAGAAGAAAGCACCGACAGAAAAACAGAATCTCAAATGAAAGCAGCTGTCAGAGAAATGAAAAGTATAAATGAAGTAAAAAGTGTGAGCCAGAGAGCTCAAACCTGTGAAGTGGACTCTCACGAAAAGCTTTTATTTGACGAGGAGGTTTATTGGTGAAGAACGGGCCCTCTTTCAAAATGCACCAGGTTACGGCGGCCATTTTCTGAAGCTCAACCAGCCCGGCTGATGGGATTTTCCAATTTGGATTCAATAAAACAGCGATAGAGGCCGACATCTGCTCTCAGGCTCACTCCAGGAGGGGTCAGAGGTCGACCCTGTGAGCCGTTAAGAGCTGCAAACACAATCCACAGGATTCAAACTGTCCACAGGATTCAAACTGTCCACAAGAATCAAACTGTCCACAGGATTCAAACTGTCCACAGGATTCAAACTCCACAGGATTCAAACTGTCCACAGGATTCAAACACAATCCACAGGATTCAAACTGTCCACAGGATTCAAACACAATCCACAGGATTCAAACTGTCCACAAGATTCAAACTGTCCACAGGATTCAAACACAATCCACAGGATTCAAACACAATCCACAGGATTCAAACTGTCCACAAGATTCAAACTCTCCACAGGATTCAAACTGTCCACAGGATTCAAACACAATCCACAAGATTCAAACTGTCCACAGGATTCAAACTGTCCACAGGATTCAAACTGTCCACAAGATTCAAACTCTCCACAGGATTCAAACTGTCCACAGGATTCAAACACAATCCACAAGATTCAAACTGTCCACAGGATTCAAACTGTCCACAGGATTCAAACTGTCCACAAGATTCAAACTATCCACAAGATTCAAACTGTCCACAAGATTCAAACTGTCCACAGGATTCAAACTGTCCACAGGATTCAAACTGTCCACAGGATTCAAACTGTCCACAGGCACCAAACACACATCCAAGTTCCCGTCATCACACAACTCTCTGTAGAAAGACTGAACAGCGTTGCTGTACTGGGCTAGCCTCTACTGGGTCCAATCAATCTAACCTCTGTCTTGCTTGTCCAGGAATGCTAAGCTAAGCTAAGCAGCTAATCAGAACAGGCATGGGTCATCCATACATCAGGATTAAATATGTATTCATTCAAGTATTGAATCGTTGGTCTTGTGGTATTAAAACGTGTTAAAGAGCCTTAAATGTAACCTGGTGTCAGTTTATTCTGTTCTATTTGTGAGTCAGGATGGTAGGATTCGCTCTAACTCTTCAGGTGTCTCACCGGGGCACCTGCCCAGGTGTTTGACGTCGATCTGCTCCTGCTTCATGCACGACGCCTCTCGGACCAGACAGGGGTTGTTGTAGGAGTTCCCGTCGGTGGCACACACCGGGTTTTCGTTGTGGCCGCTGCAGTCGATGTTACATATGCACCTGAGGAAGAAGAGGCAGTCGTGTGTCAGCGTCTCATCGTTAGCTGAAGCACATTTTAGAGACTTCTAAACGAAGACGTGGATCATTAATTCACCACAGACTGGGCGTCTGCACATCAACAGATAAAGTTCACGACTCCAGAAGACACCGAGAAGGTACATTTATTCTCAGACTCACTGCTTCAGACGCTAACATATTTATTATCTTTCCAAACATTTCTGTCAGGAGAATTATTTTTAACAAGCTACAATCACAACTCCTGGAAGTGGAGTCCCTTCAGAGACAGACACACGTCTCTGTGAAACACTCACCAGACGTCCTCCGAGTCCTCGTCGCACTCGGCTCCGTATTTACACGTGCTGCACTTGGTGAACTTCTTCCCGACGTCGGAGCCTGAGCCCTCGTCATCTGGAACAGATCACAGTAACGGTACGATTGAAGTAAAGCGTTCCGACAGTAAAGGGACGTAAATCAGCTCTCAGCCGTCGTCACGGGGACTGAAACTCCAAACCCCGTATTTATTACTTTATTAAGAGTAATAAAACACCTTCAGTCAAATGAACCACATGACCTCCCTGAAGATGAGGCTTGTTAATGAGGTCTGAATCTTCATTAGTTCATTAAACGACAATCAGGCACAGATGTTCACTTTCAACAAAATCACCAAATTCACAGTGTTACAAAAGTAAAACTACATTATATCTAACTAGAAGATGTTTGCATTCATAGTTATAAACGTGTTGAGACAGAATCATGAAACATATTCATTGTGTTACAATCACCTGCACCTCATTTAAATAAAAGCTCTTTTTAATTTAACGTCTTTGCTTCACTGCTTCTTTGTTTATTCATGTTTTTCATGCTTCAAGAACACAATCAGCTTTTTTTTATTGTTATTATTTTCCACACTTCTCTCCAGAACATCGACTCGATTTCATTTCCAGAATCAAAACAAGCTCCGGCTCCTCGTCGGTTCTGATCCGTTAACGACGTCGAGCCGAGCGTGGAGAGAGGCGCCGCTGGAGCTCATCGGCCAAATGGGAACACAGTGCGCACATTATCATCTTATGATATTACTGTTGTTATTATGGTCATTACAGGGCGCGTTTAATGTCATCTCGCATGACGGCGCTCATTTCTTCCTGCAGAGAGCGAGTTCAGAGCAGACGAGGCGGAAACAACCGGAACATCAAACACCAACAGAGCCCCGGGGATTCATCCATGGCTGCCCTTCATCAGTGGAGCCGCTTCCTGACGACTCATCAAGTGTCACTTTGTAACAAGAGGAAGGAGCTGTGTACCCTCGTCACAACAACAGGAACCTTTGACCTGCAGTTATTACATCCTGTGTTCAGACTTCAAGTCTGAATGAAGCCGTTTCTACTGCAGTCTAATGATAATAATGATCATCATCAAACAGTAAAGTGCCTGGAACAACCAGCGACGGAGGAGCTACTTTGAGTAATATAGAAATATAATGTGAAACTAAAATGTTTGCTAACAGAGTTAATTGGAAAGCTCGTTAGTGCTGCTGTCAGACCCGCTGCCTCGTTAGAGTCATTCCTGTTCTGTGTTCAGACGGATTCTTCACCGGTTCACGGGTTTGACCACCGAGACGGAGTCAAGGAGACGGCGACCGTTAGTGTCGGTGTAACTGTGACGGAAGCAAAGGAGGAAGTCAGGTGACGTAGGGGGGAGGAGCCATGAAAGGGTCAAACAAACAGGACCCTAACCCGGGAGGACGGTATCTGTATTTCACACTATGATCGTTACACTGTGGAATTAATCTGAGGTTCACATGCATGAAGAACCGTGAGGGGGAAACATTAGAAACCCTCAGCTTTAGTATCGTTGATAGTAGACGTGTTCACCTGTAGCAGGTGTTGCATGTCTGCATTACAGATGTGAACGTCTCACTCTGGAGCAGACTTCTTCTCGCTTATTGAGAGAAAAATGTGACTTTAAGAGCGACATCATGATTAAAACGACACAACAGAGTGTGTGTGTGTGTGTGTGAGAGACACAGAGAGCCTGCTGGCTGACAGATTGGCCTGCTGTGGGTGGATGTATTGAACATGGAGAGCTCAGTCGGGGCTCGGAGGCTGCCGATCGATCGACGAGGAGCTGCAGCAGAGAGGCTCTTTAGCTTCTGTTCGACTCTGAAGACGGCAGGATGACGACGCTCCCCCCACACACACACACACACACACACACACACACACACACACACACACACACACACACGTGGCTGTTTGTACTTCCTGGAATCAGCACATTCGTTTCCGTAGCTCTGAACGCTGCATGAGAGCAGCCTGACTGAGCAGAGACCCGTGTGATGCATTCGAGGCTCTGCTGCTACGTGACTTTGCGGGCTTTCATTGCTCTGTGAGATGTGTCAGCGAGGCTCAGCGTGGAGACGGGAGGCTAATGAGACGTCAGCTGCAAAGGTTAAAGGATCCCAACCGCTCTGTTCCTCTTCTCCTGCAGCTCCATTCAGCCTCGTTAGCTCCCTGTGAGTTAATACTGCGGATTTGAATGATATCCGTCAGTCGGACATTGTTATGATGGAAGCAATAATCGTATGTAAACAACGTTAGCTTCTCATTCAACCCGCTGAAGGGTTGAGCCTCCACCTCCTCTCACAACTAACCTGTGGGGGTTTCGCGTTCTTTTTGCGATTTTGTGTGATTTCAACGAACTACAGCGCGTTCATTGCGTCATTCATTGGGTGAGACCAGGCTGCTAACAGAGCCACTTCCAGGCTCGTCCAACGTTCTTCAGGTGGATGTTGATTCAGCCGGTCGGAGGGTAGAAGACAAACATGGAGAAGAGAACGGATCGCCTGCAGGAAACTCACCGTTTCCTCCCGATGCAGATGGTGGAGACACCATCTCTCCAGAGACCCCCTTCAATTAAACCCCCCCCTCCCCCCCCACAGCAGCCGTATTAAACAACAAACGCTGTGGTCGGCGCTCACAGATGGTCGCAAAATGTCTCTGTTGCCAAATTTGGCAACGGCGAGGCTTTCAGCTGGACTCCCGCAGGACGGAGAAATATCACTGCGCTCATCAGAGGAGTTACTGCAGACTGAAAACCTCCACAGTCTTTACCAGAGGAGTTATTATCCCACGAAGAAAAGAGCCTCAAACGCTCCGTTCAGACTTCACTGTAAGTCATTTGGGTTTGACTTTCCGTCAAAGTGAAATCAAAGAGCCCAAAAAAGAGAACTCACCGTCTCCGTCTCCTGAACCAGAACCAGGATCTGTGAAGACACAAGAGACACAACGACCAGTCTTTATTATAAAGAGATGTAACAGAGCCAACACTTATCAAGGGTCACATAATAATGAGGCTGTAAACATCTCATGTGCATCAGTGGAGGAACACATTGGGAATTCTGTTTTACCTTTTTAAATGGATGAAAAATCATTTGAACAGTTTTTGTGGATGAATTGTGTTCCAAGTATGAAACGTGTCTCTTTCTTCTGTGTAAATCCAGAGTTCTGATCTTATGTCTTATCTGTTCATTGGGGGGATGGTTGCTGTTCGGGTTGCCAGATTGGGTCAGTGATTTCAAGTCTTTGTGCTGAGGTCCCGAGTCAAGACGTGCAAATACCGATCAAGTCCCAAGTCCTAAACTTTGAGTTTGGAGTCCTGAACAAGTCTTTAGTGCTCTAAATGAAATGCCATTTTAGACGCACAACTTTCTGCCAGCTGTTGTCCCACAGCGTTCACAGCTCTGCTAACGCTCCAGAGACTATTGTACGAATACCTTGGTGTTAAATACTGCAGCTTCTTTTTTTTTGTTGACCACTTCAGTTTTATTTTCTGAAACGGCGGCAGTAACTCAACGATAGTTCCTCATGTTCTCTCCTGGTTGGTTCAAACTGAACAGTGCTGCTGGGAATAAATAATCGTTAGTTGATTCAGGAAAATGAATCGATCCGTGGCTTTTTAATCTTTGGGGGACGGGATCAAGTGAAGTCACGAGTCATTAGTGTTCAAGTCTGTGTTGTTTAACAAGAAATCAAAGATCTTCTGTCTTTGAAGTGAACACACTGTCTGCAGTGAACAACAACATCCATCCCCTGCTTTCAGATTGTTCATGAAGTCAATAACTGATAATCAAAGAGTTGTGTCTGGCAGCAGGCTTAACTAAACGTCCTGCGGCTCACTCAGGAAAATGGGCCGACGGTGAAAATGTTGGCGCAGCGTCTTTGAATTAAGAAAATGGACGCTGTGTTTGGAGTTCCTGGCACGTCGCCGCTGCATTAAGAAATGGACAACTGGCTGCTTTGTTCAATTAAACTTCACCTTTAGCTGCCGCACTTCTTCACAAAGTCACGAGGAGATCGCTCTTTCATGGAAAAAGGAGGCAGAAATGGGCCCAGAGTGAGCGGAGAGAGGAATGGTTCTGTCAGCGTCTTATTGACTGAACGCTGGGAGTTTGAAGGTTGAACTCTGCTGTAACTACTTAGAGAGAGGAAGCTCCTCCTGGTGTGGATGATGTGCATTTAGGAATGAGGAAATCACTTTAAGTTGAACGTTTAGGGGAAAAGATTGAAACTCTTCAAACACCTCTGAGACGAGCAGCTGAAACGTGCTGGAGAGGGAGAAAGAACAGGTTGTTGCTCTTAAGTGACGACATGAACACATGAACACATGAACACATGAAGCACTTAGTTATTTAACACGACAGACGTCTGTGTTCGTATTTACGCCAACTCATCAGAATCCAACAATGAAAGAACGATTGTTGCTGTTGTTTAAATGGGAAGAAAGTCACCAAAAATATCAAATCATTTGAGATAAATGAGATATTATAAAGATGTATTGATCTCCATATATAAGATATATGGAAAGACAAGAGGAAGGAAGTAGATGTGTACTGTAGGTAGGAAGAGATGTAAGTCTAGAGAGGAAATCACGATGGGAAGGAAGGAAGGAACATATGTAAAGTGGGTAGGAAGGCAGGAAAGTAGGAGGCTCAGAAGGAAGGCAGGCTGGTTGGAAGGAAGGAAGGAGGTCGGTGGGAAGGGAGAAGAGAAGGACAGTGGATATAGGTAGGAAACAAGGAAGAAAGTAGGAAGGAGGGAATGTAGGCAGGTGTAAAGGTAGGAAGTAAGAAAAAGGTAGCTGTAGGAAGGAAGGTAGGGACTGAAGACTGCTATTTATAAGGAGGTTAGAAGGAAAAGGCCAAGTGGGAAGGAAAGAGAAGGAAGATATTAAGAAAGGAATGTAGGTAGAAGGTAAGAAGGAAGGAAGGTACATAGAAAGAGGTAGGTAAGAAATAAGGAAGGGAAGTAGGGGGATAGAAGAATGCTGAAGTTTTGTTGGTGTTTTAAAGTGAATCAACATGTTTCATCCAGACGATAAAAACGAGCCGAACCGCAGAAAAACTGATCAATAACCTTCAAAGTGTATGAATGAAAAACAGTGAACAGAAATCTCTCTTAATCACCGTTCAAACTGTCATATATCTATAATCAATATATCAATATTCAGGTCAGACACGGGAACATTATTCCAAATATCTTGTAACAAACGCTGGATAGAAACTCGGCAGCGAGTCAATAAAACCTGCTGAAGGAAATTAAACATGGCCGACCCGTGTTTAATGAAGCACAGCGGAGCTTTTACGGCTTCCTCTGCTGCAGAACACGTGAATCACTGATGTTTCTCTACCTTCAGCTCCATGATGTGAGCGATAATGAACAGTAAAACCACCTTTATTGCTCTAGTTCTGGTCCAGCTCTTTTGGATCTTGACGGAGCTCGACGGAGGCAGGTGTGACAATTTAATTTATTATAACTAAATACTCCTTTAAACACAAAGGTCGATGTTCTGTTCAGTTCACGGAAACGGAAGAGAAAAATAAAGAACAAGGACACAACATTCACTGAAGGGACAAAAGATGTGTTTAGCTGCAGCTTCAGTCCAACTTTAAGGGTCATTTCACACAAATTCCAAAAAGAAAACATTGTTCCACTTCAGGAAGTTCATTCTTGAACTTTGGGATGACTTGAAAACCAAAATGACCTGAAACTGAAACTGTTCTGTCAACAGAAAACACGAGTAAGAATCTTGTACCAAAGACTCAGAAACCTTCAGTTCAGGTTAAGAAAAGACTTTTGGTGTCACTTCCTCTTTATAGAATCCACCTGTGTGAAACCTGCTCTCTTCCGTTCTCCTCTTTCAACAGGCCAGTGAAGTATAAAAGCCAACAACACAGCTTTTAAAGAGTAATAACTTTGGCCTCCGACCGGTGGGGGGGTTCAGACCTCTGACCTGAGATCAGACCCCAGCGAGGAGGCCTCAGCCCCCCCATGACCTCCTGGCCCTTTGCTGTCTGAGAAGCCAAATCGCCGCCTCCTCTCCGGCTCAGAGAAAATATACTCATCCGAGGATCTGCACCACCGCCGCCCCAACGCTGCAATTACAGGAAGCAGAAATCTCGGGGAGAGGAAATTGCAATAGTACAAGGAGGAGGCGAGGGAAGCGGGACGGCATATCGCGGTGCCGGGTCCCCGGTGTAACGGGGCAATAAGGGCAGAGCGCCGGAGCGGTGCCTCCTGGGAAATCAGGCCACTGCCCCTGCAGATGGAGTTGACCGCCATCATCGCTGTTACTGAAAGTTTCCCCATCACATTTCTCAGGAGCGAGAGGAGAACATTACCGCTGACTGGCCTGCAGAGACGTTTGAATCCAGAGAGGCTGCCGGCTGTTTGATGAGGAAAATGCTAACCCGTTAGCGCTTTGTTTCTGCCCTCAGCATGGGGCTGATTTATGGCTGCTGGTCATCCAGCTGTGGAACATTAAACCTGTAGGTTTTGGGGAAATAAACGCCCTCTATGACTGTACGTCTTTTAGGCAGACACTGAATGTGCAGACATCTCCGTCTACTCTGGGTCTGTAACACAAGGAACCTCTGTCTGAATGTTACAACCAATCAGTGGTGAGACCAACAGGAGAGCTAGTAACGTTAGAGAGAATTGTGTATCTTTATGAAGAAAAAGAACACTATAAATTACTGAAACAAGTAAAAGTATAACATTTCAAACTATGTAAAAAGTATATAGATGATCAAAAGCACAGGAGGGAGGCTAGTCCATCAGCGGTGGTGATGTGGAGGCCGTCGTTCTGCCAGAAAAAAAAGGCTCCATGTGGACAAAGAATGCTGCTAAAACCTGAATTATATGTCTTCATCGGGAAATATCCAAACAGAATATGCTGTTTACATGAGCTCTTATTGGGAATAATGGTGGAATGTTAGTGTGCATGTAAACCCAGTCAAAACCCAGGTGAAGAGAAATGTCCCAGTGATCGTTAAAATGTATTCAGATGAACCAAAGTTCTCCGACTACCTGCTGATGAAGGATTTATCAAACAGACTCACTTCTGTCCCTTCTGTAACCTCTGAAGGACCCCCGGAGGGTCCCTGCACTCCGGTTTGGGAACCGCTCTAATTAAAATTGATCTGTGGTTGATTAACCGGCTCGTTGTCTGAAATCAATCGGACCAACGACGCTCTCCAGAGTTCAGAGGAAGAAACTAGGACGAGCGTTTGATGTTCGGTCAATTAGGAAATACACCGACGGTGAACTTAAGCGCTGCGGCGCGGCCGACTGTGAGTCGTTAATAATATCCGTGAGACGCTTACAGTCTCGTTATACAACGAGCGTCTCGTCCTGAGACTCATAATGAAGCTGCACACTTTGAATTATTACTTCAACATCTGAAAATACTTTAAACGATGCTGTTTATTTATGATAAACCTTTTGTCAAACGCTAACGGGGTTTTTCAACCTCCCAATCACAGCACAGTAGTACCAGCCAATCACAGCACAGTAGTACCAGCCAATCACAGCACAGTAGTACCAGCCAATCACAGCACAGTAGTACCAGCCAATCACAGCACAGTAGTACCAGCCAATCACAGCACAGTAGTACCAGCCAATCACAGCACAGTAGTACTAGCCAATCACAGCACAGTAGTACCAGCCAATCACAGCACAGTAGTACCAGCCAATCACAGCACAGTAGTACCAGCCAATCACAGCACAGTAGTACTAGCCAATCACAGCACAGTAGTACTAGCCAATCACAGCACAGTAGTACCAGCCAATCACAGCACAGTAGTACTAGCCAATCACAGCACAGTAGTACTAGCCAATCACAGCACAGTAGTACCAGCCAATCACAGCACAGTAGTACCAGCCAATCACAGCACAGTAGTACTAGCCAATCACAGCACAGTAGTACCAGCCAATCACAGCACAGTAGTACTAGCCAATCACAGCACAGTAGTACTAGCCAATCACAGCACAGTAGTACTAGCCAATCACAGCACAGTAGTACCAGCCAATCACAGCACAGTAGTACCAGCCAATCACAGCACAGTAGTACCAGCCAATCACAGCACAGTAGGACCAGCCAATCACAGCACAGTAGTACCAGCCAATCACAGCACAGTAGTACCAGCCAATCACAGCACAGTAGTACTAGCCAATCACAGCACAGTAGTACTAGCCAATCACAGCACAGTAGTACTAGCCAATCACAGCACAGTAGTACCAGCCAATCACAGCACAGTAGTACCAGCCAATCACAGCACAGTTGGGCAGGATTTGGTCCAAACACTCTTGGGAATCGAGTGGATTAAAGTCCAGAGGAGAACAGACTTCTATTCTTCTTTATAATTAACAAAAACAACTCTTTTCTCACCTTCTTTTGACCTCTTTGTTCCTCTTCATTCTCTTTGATTTTCTAAGGCCAGTGAAGCTTAATATAATTCTGATTCCAAACTACTGTTCATGTTTTGCGTTAATGTGGGTGAACTGACCCTTCTTCATGGCAGGTCATCTGATCAGAAGACACTTCATCAACACTTCATCATTAGCTCTCCAGCATTTGATGGACGATAAAAAGCCCGACGTTACGACGGAAACAAAAGAAGAGGAGTTGGGTCAGTTTTTACGAGGCAGACGGTGAATCACTTCCTCAGACTTTGACGAACCCTTTTTTAAAATGACTGAAACCTTCACAGACGCTTGACTGATGCCCTCACACATACGCCTCCCGCTGGTCGATATCAATAAATGAAGAGTGGTAATTCACTTTTTTTTGGTTGAACTCCCCTGCCCTCGATCAATCAGCTTTGTTTTTCCATTGCGCTGACCCGGCTGCGTTTTTTTTCCGGGCAGACTCACCGGCGGAGCACGGCCCGTCGGACACCCGCGAGATGAGCCTCTGCTGTTTGCAGGACGCCTGTCGCCTGTAGCACTCGTTCTGGTAGGTGTCTCCGTTGGAGCCGCACACGGGGATGTAGTTCTTGTGACACTGGAAATCAAACACAATCAAAATGTTAATTAAGTCTCAATGTGACCGCTGGACCACACTGGACTCACTCCAGAAGACACGGAGGAAGAAGGAAGTGGGTTAGGATCCATCAGGTGTTAACGGTTTCACATAAAAGGCCAATAAAGCTCGTTCTGACTCTGAATGAAAGAATACCTTGATGAGCCCCAGTTGTCCTCATATAACTTTATTACAACACAAATCTGATTTCTCCAAGTGTGAAGGACAAATCATACGGTCCTTCTGATCACGCTTCTACCACTTGTAACCACCGAGTGTCTATAAGTGGACGTAGTCGTGACGTCACTCAGTGGTTCGTGGACGTTTTGAAGCCTCGAGATCGACAATTTGTTGCCATCTCGGAATACGTCTTTCGCCATCATGGCATTTTTTACAACCGATGAACAAGAAGTGACCATGTTAATATGACCTGTCAATCAGCATGTAGCCCCGCCCCTAAAGCATCCGCTTTATGGTGTGTTTGACTCTAAATGGAGCATAATGTACTAAATGAACATCATGCTGTATTGAAGAAGACTGTAAACTAGAGATTGAGAACATAAACTCATGTTTACAATGTTTACTGAGGGAATAAATCAAGAGAGAAGTAGAGTCATTTTAGACTAGACTTCTATACAACCAGAGGAGTCGCCCCCTGGTGGACACTAGAGAGAAGTAGAGTCATTTTAGACTAGTCTTCTATACAACCAGAGGAGTCGCCCCCTGGTGGACACTAGAGAGAAGTAGAGTCATTTTAGACTAGTCTTCTATACAACCAGAGGAGTCGCCCCCTGGTGGACACTAGAGAGAATGCAAGCACATCATGTTTCTTTGTTTACGATCCAGGGACTATCAATAAATGAAGCTCTGAAGCTTCAAACGCTTTGGTACAGCCCTAGTTATTAGTGTTGTAGCAATAATAATAATAATAATAATAATAATAATAATAATAATAATACTTTTATACGTTAAAAGGCTACTGACCACCGTCCACGCCGAGATCATCGTCTATCACAACCCTGCCGTAAAGCAGCGGTCACTGTCAGGCTGAAGCCAGCGAGGAAGTTTAAAGTGAGAGAGGAGGAGGATTACATCACGAGGGTCTAAGAGGACGATCACTGGTCTCCATTCATTCTGCATGACGGTTAGCACGGAACAACTTGACTCCGCTGTCAGATACAAACCACAGCTGCCAAGGACACATATCAGTGTTCAGCAATCCATATTCTATTAACTCACAGCCATCAATCACTGAGCAGGAATCCCCTGCAGAGCTGACCTCTGCACAGAGGAACACTGCAGCTCTATGGAAGCACACCAGTGACTAAAACCAGTGAATCCAGGTTTCAGAGCACAACAGGGACTGATCCAGGGACTGATCCAGAGACTGATCCAGAGACCGATTCAGAGACCGATTCAGAGACCGATCCAGGGACCGATTCAGGGACCGATCCAGGGACCGATCCAGGGACCGATCCAGAGACCGATTCAGAGACCGATTCAGGGACTGATCCAGGGACTGATCCAGGGACTGATTCAGGGACTGATCCAGGGCTCAGAGAGTTTAGAAATCGAGCAGCAGGACGTCCTTTTGCTTGTTATCTTCAATGCTGCTCGCACTCAGTTTTTTGATCACTTTATTTCCTGTTTATTCAGGATTATTATTTAACAAAGAAGAGAAATTAAACAAATTCATGAACAAAAACAAATTCATGAACAAATGCACACAGGGAAGGTGGGAGTGGAGGTGGATGGGTCCAACAAACACCGGCCATTCATAAAAACCAAGATGGCAACGACCACAAACACAAGATGGCGACGGACAAAAACCAAGATGGATACAGCGAAAAAGCCGTACTGAAGCCTTCACAATCGTCGTCCATAAACCAACGGTTGAGGTCAGTGTGACCACGTCCACTTCTTATCCAGTCTACGGGTTATGAAGAGTCTTCCTCAGTCTGAGAACATCTTTCCTCTGCTGCCGTGATGTTGATTTATTTTTAAACATGTCATTCGCACGTCCACCACCATAAAACACTTTTCCCTCGGGTGAAAATGTCCTCCTAAGGATCAAGCGGCATCCAAACAAAAAGTCCTTAACCGCGCAATCTCCACCAATGAGGGAAAAGGTCAGCCGGAGCCCACGGAGTCCATAAAGGACCGGCTAGTCCTCGTAAAGCTGCTGTGAGCGCGCAGTAATTATTAAAAGGTGACGAAGGTGAGCGAGTCAACATAGCGATCGACTCGGAGCTCCTCTCAGCTGGACAGGTTTTAGTGGACCGATGGACA
>NW_027176572.1:1764180-1966680 GCF_023349555.1 Cebidichthys violaceus
AAAGACTAACCCTTTAGCACAAAGACTAACCCGGTAGCACAAAGTCTAACCCAGTAGCACAAAGACTAACCCAGTAACACAAAGACTAACCCTTTAGCACAAAGACTAACCCAGTAGCACAAAGGCTAACCCTTTAGCACAAAGACTAACCCAGTAGCACAAAGACTAACCCTTTAGCACAAAGACTAACCCGGTAGCACAAAGTCTAACCCTTTAGCACAAAGACTAACCCAGTAGCACAAAGACTAACCCGATAACACAAAGACTAACCCTTTAGCACAAAGACTAACCCAGTAGCACAAAGACTAACCCTTTAGCACAAAGACTAACCCAGTAGCACAAATACTAACCTGGTAGCACAAAGACTAACCCAGTAGCACAAAGACTAACCCTTTAGCACAAAGACTAACCCAGTAGCACAAAGACTAACCCTTTAGCACAAAGACTAACCCAGTAGCACAAAGACTAACCCTTTAGCACAAAGACTAACCCAGTAGCACAAAGACTAACCCAGTAGCATAAAGACTAACCCTTTAGCACAAAGACTAACCCTTTAGCACAAAGACTAACCCTTTAGCACAAAGACTAACCCGATAACACAAAGACTAACCCTTTAGCACAAAGACTAACCCGATAACACAAAGACTAACCCTTTAGCGCAAAGACTAACCCAATAACACAAAGACTAACCCAGTAGCACAAAGACTAACCCAGTAGCACAAAGACTACTGTGTCATGTGTTACGTTTACCCATGCTAACATCACCCTATAGGTGCAACATCAACGTTGGTCCGTGTTGCAAATGCAATCGTTTAGAAAAAGCTGCCGTTTGAACCGTCTCATCGTGGACACAGTCTGGATCTTCACTCGTCTGGTGACCTCTGATCTCGCCTGTCTCTGCAGCCACTGAGGTGTGACGGACGACGGACTGAGCCGACTCATTGTGATGCAGCTCCGTGAATTCATGAAAGAAAACTAAATGTGTTCATTCTACAGCCGTCCCGTCATCTCCGTCTGATGAAGCTTTAATCGTGTTTCTAGTTAAATCCTTCTTCATGCCTAATAACTGTATCACTACAATTATTAACAGAGGGATAAACAATCACAGAAATGTGACATTGCTGCTGGCTCTGTGGGTATAGAGTTAAAATTTCAGCAGATATTTCTTTTATAAAACAGCCTTGGCACAGAGAGGATTAATCAAATGGCTCTTCTATTCCCTCTAATTTTATTTACGACATTTTCAAAAATCCATTTAATACTTTCGGAGCTTTATTTCAAAATGGTGCACTTACAAAAAGTACCGGGGGAAATAAAGAGAGATGTCCTTAAAGCAACAAAATGCTGTTGATGTTCTTCGCTGATTCACTGCTCTCAATATTTCGGCTGTTACTGTTAATGGAAAAGCTATTTGCAGATGTAAAGCACTTCAAACTATAAATCTGGCTCTATTTTATTTTGCAGGCAGCGTTCTATCTCTCCTGCTTCACGCTGCCTCTTTACAGGCTCATATTATGTGCCGTAAAAAGCAGCAGGACGGGGAGTATTTTTCAGCCAATTTCATTTCACCCCACAGAGCGGCGAACAGCAGGACCTGCAGGCAGGAAGCAGACGGGGATCAGGTTCAGATTTGGCTTAAAAACGAGGATTTTAAAGCTCTTTTTCTGGCGCAGTATGAACCTTTTGGGTATATTGTGTGTTTTTAAAGATGGCGACCGTCACTTTGACCACAGCAGTGAAGGCTGACAAAAAACCCCAGAAGAGTAGGGTTTAGAAGATGTGTGTGTTGGCAGCATCACTTTTACAAAACTAATGTGGTTTTAAAGCAAAACACACTGTGAGTACAGGTCCAGGATCTGTTACCAAAAAGACTGGAAGCAGGATGGGAGTCTTTCTGATTTACACGTTGCAAGGAGACACTAGTGGTTTTATCAGTGGTGTACTGCCGGGTGTTCAGTGCGGCTGAATAGCTAATGTCAGCATGCCAACACGCTAAGCTGGGGACCATGGGTAGCATTATACCTTAGCATCAACATGTTTGCATTGTCACTGTGAGCATGATAGCATGCTGATGGTAGCGTTGAGTACAGCCCGGCTGGGATGCAGGTTGTTGGCAGGCATTCAGACCCAAAACAGCCCTGACCAAAAGTCCAACAAGACACGAGACCAAGACAATTCCGAGTCCAACAAGACACGAGACCAAGACAATTCCAAGACCAGCAAGACACGAGACCAAGACAATTCCGAGTCCAACAAGACACAAGACCAAGACAATTCCGAGACCAGCAAGACACGAGACCAAGACAATTCCGAGTCCAACAAGACACGAGACCAAGACAATTCCAAGACCAGCAAGACATGAGACCAAGACAATTCCGAGTCCAACAAGGCACGAGACCAAGACAATTCCGAGTCCAACAAGACACGAGACCAAGACAATTCCGAGTCCAACAAGACACAAGACCAAGACAATTCCAAGACCAGCAAGACACAAGACCAAGACAATTCCAAGACCAGCAAGACACAAGACCAAGACAATTCCAAGACCAGCAAGACACAAGACCAAGACAATTCCAAGACCAGCAAGACACAAGACCAAAACAATTCCGAGACCAGCCTCTCTAGATCGGACTCGGGTTCTTTCCTAGAACGTGTCATAATGCCAAATACCGGTTTGCACAAAATCAATCCGGTTTAAGCTGGTCCATCGTGAATCAGCACCACTCTAGTGAACGGTAGAGACAATGCGTTAAACACACCAGGAGTCTCCTGACGGATGACGTCACATTGCAGCAAAAGTTGAGCCTCCATTAACTTTTTGTGCAGCTGCATCAACAGACTGGTCTCCTTCCAACGATTGAAATAAGAGACCCTCTTTGAGAGAAGAGGCGCCCTTAAAGTAATGACAGCTTCTAAATATATAATATATATGTATATATATATATATATATATATATATATATATATATGTATAGATTATAATAACAGAAAGCCAGGATGGCTTCAGACGAGGACGTGATGTTATGAAATCTCTGAAGTGCTGAGGGAGTTCAGAGGCCCAGTGACCTCAGGCCTTTCAGTCTGGAAGAAACATACAGTCCAGTGTGTGTGTGTGTGTGTGTGTGTTTATCTGTATAAACAAGCTAAATGCAGAAGCAGCTTTCACAGACACATTCCTGTAAGAAAACAGCAGCTAACACCAGATGGAGTGAGGTGAGCGCAGCAAACAAGACGGAAGCTTTCTAGAAACACAGCGACTGTCAGTCAAACTACAACTATGTATGAATACGTCATAATTAAACTACAACTATGTGTGAATACGTCATAATTAAACTACAACTATGTGTGAATACGTCGTAATTAAACTACAACTATGTATGAATACGTCGTAATTAAACTACAACTATGTATGAATACGTCGTAATTAAACTACAACTATGTATGAATACGTCATAATTAAACTACAACTATGTATGAACACGTCGTAATTAAACTACAACTATGTGTGAATACGTCGTAATTAAACTACAACTATGTATGAATACGTCGTAATTAAACTACAACTATGTGTGAATACGTCAATTAAACTACAACTATGTATGAATACGTCGTAATTAAACTACAACTATGTATGAACACGTCATAATTAAACTACAACTATGTATGAATACGTCGTAATTAAACTACAACTATGTGTGAATACGTCATAATTAAACTACAACTATGTATGAATACGTCATAATTAAACTACAACTATGTATGAACACGTCGTAATTAAACTACAACTATGTGTGAATACGTCGTAATTAAACTACAACTATGTATGAATACGTCGTAATTAAACTACAACTATGTGTGAATACGTCAATTAAACTACAACTATGTATGAATACGTCGTAATTAAACTACAACTATGTATGAACACGTCATAATTAAACTACAACTATGTATGAATACGTCGTAATTAAACTACAACTATGTGTGAATACGTCAATTAAACTACAACTATGTATGAATACGTCGTAATTAAACTACAACTATGTGTGAATACGTCATAATTAAACTACAACTATGTATGAATACGTCATAATTAAACTACAACTATGTATGAACACGTCGTAATTAAACTACAACTATGTATGAATACGTCATAATCAAACTACAACTATGTGTGAATACGTCATAATTAAACTACAACTATGTATGAATACGTCATAATTAAGCTACAACTATATGTGAATACGTCATAATTAAACTACAACTATGTGTGAATACGTCATAATTAAACTACAACTATGTGTGAATACGTCATAATTAAACTACAACTGTGTGAATACGTCATAATTAAACTACAACTATGTGTGAATATGTCATAATTAAACTACAACTATGAATACGTCATAATTAAACTACAACTATGTATGAATACGTCATAATTAAACTACAACTATGTATGAATACGTCATAATTAAACTACAACTATGTGTGAATACGTCATAATTAAACTACAACTATGTGTGAATACGTCATAATTAAACTACAACTATGTGTGAATACGTCATAATTAAACTACAACTATGTGTGAATATGTCATAATTAAACTACAACTATGAATACGTCATAATTAAACTACAACTATGTATGAATACGTCATAATTAAACTACAACTATGTATGAATACGTCATAATTAAACTACAACTATGTGTGAATATGTCATAATTAAACTACAACTATGAATACGTCATAATTAAACTACAACTATGTATGAATACGTCATAATTAAACTACAACTATGTATGAATACGTCATAATTAAACTACAACTATGTATGAATACGTCATAATTAAACTACAACTATGTGTGAATACGTCATAATCAAACTACAACTATGTATGAATACGTCATAATTAAACTACAACTATGTATGAATACGTCATAATTAAACTACAACTATGTGTGAATACGTCATAATGAGTCAGGAGACTGAGGTGAAATGGACAGGTGCATGAAAAGGAAGTTAGTCATCACACTTTGTCAACACGTCAGCAGCTGGAGGACTCGTTCACACCTCAACCCGTTCGGTCTGGACTTTGAGACTTCACAGTTTGATCCAAAACAAAAAGGACGTGTAGCAAACAGCCGAGCCTTCGTCAGGCGGAAAGAGGTCTCCTCTGTCGGGACGAAACTAAACCATGGCTCAGATACCAACTATGATGACGCGACGTAGATTACAACAGGATGTAGGTGACTACTGGACATTAAGACGGGACGTAGGTGACGAAGACGGGACGTAGGTGACGAAGATGGGACGTAGGTGATGACACGACGTAGGAGATGAAGACAGAAAGTAGGTGATGAAGACAGGAACTAGGTGACGACAGGAAGTAGGTGATGAAGACAGGAAGTAGATGACGACAGGACGTAGGTGATGAAGACAGGAAGTAGATGACGACAGGACGTAGGTGATGAAGACAGGAAGTAGATGACGACAGGACGTAGGTGATGAAGACAGGAAGTAGATGACGACAGGACGTAGGTGATGAAGACAGGAAGCAGGTGATGAAGACAGGAACTAGGTGACGACAGGACGTAGGTGATGAAGACAGGACGTAGGTGATGAAGACAGGAAGTAGGTGTCATGTGGTGTTCTTAAATGCGCTTACATCATTGTACAAAGTGAAACCAAAGCTCAATATAAACTGGTATCAGGTAAGTCTTCAACCTCTAACGCCCCCCCCCCCCCCCCCCCACACACACACACACTCTCTCTCTCAGACCACCACAGGACCCAAAGGCACTAAACACAAATCCAAAACATGAACAGAGGCCAAAGTAGAGGGGAAGAACCGCCGCAGGAAGCTTTTAGCCTTCTGTCGTCAAAGTTAAAGTCTTACAGGAAGTTAAAGTGTCCACCAGCTACTCTCCCCATCTTATAGACGCTGAGAGGACAACATCAGCATCAGAAATCCTAGACGTCTTAGTCCGTCTCTCAACACCGTCTGACTTCCTGTCTGCTTCTCTCAGCTTCCATTGGTTCCTACTGAAGCACAAATAAATAGTTTCATCTGCAGTCTGCTTAAACAGCTGGTCACTGTAGCTTTCAATCAAACAAACAGGAGGGAACAGGGACTTAGCTGGGGTTTATTTTCAGCAGGATGTAAAACCTGCTTCATCATCATCGTCCTCTTCCTCACCTCGCTGCTGGCTGACCACCACGTGATTTGCATAATTACTTCCCCCCACAGCTTCATCCAGTATGATTTATCTCAATGGGGTGACGGCGGTGCATCAACACTGCGGTGAATGCGGCCGACGGGTTCTTTGTGCTCGTGGAGGAGGAGTCTCTTCATGCTGCGTGCGAGTGAAGGAGTGGTGAGCTTCTGAAGCTCTTCAACCGTCCCACAATGATGAGGAAGCGGCTTTAAAAAGGCCCGGTGTACCCAGAAACCCAGAGCCGATCTGACATTCTGGGTGACTTTGAGCGCGGCCGTTCGGATCACGTAGAAAAACCGTTTGGGTGTGGGTCAGACGACACTGAGGCTACATGCGCACTAATATAAAACAACATGTTTCTAACTAGATTATGGGTCAACTAACACGTCTCCCACTCGTTTCCTCGGATTCGTTGTCGTCTGTTCTCTCACTCGTAGCTCTCTGTCGCTCTGGAGAGCCTTTATGCTTTTGTTCCTTTACAGTTTCTGTGTGGACGTCACGATAGTTGTGCAGAACTAAATAAGCATCAATAAGTTTTGTGTGCGTCCGTGACTTCAGACGTCCGCTCGCTGATCTCTCCAATAACAGCTGCTTCCTCCGCATGTCGGCAGTAGTAGAATTATAAAACGCAGAATTTAACCGAACAGCTGCTGGTAAAGACAACAAGGTCAGCGACGGCTGTAATCTGTGATCCATGTTGAATTAACCTGGTAGTCTAGGCTGACGAAAGGTCTACGTTTCTGCCCGTCCACACTGCGACGCAGACGGTGTCAGCAGCAGGAGTGTGGCCGCTCGGAGCAGACGTAGCAGGGTGGGTGTGTGTGGAGGCAGACTGTCGACACATTCCCCGGCTGTCGTCTCTCACGTCACGTCGGCGCGAGCACAGGTTGCGCTGTCATGCACAGGAGATTATGATTATGATTTCCTGAGCGGGAAAGGCCGACTCCACCAGAAACAATGCTAATGAGTATTTACAGAGGACATGACGGAATGTAAATCCATTTAATGGTCACTGCTACATATAAATGGAATACAAATCTTGTGGATTATAACGTAGCCCGTTTCCCTCGTTAGTGATCACTTTGACTCCTCTAAAGGGTTCCGAGTTCCCCGGCTGCAGGCTGCGTACGGATCTGCTCCGTCAGACGGATTTGCCTGCAATAAATCGGAGATGTTTTTGTGGTGAAGTGCTGCTGATTCTTTTTGAAATGTCTTCAGAGAGTCTGCACACGGAGCCGAACGGAGACTGAGAGGAGCTTTTGTCCTCCAGACTGTTTACGGCCTCTCCGCATGTTGGGACTGTTCATGAGCCTCGTGGACGCTGCTGTCAGGACGCCACCAACAAGCCCGTCACAACCTCCCACTGTTCCTCCAAAAACAAAGAGTCATTCAGCAGGACCACTTCATTTAGAAACCTTAATTATAAAGCTGATGCATTTCCTTTACTGCAGACCTGACAGCCTAACCGAGGCGGAGCGGCTCATTTGCATTTTCAATTTCTAGCTCTGAGGTCGTTTTTATTCTCCAGCTTTTTTCCTTTTTTAACGGTCTGTCTGTGAGCCGTCTTCTCTTTAACCGCATGAATCTCACCACCGCCGTGGAGACGGAACATCTCTCACCCCGTTATCGATTCTGAAGCGCCGTCAAACAAGACCAGACGCGAGCGCTCTCTTTGATTACATGTTTACAGCTTGGGTTTGACGCGAGACGTCGACGTCTCCTCCGGAAGACAAAAGAGAGACGTGGCTCTCGGATGCTTGGAGACCGAAACTCTGACGGACGGATCAACAGCTCAGAGAAGCTAAACGAGCAGAGAGTCCCGAGCATTCTGTTCTGTGTGTTGTAATGTGTTCATGTCAAGATGAAGAACTGGTGGTCGACGCTGACGTCTTCTGGAGAAGCATCACATGACCGGAGCGTGACGAATCAGGAGCGGACATGTGACTGAGAAGAGCCAATCAAGAAGTTTTAAAGGTCCCCGATTCCCCCAGGAGGCAACCTCCGGTTCTGAAGAGAGAAGCCAATGTGTTAAAGCTGCATTCTCTCTAGTGTCCACCAGGGGGCGACTCCTCTGGTTGTATAGAAGTCTAGTCTAAAATGACTCTACTTCTCTCTTGATTTATTCCCTCAGTAAACATTGTAAACATGAGTTTATGGTCTCAATCTCTAGTTTACAGTCTTCTTCAATACAGCATGATGTTCATTTAGTACATTATGCTCCATTTAGAGTCAAACAGACCATGAAGCAGGGGATGATTTAGGGGCGGGGCTACACGCGGATTGACAGGTCTCTACCAGAGACGTATACGGCGTCTCTACGTCACTCCTCCTCAGTCTAGATGTGGTCACTTCCTGTTCACTGGTTTGCAAAAATCCAAGATGGCGACGGTCAAACCACCGAACTCGAGGCTTCAAAACGTCCATGAACCAATAGATGACTACGTCGACTCCTCATACCGTCTTCGGTTTCTGCCCCTCAAGTCCAAAACACAACCCGCGAGTTTTTCAAAGTAAAACAGCTCCAGCGGCGTCTTTAAACGTCTCCGTTGTACGGACACTAGAGCAATAGCGACAGTTATGCGTAGTCGTGAGGTTGTACCATAAGACGCTTTGCAGACTAAGTAGTTGGACGCTTGCTGTCTGCTGGTTTTCCAGATCAAGACATTTGACGCCGCCGCCTGGTGTGACGGTGAATAATGGAAACCATGAAAACAGCTTCAGCTTTGAGCTCACGAGGGAGCTCAGTGTGTTAGATGGAAACCAACAGCAACCTGGAAGGAACACAAACAGGCCCGATCATCTTCTTCATCGTCTTCATCGTCTGGATCCAAAAACTCGGCAGATTTATGTGAGGAAACTTTTTCAGGCCCCACAGCTCCTCCTCCCTCCTCCCTCCGCTTACTGCGTTGAATGGATTCGACCAAAGAGTCTGCGATGCGAAACTAATCAGGTCCCATTCCAATTCTGGGCACAGCAGAGGACACCATCCCCCCTTTCCTTCCCCCCTTTCCTTCCTCCCTCCATCCCTCCCAGCAGGTGATTTGCACTTCATGCATTCTCATTGGTGCAGATCCGTGCGTCTGCAGCTCCTGAAGCAGCGAGGAGGTTCAGAGACGCTCAGGAGTCGACCCCGAGACTCGAAGGCTCTTTGTCCGTCTGCGATCGATGGGGGGGGGGGGGGGGGGAGCTAACCCCGAGCGCCGCGGAGGCTAATGGCTTCACCACAAAACCCTGCAGAGAGCCTGAGCTCCTGAGGCCGACAGTGACAAAAGGCTGAGCAGAATATAAAAGAAGCCGCAGACGCGCATACCAACACGCCACTTAAAGGACGGCGTACGGGCGGCCGCAGAAGCACTGAATTATGAATCGTCTCGCTGGGCGTGAAAATATTGGTTCAATCAATTTTCCTGCAGAATAAATAAATGTATGACTCGGCCTCCGTCATGAAGAATTCATCGCCATCAGCAAGAAGCTTCGGGACAGACCGCAGACGCTTGTTTACAGTCGCGGCATGTATTCATCAGGGAAAGAAAACGTTCCATCGATCTGTATCGGCTCAGATGAAGCCGATCAAAATGTGATTTGCGTCTTCACTCGACTGCGTTTGTCTGCAGGAAAATGAGAGGGAGGTGGTTAGCCTCAGTGCTAACCTCTTAGCCATTTGTTACCAAGAGAAACCAAACACAGACAAACAGTTTGTAGACATCTGTGCAGACAGTGGAAGACATCGTCTTTGGATTAGAACATAATACGCAACTTTTATTTGTGGTTGAGGAGGTTGACCACGTCTGAAGGTTTGAATCCTAATTAAGTAAAAAAGTTCTTGAAGGTACAGCTGCTGGTTTTTGGAAAACAATAGTAAAATAATATATATATATATATATATATATATATATATATATATTTATGGATCATAACATTTTAGGTTATTTTTTGCTGTTGTTTTTCAGAAGAGAAGAAACGTTAAAGCCACGTCTGATTGTGACCCTTAATTAAAAAGAAATGACAAAACTGCAAATAGATAAATCCCATTAAAAATACCTCAGTGGCACATTTGACTTTACAGATATAAGGAACACTAAAGATGCCGTCTCTGTCTGGACAGATAGCTGGATTTTCATTTTGCGTTATCAGTTATTTGTCGAGATAAGATCCCTCGTATGGTGGATGTCTCAGTTCTCTGAGATGAACAGGAAGTCCAATGAGACGTCTGCTCTCCTCCACAGAGACACTGCCTTTAGGAAGCAGAAAAAGACCTTTTCACAGCTGATTTGGGAGGATGTGTCGTCACGCTTCTGTGTGGCTTTAGAGTTCCTTCTAATGCAAAAAACAACGTGGTGGAAATGGAGGCCGGCAGTTCCCACAATGCTTTGCGTGAAATAAAGGACGTGCCTGTGGCTGCACTGATCAGTACTGTTGTACTAACACTGTTAGAAGAAGTCGCTCTACGGAGCTCTTTAGACGTTTTTAGCTCCTAGTTTTGTTTTCGCTGAACATTTCCTGTCCTGTTGTGTTTTCAGAATAAAAGCTCCGTTAAAGCCACTGTTCACGACCTGCTCAGCAGCAAACAGCAGACAGACTCAGAAACCAGCTCCTCCTGTCTGAAGGCTCATCGAAGCTGTGTGGGACCCGTAGTTTGTTAAAAGCTACCATAAACAATCCACATTTGTTCTGATGCGTCTAACTGGTCAAATCCAGAGAGTATAAAATGTGGGACGTGTTTCAAGCCTCGTCCCACATGCTTCCTGCAGCTGTTGCAACCTCTGGAAGTCCCCTTCACTGAGACCACGTGAACAGCAGCAGATGTATTTACATACAAGGAGCTCAGCAGGAGAAGAAGGATCACAAACATCACAAGCAGCCGATGGTTCAAAAAGCTCCAGGGGAGAAAGCCAGAAAGCGTTTCTTTGGTCCTGAGAATCAGGAGAAACATCTGGAGTTAACAACTGTTTCTTAATCTGCTTTATTCCAGAGATGTCAGTGTTTCTGCAGCTGTAGTGGTGACTAGGACAGTTAAAAATAGTTCTTCAGCCTTGGGCTTTAAATTGAAGAAAGATGATATATTCACTGTTAAGAGGTCAGAAACACTGAAGGTCCACGACGAGATGATTCCAGAGCGTTGAAACACATCGAACAATCCTCTGATTAATCAACGTGTCCTCACTCAACGTGTTCTATGATGTTTTACATCTCCCCTCCTTCTGTCTTTACAGGAAAAGATCGTAAAATACTTGTTTTAGGAAAAGATCGTGAGGATTGTCTGTATGACTGGAGCTCTTCTTCCAATCACTTCTTCTTCTGTGGTTGTTTAATAGCACCGACCTGCTGTTACCACGTATATCTATATTACACTAATATTCACTAGACAGTTTTCTTGACACCTGACTGTGATTTAAAGCGTAGAGTTGTAGCAGTCGAGCGGTACTTCCTGCGTTTACCGAGCGTGTCCGTACCGTTAGTCGACCGTCGTGGCTCACCGAGACGAAACGGCCGGAACCGTCGCTGCTATGTGATTCTGCCTCGCCGCGGCTCAGACCGATGTTGAAGCACCGGCCTCGTGTTCAGCATGTGACGAGGCCCTCCGCAACCGTCCTGCCTTCATGACCTTAATTTAACTTCAGTTGATTTAGCGCTTCACAAAGTGCTTTACAATAGAAACATGATCCAGATGATTTAAACATTTACAACAATAAACCTGCAGTTAAGAAAAATCCAGAAGCTCAGTGGTCTGAATCAAGAAGGCAAAACGTATTACTCCTTTCAACCAGCGTACACCAGATCTACTCCTTCCTTTCTTACCTTTCACAATAAAAGCCCTCGACACAATGGTTCGTATGATGTCCGACAAAAAAAAAGTTACTCATTTGTTGTGTGTTTTCCTACAAAAGTTTATCAACACGTGTCAGTTTCTACTCATTACATGAATACAGTCTTTTCAAAATAAACTTCCGTCTTCCAGTCTTTTCAAAATAAACTTCTGTCTTTTTTTTAGCATCAAAATGACATTTCTCCGTCAATAACATCAGATCAATTCATAAATTAACTCTAAAACTGAAGTAACTAACTGTTAATCATCTCCGCCAGGGTTTAAGCCTGAGGGGAGATCATGCGTCCGGTCGTGTGTCCGTCTGTCCGCGGCTCATCTCTCATACTTCTGTACACGTCAGTCTGATATTTTCTGTGCTCATCTATGACTCCCTGCTCAAGGACCTCCCCTTGTTGCTGCTTTGAAAAACATATTCTATTGGCTGTTTTGAACTATTATTGGCTGCTGACTCCTCGCTCCAAAACAAGTCTCACTGGGCTGTTGAAGGTCACATTTGGGCCTTTGGGACATTTATCGATGAGTTTGGTCTCATTTTGAACCGGAGGCTCTGCAGAAGAATTCCAAACCCATTACGTTATGATCCATGTACATTTTCTGTTATGTATTAGCATTTTATCTCAATGAAAAGAACAATTGGAAATTAACACAGTCAAAGCATTTCCTCGCTGAAGTGTCTTTGAGCAAGAAAGCCATGCTGCCGACCCTGACCTCATCGAGGAAGCGATGCATCGTGTTGCTGCAACGCCCCGAAAAATAATCTCGAGACTCACGAGAAGTGAGATCAAAGATGAGACGCTTACATCTCCGTAACGAAGTCGATCTGAGGCCGTTTGAAGTGCAGCTTCACCCGAGGGCCTGCAGCCTCCAACACACCTGTGGAGCTGCAGGATCACCTGACCGTGATCACTCACACGTCCACGATGTGGTTTCTCACACGGATCACGTCACCTTTTGTCCTTTCTTTGACCGAAACAGGAGCTTCCTCAACTCCTCCACAGGCCACAACCATCAAAGAGATTCTTCTTTCCCACTAGATAAAGTTATGATCTTTAATGCTCACCTTTGATTTTCACAAGTTTTGGGTTTAATGACATACAGAAAGAAGAATCCACTGCTTCAAAGTGTGCTGATTAAAAAACAAAGAAATGTGATGCTGTCTCAGGAAGAGTGTCTGTGGCTGTTATGTTACATAAATATAATATTATGGATTCTATTCTATTACAATTCTATTGCTAATTTTTACAATTAGCACTTGCAAATGACAAATTCATACAACATATAAACCACACGTTGGTGTTTCTGTATTTACTTACTTATTATTAATTACTTAAGATTGAAATTGTTTTTTTCTTTTTACAGTACTTGACAATAAGAATAAATATGAAACTATATTTAAATCATTCTCTCGAATCTAAGAAGAAACCTGGTTTTAATTGAAATCAAACATTCAAAAATCTAAAATATTCAGCTGATGTAGAGGAAACCATAAAGTGCATCTTTAATTCATCACAATAAAATAAGTTGGGGATGGAAGCGATGTGGTTCTTCTTCTCTGAAAATTTACGACTTTAATCTCGGAAATTATGATTATTAACTTTTACAGCTTTAATACAACGCCGTAAGTCAAAAACCCAGTAGAATAAAACACACTTAAAATTCATGTTTTGGATGGTTTTGGTCATATCACATGATCATCATCATCATCATCATCAGTTGTCACGTGATCGTAGACTTAAATTTGAAGAATAACATAAAATGGGTTTTGTTTTTCCAGGAAACACATTCTTTTACGTTCAGACTTAAATATCGACTCAAACTTTGTGGCAGGAAACTTCCATCCAAAGAGCACCTTGACTCTGCGCCTGGTTTTATCCTCCAGGCTTAATTAAACTCAGAGCACATTTAGAACGTCCACATGCAGCCGGTTGACAAACAGCTTTTACGGCCTCGTGAAAGACAATTAAGAGCGTCTGTCACCCTGCAGCGCTGCAGATAATTGGTTTGCCCTCAGCCGATCGGCGGAGGAGTCCTCCTCAGCTCGAGACGACGACGCGAGTCCTCTGATCTGAACCGTCGTAGACGAGAGATTTCAGGATGTTTTCACTCAAAACAAGCGAGCAGCTCGTCGGTTAAAGAATCGCTTCACGGTGCGTTTGACCCCCGAGGCGTTGAACACTGCAACAAAATATGTTCTTCTGAGACACGAGTCATTAAAGTCGTATTTTATAAAAGAGAGCAAAGAAACTCTGGATTAGAATTTAACTTCTTCATTATAGTGCAGCAGAACAACCTTCTCTTTCTGTTTTAAGATAATAACAAAGCTGGAATTTCTAAAAAGAATTTGGGAAAACTTCAGGAGGATGTTGAAAGGTTTGTTTCATTTGTTTAAAGAAAATTTGCTTCAGGACTCGTATAAATATATGTGTGTGTCTTTTTAAGGAATGAAGGGAGGTTTGTTAAACCAACGAGGGGCTGAGCCACATGGAGAAAATCAAATAGCACAATATCTTTGACCAAATACCTCAATACCAACGTAGAGACGACAGAGTGTACCGAATATTTACACAATGAGCTTCAGACAGAAAACATCGACTGACTGTAAACATTCCAGAAGGACGACGATGTTCTGACTGAACCAGTATGATATTATAACAATCAGTCCTGAGAAACTGATTCACGTCGTCTCGTCAGCGCTCTAACTGCCGTCATGAGAACCTCTGATCCTAAAAACAAGACTAAAAGCATATTTGTGGAGAGACCA
The DNA here is from genome assembly GCF_023349555.1 of Cebidichthys violaceus. Classification (NCBI taxonomy): domain Eukaryota; kingdom Metazoa; phylum Chordata; class Actinopteri; order Perciformes; family Stichaeidae; genus Cebidichthys; species Cebidichthys violaceus. The sequence goes on from NW_027176572.1 coordinate 1,778,983, forward strand.
AACTCGACACACTGCAAAAAACATGTTCCTCATCATTAGAGTCGTATTTTCTAAAAGCGAGCAAAGAAACTCAACTTGTTTGAAGTTTATTTTTCCTCAGTCTAGTGCAGCAGCTTGACTTGGGAAAAGTTCAGCAGGAAACACAAAAATATGTTTCAGGACTCAATTATAGACGGAAATAAGTCGGTGTGAAATCTCAATTTTGATTTGTTATGACACATAGCAAAATATTCAAAATTAAGACAAGTTAAAAACTTGCTTTAATTACTAAATCTGGACTACAGGGTGAATCTGAAGACGTTTTTAATGAGATGCAAAAGCATCGAAAAACAAATCCTGTGTAACAAAGTGAGAAACGTCCTCCTGGTTATGAACAGGAAGAGTCATCAATCTGCACGGAAACACTTCAAACTGCCTGATGAGTAAAACGTCTCTGTGACAGAAACATGATTAATATGGTTTTAGTTGCAGAAAGAACATCTTGTGGTTCATCATGTTTGTTTCTGCTCCAGCAGGAGGAATGAAACGCTTGTTAAACAGCATCAACACACATCGCTTCACCTCAGCGTCCAGCAGCCTTTCTGGGTTGCTGATGTTCTACTGAAGGGAAACACCGCGAAGAACAACGTGAACGTACAGCGTGAACAAACAACGTGAACACACAACGTGAAGAACAGCGTGAACAAACAACGTGACCATACAACGTGAAGAACAGCGTGAACAAACAACGTGACCATACAACGTGAAAAACAACGTGAACGTACAGCGTGAAGAACAACGTGAACATACAACATGAAGAACAGCGTGTAATACGTGAACGAACAACGTGAACGTACAGCGTGAAGAACGTGAACGAACGACTTGAACAAACAACGTGAACGTACAGTGTGAAGAACAACGTGAACGTACAACGTGAACAAACAACGTGAACGTACAACGTGAACAAACAACGTGAACGTACAGCGTGAAGAACAACGTGAACGTACAACGTGAACAAACAACGTGAACGTACAGCGTGAACGTACAGCGTGAAGAACGTGAACGTACAACGTGAATGTACAACACAACAGTTCAGATGATTTCTACAAAAAGATACTCCTCACTTTTTTGTGCGTTTTCCTACAAAAAGTCAAGCAACGCGAGTCAATTTGTGCTTGTTACAGGAAAGCAGTCTTTTCAAAATAAACTTCACAGAAACACATTTTTCAAAGTAAGGTTTAGACATCAAAACGTAGTTAGGTTTAGGAGAAGATGGTGAAATATCTAAATGTTGTCAGAGTTTGTCGTGTTGGAGAACAGAACGAGTAGCTGAGTGTTATCTCAAAGACTGAATGTTTACATGATTTAGACAATGTGGACGAGACTTCAGAACGAGACTTCAGAACGAGACTCCTCAGAGAGAGAAGTTCTGCATTAAAAACTTAAAATCAGGCTATTAGCACAAAGTCGACCCGATTCAAGACCGAGGGACTTGTTTTTTAAAACTACTCTCTGACCCGGCTAGAACCCGGTGAGTTGAGCCTGATTCTCCAGCACGTCCCGCGTCCTGAGAAAGACGGCATCAAATGATGAAACCAAAACTCTAAAGAAGTCGTGTCTGACGTCAGAGACGCCGTCGGCAGTGTGTGTTACAGTATACAGTCATAATACCAGAAAGGCCATAAAGGCTCGATGCTTCTCCGGCGCTGCGTTTTCCCGTCAGACCCTGAACACAACAGCAGCAGCTGCTTCCAACAAAGTGCCACAAGCCGTTTTATAAAAGCCTCTTTTTTTTCTGAGCAACAACAGCTTTTTTTTTAAAGCGGTGCAGTGAATTATAGGCGAAGCTTTGTGTGCGTTCTGCTTCTTTTGGTGACTTTATTTCCTCTGCAGAACGTGTGTCGGCCGTCTGCAGAGCGAGGAAGACGCCAACAATGTGAGCAGTTCAGAGGTTCATGAATAAAACACGAGGCTGCTGAGTGACGGCTAACACTCATTTACATGACGGCTGTTTTCTGCCTTTTAAATATTTAATAAAAGCTAAAGAGGGAGAACGGGATAACACTACGATGAATTTATGAATATGAATAGATATTCATGCAGGATGCAGAGAGCGCTGACTATGATCGCTGTCAGGACATTAACGTGACACGCCTTAAACGTGAAGACCACTTTTATCATTTAAAGGGAAAATACTAATATTTAATCATTATGCTTCAATTTCACTATTTAAAAAAAAAGACATGAATAAATAATATTCATCATTAGCAAATTCCTGTCAATACTTTGTCTATTATTCAGTCATTTTAATTGTAAACTCCTATTTTATTTTATGATTTCTTGACTTCTGTTATTTCTCTGCCATCCGACCATTTTATATTTTGATTATTTTATTGATTTTCAAGATATGCATTAAAAATCAACCATAAGTTACAATGAAAAACAGGACACAATTCAGGAGAATACATATACATATACATATACACCGACCATTTCTTCTTGAGATTTAGTTGTTTAACTTTAACGCGAAATGATGTGAAGATTATAGTTTATAAAGATTAAAGTGCAACTGATAATAATCAGGTTTTCACACTAATAGTGATTCACAGTTGTGTCTGTTTAGAGTCCGTTCTCTGTGTGGTTTATTTATTGTTGTGTGACTTGTTGCCGTGGAGACAATATAAAGCAGATCAGATCAGTTGTAACGTCAACGTTCAGACGACACCACGGAAAAATACTGAATGTATAAAATATAAGAAGAAGTACAACAAACAGGAGGTGTTGATGTTTTGTACGGAACAATTCAAAAGTGATGAATGAAAGAAGGAAATTGTTTAAAGAAAAGCTCACTGATTATTGATCAACCCATCGGTCCAACTGGGCCCTTCAGGTTCTACTCCATCATGACGAGGAGGAACACCCATGAAGCCTGTACAGCCATATATATATATATATATATATATATATATATATATATATATATATATATATACACACACACACACACACACACACACACACACACACACACACACACACACACACACACTCTCATGTCACAGTCTCATTGACTTCATCGAGCTGGACACTGTGGATGGGTCCAGTCAGCAGCGGGACATGTTGGTGATATCGCGGCTATAGTTAGACTGATGAGACGTAAAGGTCACCAGCACCCTCTCACCACAGCAGGTAATGTGTTCATCGCCACGTTATTTCTCCAGTATCAAAGTGAGTGTTTGAAAACGGGGGTGCGTGGCGCGCGCCCCCCGATCAGACGCAGCGCACGCGGCAGGTCTTACCTGTGCAGTCCTTCGCTTTGCCTTTGCACTCTCCGCTCTGAGGGTAGTACGACGCACGAGCCTCCGGCAGGTAGAGCAGCGCGGACAGCAGGCACGCGGACGCCAGGAACCGGGCCACCCCACCGGGACGCATCTCAGGGCCTGACACCATGACGACGAGGATCCAAACCCGGCGCGGATCACTCGGCTGTTCTCCCCTCGAGGTTCAGGTGATTCGGTCACGTAAATCCTCTGCTGGGAGGAGAGCACCGGACGCACGGGGCGGTGAAGATGGAGGAACGTGAATCCGCGTTCAGGAAGCCTCGGAGACGGTCCGGTTCGGAGGCATCGCCGCCACCCGTCCTTCCTCCGCGTGCTCTTCTGTGGCTGTATCTAAACACAGCTTGTAACGATCCTACGCGTCCTGATTCCGCCCCCCCACCCTCTCACCACCACCACCACCACCACCACCCTCCTGGTAGTCTGCAGACGGGTCTCGGGCGCTCCGGCTGCGGGACGAAGCGACGCTTTTTCCGGGGATCCGGCGGAGTGAAGACGCGGTGCGTAAAAAAACCCCAAAAGAAGAAGAAGAGCAGCGAGCTGCAAACCCACAACAAAGAGATCCGGACTGAGGAAGAGGACAGACAGAGGCTCGGTCACGTGAGGGGATGCAACGCGCCCCCTTCCCACCTCCACGCCCCTTAACGCACGCGCGCACGCACACCTGAAAGCACAAAAAACGCAGACGCGACAGAATGCAGAAATTAAGCGTTTTTAAAGGCGCTGCGGCGCAGACGTGTCAACAGAGTCATCATCTTCATCCTCTTCATCACGGAGGACTTCATCTGATTTAGACTGGTTATTAATAAGAGTAGTTCATACTCTGATCAAGGGTCCAGGATCAGACCTTTAGGGGCCATCAGTATGTGACGTGGGGGGTCCTCCTCATGGTTAGTGGGCTGCTGTTTGAGCCTGTAGTTGAATGTTAGCAGTCTCACGTTTGGTTGGTTTTTTTGGTCGTCTCCATCTTGTTTTATTTCTGTCGTCATCTTGTTTTTTCGGCTCTCACCAAAAAGGTTCCAATTAACTTTCATGAAGTGTAAACACACTGAAAGGGTTAAAGGTGTACTACCTGTCAATCACTGTGTAGCCCCGCCCCTAAATCATCCCCAGTTTTATGGTCTGTTTGACTCTAAATGGACCATAATGTACTAAATGAACATCATGCTGTATTGAAGAAGACTGTAAACTAGAGATTGAGACCATAAACTCATGTTTACAATGTTTACTGAGGGAATAAATCAAGAGAGAAGTAGAGTCATTTTAGACTAGACTTCTATACAACCAGAGGAGTCGCCCCCTGCTGGACACTAGAGAGAATGCAGCTTTAACTCATGAAGCTCTAAAGAACCGGAGGGTGACTCCTTCTCCTCCCCCCTTGAAGTTTTGAGCATCAAACACTAAATTCCTGAGCCATCATTAAATTCACTTCCTACCTCCTCTTCTCCTTTGGTTACCAACAACCCCTAACATTAAAGGTGCATGCCGCCACACCGACCTTATGAATACTACAGGGTATTAAAGCCCTTTGAACCTGTAATTGTTTGTCTCTAACAGACAAACTCTCAAAGTGGTAGTGTCTCTGAGCACCAGAGTCCCTTTAGAAAACCTCTCATTTCATGTTTCATTTCATATGAATATTATCATATGAATGTGTTAGGAGTGTGGACTTAAAGAGGAACCTATTTTCTCATGTGTTTGTGTCTACAGGACTAATGGGGACACCACTCTTAGAGAGTCCAGTATTGAGGGAGAACAGACGATAGTAGTGCTGTGTTTTGCTGCTAACCAGCCCAGATTGTTATTAAATAAAAAAGGTTTTATTTCTCTGTGGGGTTCTTTTCATAATGTTTGTCAGCAACAACAACGTACATTGACAGTGAGGAGTTGCCTGTTGGTGGTTCTCCTTCAAACTGGACCTGTTTAAAAACCTGCAGGTTGAAAAATACCAAAGTTACCCTTTAAGTCTGGAGACCTTTAGGGGGAAGCTTTCTGATTGGTCGGTGGTTTTAATAAAAGGTTAAACTCATCCTCTGTGGAATCTGTTAAAAGTCATCGAACTGTTTCAGAGTTTCAGTCCCAGAATTCAAATGGAGGATTTCATCAGAGCCGGTTGTTTAAACAGGACCCACCACGACTCATTAAACTCTCCGTGTTGACCCGATTAATATTTACACGGCTCAGATCGGCTCCACCAAAGACGGACCGGTGGACTAAATGGTCACGCCAACGTTTTATCCGGCTGCTGTTAAGTTTCTTTCTCTCACATGGTGGAGGAGGAGGCGGCGGCGGTGGCGGTAGATGTGAGTCCTCTGCGGTGCTGTTGGACACGGTTGGTTCCACGCCGCCGGCTCTAACAGCTCTCCCGGGCGCTATCGCCAACCTGCCAGACGGCAGAGTGAAAGCGAGTCTGCTCTAAATCACTCACTACGCTGCTGATTAGCTTCCTCGGACGAGGTTAAAGACCTTACAGAAGGTGTGGTGGTGGTGGAGGGACCGCAAATAAAGAAGTCCGCCCTGATTTATTTCACTTCACACCGACACTCAGCCCAAAGATCAGACAGGCTGGGAACACGAAGGACTTACCTTCATCGGATAGCCAAGGTTCTCCTGAGCAAGGCACCGACCCATCCCGAGGACTCCCTGAGAGAAACCAAAAATAATGACAATATTTAGTTCAAGATGGATGAAAAGCAGCGGGAGGTCGGATCAACACGAACAAGATCCACGATGAGTCTTTGTGTCTACGATGAATATAAGTCCAGTACTCTCTCTCTCTCAGCTCTGCTTTGGTCTCCTCCACCTCCTTAGAGAACCTCTGTCTCTTTAGCTGCTAAAAGCTCCTCTATGTCCTCCAGCTCCTCTCTGACTGAGTCTGTCTGCTTGAATTGTACGTTTTTGCATTTGTTCAGAACAAGAAAGTTACGTGACCGCGGGCTGGCGGTTTGGCGGGTTGGTGGTTTGGCGGGTTGGCGGGTTGGCGGTTTGGCGGGTTGGCGGTTTGGCGGGCTGGCGGTTTGGCGGGTTGGCGGTTTGGCGGGTTGGTGATTTGGTGGTTTGGCATGTGGGTCAAGCAAACACAGGACTTTCACCCAGGACACACCTGTTTGTGTCCAGTGTGAGACAAAAAGTAAACGTTGACTTTATATGCTTATTACATAACGTTACGCTAGAAACTCTGCTAGAGGCGGTTCTTATTATTTACTTAGTTACACAGAAGAAATTCCGCCTAGTGAGGTTATTTACAGGAGTTACATTGTTACGTTACTGGTGCTCTAGGGGTGGGTGTTATTACTTACGCTAGTTCTATTGTTAACTAACATTACGTCAGAAAGTCTGCGATGGGTGATTGTATTGACTGAAGATAGTTACGTTGTAAACAAGACTTTGTCTGGTTGAAGAAACTACATCCTCCATTTCTTTCTTTTCCTTCTATGTTTTTCTTTCTCCTGATTCTACATCTGATAAAAGTGAAATAACCAGAACTAGTTGAATCGTTGATAACTAAATCTTCTGGAGAGGGTTTTGTCTTTATTTCTCGCTAAGCTTCATCTGCTTTGTTCTCCTGTTCGGGGTTTTAACCGTCGGATTATTCCTCCCACCATATGTCTGAAGCAGAGAATTACAGATTACTTGGCGCTGACTGGGCCTATCACGTATTCATTAAAGGTTTATTTCACGGGCCTGAAGGATTTCCTCAGAAGTTTAAAGAAAACAATCAGGTAATTTGGCACCAATTAGAGACAATTAGAGCAGCGGGGGACATGTGCAGAATGTGTCCGAGCTAAACATGCAAGTACACATGAACGTTCTCAACAGATAAAATATATGGAACTGACCAACTTTTCCTTCAAGGAAATTCCTGCTTTGCCTAAAAATTAAAATGAGGAATAAAAGAATAAAACAGATTCCAAAAGGAAACTGACTTCTCCTCAATCTCAGAGGTACATATTGTACTTTGTACTGTACTACATCTCAGAGGTACATATTGTACTTTATACTGTAGTACACCTCAGAGGTACATATTGTATTTTGTACTGTACTACATCTCAGAAGTAAATATTGTACTTTATACTGTACTACATCTCAGAGGTACATATTGTACTTTATACTGTGGTACATCTCAGAGGTACATATTGTACTTTGTACTGTACTACATCTCAGAGGTACATATTGTATTTTATACTGTTGTACATCTCAGAGGTACATATTGTACTTTGTACTGTACTACAAAGGTGAATATTGTACTAAAACAGTATATCTTTGTGTTGTGTCTTTTGTACAGTATTTGTGTTTTGTATTTGTATGTATTTGGGACTAAAGGTCATGTATGTTGGATTATTAATGGGTTTGGTTTTTTGCAGCTTTAATGGATTAAAAAAACTACAGCCGTAAAATGCAACACACACACATTAATGCAGCAGTAATATTAATCCAGAAACATTTTGGCTGGTCAATCAATACTTTTACATGACCTACTGTCAAGTACATTCTGCTGAAACAAACTTTTACTGAAGTAAAGTTTTAAATGCAGGACTTTCACTTGCAGTGGAGTGATTTCACATTGTGGTATAAGTATCTGAATACTTCTTCCAGCATATTAAAATATGGAAACTTTTTACTCTGCCTCGCAGTCTCTGTCTTACGTCATGATTATCTCTAAAACACAAGGTTGGCATTTTCACATTCATTCTCTCTGCGGACGTTTTGTCTGAGAGAGACACTGTGAATGTTCTGGCTTCAACAACTGACCCAAAACACCTCCAGACCTCCAGACCGCCTGGTTCCTCTCAGCCTGGGTCGGTGGGCTGCCTGCTGTAGTGGATGGGGGGGGGGGGGGGGTCACAGGGCCTCATTGCCTAAGAGAGGGATGGCAAATCGGCGATACTAATTAAATTAAGCTCCACGATAGTCATCTCTAATTGGCTTCCTGCGTTTGTTGTAGATTGGAGGACTCTGGTCTGTCGTCTGAGATGATGTAAGAGCTGAAACACAGACTCTCTGAAGTATGAAACCAGAGTTTGTTCCTGTGAGGTGAAGTAAAGTCAGTTTAAACATTCATTAGAGCAGAAACCTCCACCTGAGGGGGACACGGGCTGGATCTGGGTTATACTTCTGATCCAGATCGTAGCGTGCAGACTCTAATGTTCTCCACCATCTGTAGCAGGAGCTCCTCTACCGGGGAGCCCCCCCCCCTCTGCTGCTGATAACAGGAGGGGGGGGGGGTGTAATCCAATCCGGCAGGCCGGAGAGAGGAGCGGGGGAGGGGGTCCGGTTAACCCTTTACTAATCACAACCCATTTAATCTGCGTCCTCAGAGATCCCTCTGAAGTTCTCCTGAGAACACTTGATACAGGACACAGAGGTCATGTTCAGTGTCTCTGCCTCTGATGGGTCACAGCACCATGTCGTCTATTTAGGGACCAAGTGGTCCTTAGTGGTCCTCATGTGTCCATCATGGTCCTCATGTGTCCTCATGTGTCCTCATGGTCCATCATGGTCCTCATGTGTCCATCATGGTCAAAAAATGGCAAAAAATGGCAAAAAATACCACAAAGAGACACAAAACAACTACAAAGACGCAAAACTACAACGACACACAAACGACAAAGACACATGAAACAACAACAAACAGACAGGCTGAGCTTTAGAGGAGTCTTCATGCTAAGCTAGGCTAACCATATCCATTCCCATCAACAATTTAAAAAGGGAATAAAATCATTCAGCACATAAATATCAACCTGCTCCTGATTGGTTAACAGATTTATCTGCTTGTTGAAATCCGACATAATAATCGAGTTATTTTTTATTATTTTAATAAATTATTGTTGTTTTGAGTCAAATTTATTAACAGTTGTAATGTCTTCACTTGTAGAAAGAAGGGACATGATTGTAAAGTACTTTATGATCTTTTTGAGGGTTGTCTTTTCAATCAATGAAGCCAGTTATATTCATGTAGGGTAATATCATAAATCCATAATTAGGGTAATAGAGAGTCAAACTGATGTGTGTGTTGCTAAAGAATGTAAAAGATGACTTAGTTTAATTGATTCATTGACTTTATTGCTCCCAGTGGGAGTTTGCAGCCACGTTAAATAGATTTTCTTAAAACACATTGGCTGCTTTAATATTTCCTTTAATCCTTGAATGTGTTCTGGTGGTGAAGCGTAACACGGTCGGGGTTGAGGGTTTGAGTCCCCGTGTCGTCCTCTTCCATTGAGCTACGATAGACTCCAGAGTCCTCTCCTCTATAATTAATGACTGCAATAACGTTGTACTAGGCGGAGCCTTTAGACTCTGTTTAAAGAGCATGAACTGAAGAAAAGGACGGTGCAAGTTCATGAAACATAAATTACATAAATGGCACGTTATTAATCAGCTTTAGTGGCAGTTCAAAGAGTCATTTTAACTGAAGCGTCACATAGAAATCAATGTTCACTGTAACAAAGATGGAATGGGAAGTGATGGAGTCCAGTTTAATCTCAGCTGGAGTTACTGGTTTGTAGAGTATTATTTTGCATTTAACTTTTATTATTATTTCTTATTATTTAGTCTTTTGTACAATGTCTCATGTGTTTTTATGCACGTTTTTAGTATGTATATACTAATACTAGTACTATAATTCACTTAATAAAAATATATTAAGTGATTTTCATCATTAATTATCCTGCCAATATTTTTCTGAATGAATTGAAAAAATCCAGAAAATTGTGCTTCACAAATTTCTGAAACTCGAGACAACTTCAAGTTATTAATTTAATTTAATACAAAACTACTAATGAAACAGGCAGGAAAAAGACGTAAATCAAGACATGACACAAGAGGAGAGTGACTTTCAAAATAAAACTACAAACAAACCCAAGTTTCATTTTTTTAAATCGTTTTTTTCTCTATCTTCACTTTTGTTCTTTTCTCTATTTTCCTTTCTTTTAAAATGACGTAAAAGCATGAAAATAAAAATACGTCTCTGGTAGAGACCTGTCAATCAGCGTGTAGCCCCGCCCCTAAAGCATCCCCTGCTTTCTGGTCTGTTTGACTCTAAATGGAGCATAATGTACTAAATGAACATCATACTGTATTGAAGAAGACTGTAAACTAGGGATTGAGACCAAAGTCATGTTTACAATGTTTACTGAGGGAATAAATCAAGAGAGAAGTAGAGTCATTTTAGACTAGACTTCTATACAACCAGAGGAGTCGCCCCCTGGTGGACACTAGAGAGAATGCAGCTTCAACACGTGAAGCTCTGAAGAACTTTTAAAGAACCATACAACACAAAAACAGGGTGAGTAAACAGTTAAAATGTTACGGTGGATACCTCTTTTTTTTTTTTTTAATATCTGGTAGTTATTTAGTCTCAAGTTCAGTACCGACTAATTTAAAACGATGCCTAAAGGCGAAGAACAAACGAGCAGACATACTATATTCTCTTAGTCAAAGAACAGAGGAGAGCATTGAAGGAGGGATTCAGATATATTGATCACCGAACCAAGAGACGTTGCTCCATCGTGGTTAAAAAAAATACATTTCCTCAATTAAAAACAGTAAAACTAAGAGAGTTATAGGTCACCACACCATGGAGACAGATTTTAAATGAAAGTGATTTGCATCCCTCTTATCTCATCGATTTTAAACACAGATAATCTCAATCAAAAGGAGTCACGCCTCCTCCTCCAGACAAACAGTCCATCACAAAGGATCTCCTGTAACAATAATGAAATGTAATCAAGAAGAGGCACAGAGGGGGTTGATAAGCTCACCTTTGATTTCACCATGATCTACTGCATGATGGTGCGGGTTGAACTGCTCTTTTAATGCATTACAGTTGGCTTTAATGAGGAATCCATGTTGTCTCACAGCTGCAGTTAACAAACTCATTCATTTTCTTTGAAGTCACTACGAGGAACTCTCTCGTGTTGTTTTTGGCGGTCCCTGTGGACGAAAGTGGTAGTGCTTCACATTATCAAACGTCTTCATTTACAAAAACGTTTATACATCGTTTTTCTTCAATCTGGGATTAATATTAAGGAATCATTCTGTGAACAGGAAGGTCTCTTCTAACACACCACACCGTTTCCCATCATGCTTTGCTCTCCACCTCTCTGGGTGTTCACTACTCGCCGCTTCATTGATCACCGTTTATTGATCTCTCCATCGGGCAGTCGGTCGTATCATGAAGTGGACCGGAGAAGGTTTGATCCTTCAGGACAGAAGGATTTACTCCTCACACCACCCAAACCTCCCCTCCTCCTCACACCACCCAAACCTCCACCCCTCCTCCTCCTTCCAGCTCTCCCTGAATCTTCCTCCTGGTGACAATTGATCCACTGAGCTATTGATCAGAGGCGGAGCTTAGCGAAGCAGCTCGTATTGATCTGACCCACCAACATGTTGCCTGGAGTCAATTCAGCGTTGACCTATAAGGAACGTAATCATGGATCACAGAAATAGATGTTGTCTGGTAATAACGTGGTTGGAGAGCTTCATCAGAGGCCCAGAACACATGATGAACAGAACCGAGTCTCCTCTCATTGGCCTTCTGATGAATAAAGATTAAATGAGTTCAAATGTTAACACGTTTCCTGAAACATTTAGAAACAGAAGACAGAGACAGGCCTGATGATCACACTTGATGGAAGAACATTTCACCGCCTGCTTCTGAATCACTGAGTAGAATAATTGTTTGACTCGTTTACATATTGAGTGAGTTTCATAAGAGCAGGACAGAGCAAACAAATAACAGAAACAACATGCGTGGGCGAACAATTTCAGCTAAAAGCTGTGATGATAATGAGTGTGAACGACTGGAGGAAACTGAATATATCTGAATAATCAACATCAGGACAGGTTTAAGGTACAAAACCAACAGTCAGGTTTAAGGTACAAAACCAACAGTTAGGTTTAGACAACTAAACCAACAGTTAGGTTTAGACGACTAAACCAACAGTTAGGTTTAAACAACTAAACCAACAGTTAGGTTTAAACAACTAAACCAACAGTTAGGTTTAGACAACTAAACCAACAGTTAGGTTTAAACAACTAAACCAACAGTTAGGTTTAAACAACTAAACCAACAGTTAGGTTTAAACAACTAAACCAACAGTTAGGTTTAAACAACTAAACCAACAGTTAGGTTTAGACAACTAAACCAACAGTTAGGTTTAAACAACTAAACCAACAGTTAGGTTTAAACAACTAAACCAACAGTTAGGTTTAAACAACTAAACCAACAGTTAGGTTTAAACAACTAAACCAACAGTTAGGTTTAGACAACAACAAACTAAATGAGACGTTTAAAATCAGCAGAAATACAGTGTAAGAACTTGTAAAACAGTAAGAACTCGGGAGGTTAGATAGAAGTGCTGATTATCTCGAGAGCTGAGAGACTGACATCGTTGAAACAAATAACAGAAGGAGGATTTCTTCTGAATCTACTTAAGGCCATATAAGCTATTTATTTTCACTGCCCCCCCAAACAGGAGATCCAATCAGACTCAGAGTCTTATTCTGCTTTCATTATTGGATTTGTCTTTTTTTTTCCTTTTGTTTGTTTATGAACATGTGAAAAATGTGAAGCTTCGACTGTTTCCACGAGCTCTTAGTCATAAAGTTAGCGATCATTAATTCAACGGAAAATCCAAAGACGAGATGACTTCACCGTTTAATTGACAGGTGACACTTTTCAAGCTTTGGTTTCTAAATTTGGTGTTTTGGTGAAGTGTATTCCTGCAGAAAGACATAAAACGTAATTCTTAAATATTTAATTTGTGACTAAATAAATACAATTAGGACTTGTAAATCTTCAAATTCTTATATAGCCCACTCAAGTAAAGTACAAGTACCTCCAAATTATTTATATATATATATATATATATATATATATATATATATAGATCAAAGGGGAAGTTGATGAAACCCTCTGACAGACTAAAACATTTCTCTGTGAGGTGATAACCGCCAACGCAATCGTCTCTATTTTAACAGGAAGTGGGTCGTTTGACATTTTCCGCAGAAAATAAGTGTTGTTGAAGAAATGTCATTTTCTTTATTTATTATCTTTAGTCAAGACAGTGAAACATGAAAGCTGATTTCTGTATTATGTTTCTTATTTAGACTTAAAAAGCAGCGTGAGGCTCCTTGTTGTGCATTTAAATAACGGGTCATATTGTCCAATACTTTACAAAATATCAAGATTAAAGAAAAGTCCCATAAAAATAATACATTTATATATAAACATATATTTTTTGAGCAGTTGAGGGACATTGTTGCATGAGTATTAATAATGATGTAATAATATTATCAGCAGAAGAAGCAGCGTTTCTTTCTTTGTTCAGTTTGTTGTAAAAGGTCGCCCTCTTGTGGAGACTTAAAGTACTACTCCAGTTAATACCACAGTGTTAAATACTCTGTACTAGTACAGTACAGTACTAGTACTACCATAGATGGATGACTGAATGGGCCAACAGGGCTTAGGACCAGGAGCCCCCCTGACCCTAACCTACAACATGTCACTGAAAGAGACGCCAACCAGAAAAAGACACAAAGAGACACAAAGAGACACAAAGTGTTCTCAAAGAGACACAAAGTGTTCATTTACTATGACAACAAAGACATACAAAATGTACACAAAGACACACACAAAGACATCAAAGAGACAAAAAATGATTACAAAGACACACAAAGATCAGATAGAAACACAAAGTGTCCAAACAGAGACGCTGAATGTCCACACAGAGAAGGTGTAGAATACACCGTGTTTCTTTGTTCAGGGCCTCGGGCCGAGGTGTGTTTGTTTGTTTGCATCATGACACACGACTCACACGACACTTCTGATTGGTTGGAAGCATCACTGTTTACCCTGCTGCTGTCTGCAAAGAGATGCAGATCACCAGTGTCTTTCCTCTGGTTGTGAGACTCCTAAAATCCTCCTCCGGTGAAGCTGCGTGATGTTCAGAACAAAAAGAGAAACACACCCACCAGAACCAATGTTGTCCTTGAGGGCCGGGTCCCAGGAGCTCCCAGCTTCTTCTGATCACGTGAGGATCAGATGAAGACCTGCATGTTGACCCCAGTCAGTCCTGATCCAGGGAGGAGCTCCGGGAGGAAAAGACAAACAACGAGACAGGTTGAACTAAGTTGTTAAAAGTCCTTTAAGTTCACATCATCGATTCAAAGTTGTGTGTTTAAAGGATGAGATGTTGATCTTACTGTGAAAACGGACTCAAAGCAACAGTGAATGTTTCTACCAGTGTTCCTTCATCACCATCATCATCATCACACTGTACTTCATTCACATAATGCAGAAAACTCGGCTCGGTTTAACCTTGTTTGTGTTGGATCGTAAAGCGTCATCTTACATCTAAATAAGTCCCCAAACCCGGGTTTAACACCGACTAACCCTGGTAAATATTAACCTTAAGTCTGGTGGAAGAACCGGAGATAACGTATCACCGTATAAACACATTCGATCGGATGTGTTCAGCTTTGATCGGACGTGTTCAGCTTTGATCGGACGTGTTCAGGTTCGATCGGACGTGTTCAGGTTCGATCGGACGTGTTCAGGTTCGATCGGACGTGTTCAGCTTCGATCGGACGTGTTCAGGTTCGATCGGACGTGTTCAGCTTCGATCGGACGTGTTCAGGTGGTTGTTATGTGTGTTTTTTGTGTCCGTGGCTTCGACCAGCTGCTCCAGTAGTTACGGTATATTCACTGTCATCTCACAGAGTTTTAGTCATTTAGTTCACGGGAACATTTACTGTCCAGAATGTGTGCAGAAGCTCTTTAAGTGGATGTTTGAGGAGAGGAAGTGGTGGAAGAAAAGTACTCTTTACTGCGGTAAAAGTACCACACTGAAAATACCTCAGTAAAAGTATGTAAGTATATGTAATCAGGGAAATATGATCAAAAGATCTGGTGTCATATAAATGTAGTGCAGTCAAAAGTACCATATCTCCCTCTGAGATGTAGTAGAAGTACAACGCTGTAAGTACAAGTACTTCTATGAAACCAAACTAGCGGTGGGAGTTCCCACAGCTCTGCTCACTAATCCTCGTCTCCTTGTCTCCTCTTCTCCTCTTCTTCCTCAGGGACTGGACCCTGGCAGTGCTGTCACATGATCCCAAAGCTCAGTCACATGCTTCACGTGTCCTCCTCAGCATCTCCTCACATGGTGCCTTCAAGTGCTCCTCGGAGAAACGTGAGCTCTCAGCAGCGTGGTGTCATATAGAGGATCAGGACTACACTGAGACTGGTTCATGTAGAGGATCAGGACTAAACTGAGACCGGTTCATATAGAGGATCAGGACTACAGTGAGTCTGGTTCATATAGAGGACCAGGACTACACTGAGACCGGTTCATATAGAGGATCAGGACTACAGTGAGTCTAGTTCATATAGAGGATCAGGACTACAGTGAGTCTGGTTCATATAGAGGATCAGGACTACAGTGAGTCTGGTTCATATAGAGGATCAGGACTACACTGAGACCGATTCATATAGAGGACCAGGACTACACTGAGACCGGTTCATATAGAGGACCAGGACTACACTGAGACCGGTTCATATAGAGGATCAGGACTACAGTGAGTCTAGTTCATATAGAGGATCAGGACTACAGTGAGTCTGGTTCATATAGAGGATCAGGACTACAGTGAGTCTGGTTCATATAGAGGATCAGGACTACACTGAGACCGATTCATATAGAGGACCAGGACTACACTGAGACCGGTTCATATAGAGGACCAGGACTACACTGAGACCGGTTCATATAGAGGATCAGGACTACACTGAGACTGGTTTATATAGAGGACCAGGACTACACTGAGACCGGTTCATATAGAGGACCAGGACTACACTGAGACCGGTTCATATAGAGGATCAGGACTACAGTGAGTCTGGTTCAGGACCAGCTATATGTGGTGTGGTCTCCCTCTTTGTGCAGCTCACTGAGCCTGATGCTGTGATAAATATGTAGACCTCCTATGAAATCCTCCTAAATTAAGGACAGGAAGTAGTGAATCCTGCACACGTGTTCAGTGTTCATGCTGATGAGCTTCATACGACTGCAGAGACAACAGAAGACAAGCCTCTTAAAGGAACCTGTCTCCGTCTGTCTTTCACTTTCTTTACACTCAGCTTGTTGATGGGTCTTTCTTTCCGCTGCACACAACATGCCAGAAATGAAACCCTCAAAAGCTGAAGCGTCTACTTCAGCAACAACAGCAGCTCGACTGAAACGAATGACCCGATCATTCAAACATTGAGAAACATGCTGATTTACTGAAAGTTGTGTACAACAGCGTGAGATGAGATGTGGAGGACATGCTGAAGATCGTAGAGATCACAACAGGACGCTTCATGTATGTCTTCCGCATTTTATTTACACATTTGGAGCCAAAGGCAATGTATGATGTATTTATTTAATGCAGCTTTAATGAGTTAAAATCATCCACAGCAGAAAAACACAAGCTACACATTAATGCAGCAGTAATACTAACCCAGAAACACTGATCAATACTTTAAACACGTTAACTACATTGAGCTGATAATACTTACATACTTATATTTAAGCAATGGTTTAATTCAGTGGAGTATTTTCAGGATCTGAATACTGTTGAAACAGTACCTGAGGAGGTGGGATTATCTCTGCGTGTTCCCCTCCTTTTCTCCCTCTCATTGGTTCGCAACTCATCGTTCCGACAGCCCCTGAAGTAGGCACAAACACACACACACACACACACACACACACACACACACACACACACACACACACACACACTCTCATTCATTCATTAACCGGAGAGCAGCGCGAGACGTTCACACTTCAGCCGAAGAGGATATTGAAACATAAAAGCATCGCTTCACATTTACCGTAAGTAACTTCCGCTCATGTAAAGTCTTCTTCTTCTTCTTCTTCTTCTTCTTCTTGTTTGTCGGAGTGACGTGAGCATGTCCGCTCCTCAGCTTCCGGGTTTGTTTTTTTCCCCGTCTTTTGTGCACACGGCACCGAGCTTGGTGCAGAGCGCACAACACCAACGTGTTACTGTTTACCTCCAGCGAGTGTGATTCTCCCCCTCGGGTCGAACACAGACACGCGTGGCCCGGTTGTACCACCGGGAGAACGGATTGTAATATGGTTACGGCGTGATATTATTATTAAACTTTAGAAAAAATAAAATAAGGCGGCGCGAGGGCAGCAGCACGAGGGCCCCGAAGCCACCTGGCTCGTGCCATCTGTCAGCGTCGAAGCTATAAACCGAGCAGAGGAGGTGAGAACCGTCACGAGTTAATCCTAAACCGCTCGCGGTACCCGCGGTGTTTATTAATAACGATGAGCTGATTGGCGGTAATATTAACGAGCTGTCTGTTTCTAAAATAAACATCCGGGTACCCGTAGCTTGTTCTGTTCTAACCGTGCACCAGAGACCAGACCTCGTTCAGAAACATGTGAGTTTAACACGTAAGCGCGTGAAGAGGGAGCGGGGTCCACTAGAAACAGACCGATGTTTGTAGACCGGGTAGTGAGGAGCTGCTCTTCAGTTCGGCTTCACGTCAGACGATCCAGGCCACAGTGTTCCTGTTTCTATCATCTCAAGATGTAATACGTTACAATGCACTAAGTATTTTAATTACTTCATCAAAATAATGTAAGTCGTTACATTTGAAACAAATGTAACTAATTCTGCACATTTGATATATACTGTTTCATGTCGTTTTTTTAACAATACATCATATTTCATGTGCACATTATAGCTTTAATCTGCAGAAGTAACGACTACCCACAGCTGTCAAAAAGGTGTAAAAAGTACTAATTCATGGCGTGTGGTGGAGTATAGTTGTATAAAGTAGCATCAAATACAAATATAAATATAAAGTACAAGTACCTCAAAGTTGCACTTATAGTATTTTTGAAAATCGATACCGTAACACAAGACATAGTGATCGATACTCAACTGTTTCCATATATTCTTACACCCCAGGGTATCTTGTATCTTGTTTGCGCGAGTCGTTATCTTGTTTGCGCGAGTCGTTATCTTGTTTGCGCGAGTCGTTATCTTGTTTGCGCGAGTCGTTATCTTGTTTGCGCGAGTCGTTATCTTGTTTGCACGAGTCGTTATCTTGGAAGTACGAGTTATCTTCAATATCATCTTTTTTATTTTAAATTGACCAGAGCTGGAAGAAGTACTCCCATCTTTTACTAAAGTAGAAATACTCTGTTACAAGTCAAATATATACACACACACACACACACACACACACACACACACACACACACACATATATAGTTCGTACATTTGCTGGATAAACTTTTATATACAATTTTGAATGCCAGACATTTACTTTTAATGAAGTATGTTTACATTTTAGAACTTTTAATTGAACTTTGAAGTGTCTGAATACTTCACTGAACAGTTAAAATAACATGAAACACTAAAGTGAGTCAAAAGTGTTCCAGTTATACGAAGGCGGTGACGTTCTACGATCTGGTACAAAATATGATTTATTCTCTTTTTATTCTTTAGTGTTCGTTTCACTTCTCAGTTTTCTGTTTAAACCGGAGCTCAGAACGATGAGTTGGTTCATTAATTAGTGACAAAAAAAATCAATGGTAAAACATGACCTCGTTTTGGCTTCATGAATTTTGCTGCTTTTGGGTTTTTAACTGCAAGTCAGTTCTTGATGTATTGTGAATGTTGTGAGTCAGTTCTTGATGTATTGTGAATGTTGTGAGTCAGTTGTCCCTCAATGTGCTGTAGATGAAGTCCACTGTGTCATAAAGCAGTGAATGTTTGGTATTGTTGCTTGAGGAATGATTGGTTCACAGGACGTCTTGTTTTTGTTCTAAAAATGTGATTTTTACACTCGTTGTCATTGTGTTTCAAACACTCACAGACGTTCTGAGATGATGTTGACGTTGATGTTGCTCGTCGTCGTGAGTTTGTCCGGCGGCGGCGGGACGTCCGGCTCTGACCGCGGCCCGTCCGCCACGCAGACGGCCGGCGCGGCGCGTTTACTGTCGGCTGTGGTCGACTCGCAGAGAGCCGAGCAGAGCCAGAGGAGACACCTGGAGGCTCTGTTCAACAGGTGAGCTCGAGTCAACACACATTCAGCTCCGTTTGCTTTGCTTTACGTGATTAAAACCTGAAGGATAAAATCACAACAACTCCCCATTTAGAAGGACTCACTTGAAGCTTCTGGTAGGGTTTAGATATTTTAGTAAATTAAACAGTTTAGTGGTCACTTGTAGCTTTAAATCCAATAAAACGTCACAATATTGTTGAATTCTGCACTCAAACAGGTCTGAGTTATTTGCCTCATTATCATTATTTAATGATAAAATGCCGACTTCCCTCTTATTAGTCCCTTTTGAATAACGGTGCGCTGCATGTCCACTCCAGAACAATGAGTCATTCATCAGTAGATGTGTTTGTTGTTCATCAGTGAAATGTAAATGTTTTGACTTGTTCTTTCTGCAGTTATTTCATAAAGACTGATGATTGTTGTTTGCATGAAACTGAACAGATATGGAGAAAACGGCACCATCTCTCTGGCCGGTTTGAAGCGTCTCTTACAGAACGTGGGGTTGGATCGCATCAGGACTGTTATGGTGCAACATCACGAGCAACCGGGCCACCATCATAACCACCATCACCACCACCATCAACGCCAGGGAGGCCACCACCACCACCATCTCCACGAAGACGACGACGACGACGACGACGACGACGACAACTCGCACCCCCAGAAACATGCCGAACTGTCGCAGAACAGGAAGTTTCCAAAGTCCTCTGAAGTCTCCAAAGATCAGGACAGCCACCACAACCTGCACAACAAGAAGACCACGGCGGCGCAGGAGGTCGGCATCACGGCGGTGTACAGCGCCCAGCTGATGGCGAGATCAGATGAAGTTAATAAGAGACAAGACGGCAGCCTGGGACCACCCGGTCCTACTGGGGGGGAAACCACCAGAGCGTCTGCTGCCAGACTGGTCACTGAGAGCCAGACTCAGGCAGCTGCAGTCAGCAGGGGGGACCAGGGGCACGACCACGACCTTCTCCACAACCGAAGTGTGGACAGCGTGGAGGTACGACAAACTGCTTAACTCACCGGTGTTCAAATAAAGAAATCAGGGTCATTAATAGTGGTTTAACGGACCGTAGTGGATCCCTGATCCGTACTGACCCCCATCACAATGTGTAAAAGTATTGGCAAGCTTAGCATTTTACGAAACTGGGCACTGATATGCAAAAATGGGTTCGGGGTAACAGCTGTTCACTGCTCGCGGCCGGTTCTCGTGTTAAAAATGTCGGCGTTAATTAATGAACGCGTTAACTCGCCCAGCACTACTTTGTATTTAAGCATCGTTGTTGTTGTTGTACCTCCAGTGTCAGAACGCCTTCAGCATCCTCTCGTCACACGGGATGTCTCAGGAGGGGGGGGTGACGCTCGACGACTTCCGCTTCCTCTGCCCCGCCCTCCTCAGCCAGATAGACGGCGGAGCGTGCATCCTGCACAGAGGCCCCGCAGAACACGAGGGGGGAGGTACGAGTCCGTGTATGTAAACTAAAGCGTATGTTCACGCGTAGGAAGAAGTGTTTTTGGTGTCTGATAAACTGGACCTCCTGGTCTCACCTGTACCTGCTTCTGTGTTTGGTACATTTATGTGATGTGATAAAGCTGGATTTGTTTAATCCCTCTCCTCATTTTCTAGACCATGAACACGGTCACGACCACCACGGCGACCACAACAACTCGGACCACGGCCTCGGGGAGCGCTCCGGTGGAGAAAGTGCCAAAAACATCGTGATAGGTAAGACGGCGAAAGACTGAAGTCTGTGATGGGAGAGAAGTTTGTGGAGAAGTTAAGACTTGATTTGTGCGTTGCAGCGTGGGTCGGAGGGTTCCTCTCCATCACGGTCATCAGCCTGCTGTCTCTGCTCGGCGTCGTCCTCATCCCGCTCATGAACAGAGTCTTCTTCAAGTTCCTCCTCAGCTTCTTGGTGGCGCTGGCGGTCGGCACGCTGAGCGGCGACGCCTTCCTTCATCTCATCCCCCATGTGAGTCAGCGCGGCGCCCACAAGAGGAGAGGAGAGGAGAGAGGAGGGGAGAGAGAAAGAGGAGAGGAGGGGAGAGAGGGAGAGGAGAGGAGAGGAGGGGAGAGGGGAGAGAGAAAGAGGAGAGGAGAGGTTGTAAAAATGTCAATAGTTCAATGAATATAGGACGTAAAAATAAGTAAACAAGATAACAAATCTGACCAGACATTCACTGACGTTTAGTTCTTCAAAGATCTCGATGCTCAGATCACCTCGTTGGGGTTTCTTTGTCCACATCCAGATTCCCAATAAGTGCTCACATCACCAGATGTTGAAGGCTTTGACTCAGCTAAAAACACCTGTAGAGAGGGTGGCTCCAAAGTCCAGACAATGATGGGTTCAGTCTGGAATGGCAGTAGTGATGCATTCGGGTTCATCGGTCTCTTTGTGTGTTCATATCTGTGGGGGCTTCAGTCTCAGGGAGGCCACCACCACCAGCACCAGGACTCTGGGATGGACTCGGGGGGACATCACCTCCACGAGGAGCAGGAAGAAAACCTGGACGCTGTGTGGAAAGGTCTGACGGCGCTGAGCGGAGTCTACGTCATGTTTCTGATCGAACACTTCCTGACGCTGGGGAAGATGTACAAGGACAAGAAGCAGAAGGTCAGAGTTTGACCTTTGTTTGGTCATTACAACAGAGGTGAAGTAGTCAAAAGGACATTTTAGGACGTATGCCATGTTTAGAAGTCACAGTTCAGACCCGTCAGGATGCGTTTGTTTTCATTTATTTAGAACGGTAGTTCAAGTGTCAAAGACACTGTCCTCCTCTTTATGTTACTATAAAAATAAGAATAATTTAACACTTAATGTTTTATTACACTGAACAAGCGAGACAACAGGTATGAAACACTTTGGTAAAC
This sequence comes from Cebidichthys violaceus, assembly GCF_023349555.1. Taxonomy (NCBI): domain Eukaryota; kingdom Metazoa; phylum Chordata; class Actinopteri; order Perciformes; family Stichaeidae; genus Cebidichthys; species Cebidichthys violaceus. Next base: position 1,801,256 of record NW_027176572.1, read on the forward strand.
TATTTTCTAGTCTAGGTTTAATATTGTGTTGTGGTTGTTCATCCCGCGGTAGGAAATAAAAACAAGGTGTTTCTGCCGTCCAAACAGATCCAGAAGAAGTGGGATCAGAACGACAAAGCGGATCCGGAGAAGCAGCCTGCTCTGGAGGAGAACGACCTGAAGCCAACCGAAGGTGAGACGCAACGCCAAACAAACGTCCCAGAAAACCTACAATTCTTCAGCTTTTCAAAGCTATAATAAATACCAAACCCTCTGAACCCCAAAATACGCCGGCAGGATAAAAACAGCAAGTCTTCTTCAAACAATCGCCAAAACTACAGCGTTTACCACAGCCGGAAGCTGGACACACCTTACTCTACAACTCTTCAATCTCATCAGTAACCAAATTCCATATTTTTAGCGGTAAGAATAACTTCCATACTTCCTCCAGATGTGGAGACGAATGGTGCCGGCATGTTTGGCGACCACTCCGGCAGCGTGTTGGAGGAGGAGCAGGTGATGCTGGCGCCGCAGATGTCAGTCGTCTCGCCGCAGGGTTACGGCGGAGCGGCGGCGGACGCCGCCTACACCGCCGAGGACTGCGAGAACAAATGCCACTCCCACTTCCACGACACGGTGGGCCAGGCCGACAGCATGAACCACCACCACCACGAATACCACCACATCCTGCACCACCACCACTCCCAGAACCACCACCCACACAGCCACTCCCACTCCTACTCGGAGGAGCACTTCCAGCAGGCCGGCGTGGCCACGCTCGCCTGGATGGTCATCATGGGAGACGGACTGCACAACTTCAGCGACGGCCTGGCTATCGGTGAGTGTTGCCGTCTGCTGCACCACAACCTCAAAGAGCTGTTGGATAGGCGAGGTACTGGTGTGGTGATTCTTGAAGTCGCCTTCATGGTTTTTGTTCATCGCCTTCTTGGTTTTTGGTCGTCGCCTTCTTGGTTTTTGGTCGTCGCCTTCTTGGTTTTTGTTCGTCGCCTTCGTGGTTTTTGTTCGTCGCCTTCGTGGTTTTTGTTCGTCGCCTTCTTGGTTTTTGTTCGTCGCCTTCTTGGTTTTTGTTCGTCGCCTTGGTTTTTGTTCGTCGCCTTCTTGGTTTTTGTTCGTCGCCTTCGTGGTTTTTGTTCGTCGCCTTCTTGGTTTTTGTTCGTCGCCTTCGTGGTTTTTGTTCGTCGCCTTCGTGGTTTTAGTTCGTCGCCTTCGTGGTTTTTGTTCGTCGCCTTCGTGGTTTTTGTTCGTCGCCATCGTGGTTTTTGTTCGTCGCCTTCGTGGTTTTTGTTCGTCGCCTTCGTGGTTTTTGTTCGTCGCCTTCGTGGTTTTTGTTCGTCGCCTTCTTGTTTTTTGTTCGTCGCCTTCGTGGTTTTTGTTCGTCGCCTTCGTGGTTTTTGTTCGTCGCCTTCTTGGTTTTTGTTCGTCGCCTTCGTGGTTTTTGTTCGTCGCCTTCGTGGTTTTTGTTCGTCGCCTTCGTGGTTTTTGTTCGTCGCCTTCGTGGTTTTTGTTCGTCGCCATCCTGGTTTTTGTTCGTCGCCTTCTTGGTTTTTGTTCGTCGCCTTTGTGGTTTTTGTTCGTCGCCTTCGTGGTTTTTGTTCGTCGCCATCTTGGTTTTTGTTCGTCGCCTTCTTGGTTTTTGTTCGTCGCCTTCTTGGTTTTTGTTCGTCGCCTTCGTGGTTTTTGTTCGTCGCCTTCTTGGTTTTTGTTCGTCGCCTTCGTGGTTTTTGTTCGACGCCTTCGTGGTTTTTGTTCGTCGCCTTCGTGGTTTTTGTTCGTCGCCATCTTGGTTTTTGTTCGTCGCCTTCGCGGTTTTTGTTCGTCGCCTTCGCGGTTTTTGTTCGTCGCCTTCGCGGTTTTTGTTCGTCGCCTTCGCGGTTTTTGTTCGTCGCCTTCGCGGTTTTTGTTCGTCGCCATCGCGGTTTTTGTTCGTCGCCTTCGTGGTTTTTGTTCGTCGCCTTCTTGGTTTTTGTTCGTCGCCTTCGTGGTTTTTGTTCGTCGCCTTCTTGGTTTTTGTTCGTCGCCTTCGTGGTTTTTGTTCGTCGCCTTCGTGGTTTTTGTTCGTCGCCTTCGTGGTTTTTGTTCGTCGCCTTCGTGGTTTTTGTTCGTCGCCATCTTGGTTTTTGTTCGTCGCCTTCTTGGTTTTTGTTCGTCGCCTTTGTGGTTTTTGTTCGTCGCCTTTGTGGTTTTTGTTCGTCGCCTTCGTGGTTTTTGTTCGTCGCCATCTTGGTTTTTGTTCGTCGCCTTCTTGGTTTTTGTTCGTCGCCTTCTTGGTTTTTGTTCGTCGCCTTCGTGGTTTTTGTTCGTCGCCTTCTTGGTTTTTGTTCGTCGCCTTCGTGGTTTTTGTTCGACGCCTTCTTGGTTTTTGTTCGTCGCCTTCGTGGTTTTTGTTCGTCGCCATCTTGGTTTTTGTTCGTCGCCTTCGCGGTTTTTGTTCGTCGCCTTCGCGGTTTTTGTTCGTCGCCTTCTTGGTTTTTCTTCGTTGCCTTCTTGGTTTTTGTTCGTCGCCTTCGTGGTTTTTGTTCGTCGCCTTCTTGGTTTTTGTTCGTCGCCTTCGTGGTTTTTGTTCGTCGCCATCTTGGTTTTTGTTCGTCGCCTTCTTGGTTTTTGTTCGTCGCCTTCTTGGTTTTTGTTCGTCGCCTTCTTGGTTTTTGTTCGTCGCCTTCGTGGTTTTTGTTCGTCGCCTTCTTGGTTTTTGTTCGTCGCCTTCTTGGTTTTTGTTCGTCGCCTTCTTGGTTTTTGTTCGTCGCCTTCGTGGTTTTTGTTCGTCGCCTTCTTGGTTTTTGTTCGTCGCCATCTTGGTTTTTGTTCGTCGCCTTCGTGGTTTTTGTTCGTCGCCTTCGTGGTTTTTGTTCGTCGCCTTCTTGGTTTTTGTTCGTCGCCTTCGTGGTTTTTGTTCGTCGCCTTCTTGGTTTTTGTTCGTCGCCTTCTTGGTTTTTGTTCGTCGCCTTCTTGGTTTTTGTTCGTCGCCTTCGTGGTTTTTGTTCGTCGCCTTCTTTGTTTTTGTTCGTCGCCTTCGTGGTTTTTGTTCGTCGCCTTCGTGGTTTTTGTCCGTCGCCTTCTTGGTTTTTGTCCATCTTGGTTTTCGACCGTCACCATGGCCTTAACTGTTTTCATGCATAATCAGGCTTCCAGTCATGCTGTCTCGTAATTTGATTTTGTTATAGTAGGCTATTGCTGAAATTGTCAGACCAATGGACACATACCCTCTATGCCTATTATTTCAATAGTTTGACTTTTACCATCTGGCAATGCTGAACGTAACTGCATCAAGTTATGAGCTGCCCCACTGCTAGTTTCACACTGCAGGATTTCTAGTACATATAGTATCATAGTACTGTAGTACTGATGACGTGGGTTTGAATATATTTCCTCGTTGCTCTGCAGGAGCTGCCTTCACTGAGGGTCTGTCCAGCGGTCTCAGTACATCTGTGGCTGTTTTCTGTCACGAGCTTCCTCACGAGTTGGGTAAGACCTTCCATTTCCATCTTTAATGTACAAGCAAAAAGCCTTTTTTAAACATTAAAATCCTTTTATTATCGTAGTATTATCTTGATATTTGTTTGTTTAAATGTATTCAGGATTAACCATTTTAATAGAGCAAGAAACATAATCTTAAATACTTCATCAGATGTCATGAAGTTGCTTTTTGTCATTACATGATTCTCTGGAAAGACTGTTGACTCTGTTTCCCAGGTGACTTTGCGGTGCTCCTGAAGGCCGGTATGACAGTGCGTCAGGCCATCCTCTACAACGTGCTGTCGGCCATGATGGCCTACCTGGGCGTGGTGATCGGTATTCTGATCGGACACTACGCAGAGAACATCTCCATGTGGATATTCGCCCTCACAGCCGGACTCTTCATGTACGTGGCTCTGGTGGACATGGTGAGTCGACGTTACCGCTCTCGCACCGGAACACTTTAACACACTTAAACTGGGACTGGCTCTGGGTTAAACCGGGACTGGCTCTGGGTTAAACCGGGACTGGCTCCAGGTTAAACCGGGACTGGCTCCGGGTTAACAGGAACCTGCACTACGAACTGAGACGTGTTTAAGGAAGAGAGGAGAGGAGTTTAGCGGAGTGAACCTCTTTATTTAGGCACTAATAGTTTCTCTGTGCATTAGAAAGGCAGCAAAGGACCGTACCACTGTGGAAACATCCACACATCCAAAAATAACCCTTCAGACTGTACGAGAATGAAGAACCAGTTTCATCTGGATTTCTAAAGATAAGGTGGGACTTCTACATGTGTATAAAAATGTAGAACAATAACACATGTAGTCGGTGCAAAGAAGGAATAAAGACGCAGGGTTTCATTTACAGGGGGAAAAACAACAAATACAAAATGATTTCAATAATTTCAGATGATGTAAACTCGGTCTGTGCGTGCTGACAGAATAGATCCACTATTTAAGAAGTGGTCAAGTACAGAAGTTATTCATTACCGACTACGTGGTCAGACTGCTCAGCTGTTTCCTCGCTGAGTCAGGAGAAGTGAAACTCCTCCTGACCTCATCCAGTCAGCAGCATCTGTTCTGACTCAACAGGTCTGGACTCTCAGCCGGTCAGAGAGCAGCAGCCTTCAGCACCAGATGGCCTCTTCACACACGCACACGCACACACACACACACACACACACACACACACACTCACTCACTCACTCACTCACTCACTCACTCACTCTTAACTCTCTGTAAAACTTGCTCACATGACAGGTTTATAAAACCAAACACAAGAGAGGGGAGTTGTCACAAACCGCTGCGGTCTGTGAAAACACAGTAAAGCTTGTTTTGTCTGACGCTGACCTCTTGTGGCCGCTGCCCTGCAGGACAGGACAGCTTGTGAAATCATCACATGAATGATAATGGATAGTTACCAGTCCAGCCTGTAGTTAGTTGACAGGCGAGTCAGGACCAGAGACTGTTTAAGAAGTGGACGTAGTCGTCACCCATTGGTTTGTGGACTGATGTTTTTGAAGCCTTGAGTTCAGGGATTTGGCTGTCGCCATCTTTGTTTTTTTGCAACCAGTGAACAGAAGTGCACAAAAGCATACCCTGCTTTATGGGCGGAGCTACCTTGTGATTGACAGGTCTCTACTAGACGTACACGGTGTCTTTACGCCACTCTTCCTCAGTCCAAATATGGTCACTTCCTGTTCACTGGTTGCAAGAAAAACAAGATGGCGACGGCCAAAACGCCGAACTCGAGGCTTCAAATACGTCCACAAACGGATGGGTGACGTCACGACGACTGCGTCCATTTCTTATAAACATTCTGTGTATAAGACTAACTACTACTACAACAAAGAATACTATGAAGTATTTAAAAGACTGTTGTATACGTAGTAATGAAGCCAATCACAGACCAGGTGATGACGGTCATGTGTGTCGTTTCTCTTTCCCAGGTGCCCGAGATGTTGCATAACGACGCCGGGGACCACGGCTTCAGCCACTGCGGCTTCTTCCTGCTCCAGAACGCCGGCATCCTGCTGGGCTTCTGCATAATGCTGCTAATCGCCATTTTTGAACACAAAATCCAACTGGACCTGGGGTACTGAAGTAGAGAGGCCTTTCATCCTCGGCTCCGTGTGCATCTCCGTCAGAAGTGTAGTCTGTTCTTTATTTGTTGTTCTAGACAGGCCGGTCAGCTTGATTTTAGTTTGTATTTTCACACGGTGTGGGAAGAAGCACCGGTTCAAACGGAGACGTACTTTAGGAAGTTGCCGTGTTGACCCGGCTCTCTGAAAGCTACGCATTGATGAGCTGCCGAGGCTCCGACGTCTGCTGCTCGGTGAGGCGTTAAAATAACTAACAAAGTTCTTCTTTATTTTCCTGGGACTGCGGTGAAAAATCTAAATGCTCATTTGATCAATTGTCACTAGTCAGCAGTTGATATTTACGATAAATCCAATAAGACCTGAAAGCAGCGCGAGAAAACTGTTACATAGCACTCTTGACCTTTTTATTTTTTTCAGCATTTTGTCATAATTATCTTTATTTATGTGTCGGAGGTGTTTCTGCTGCTGAGTCGAACCAGATCAGTATTGAAGTAGATAGACAACGTGCCATAACAGCCCCACTGTCTGCACCTCGTACTGGGAAACGACTCCGTTAAAAGTTCCTTCTACATCTACGTAGAAGGAACGTGTCCAAAATTCTTACTTCAAACTTTGACCAAATTCATCTCTGCACGCATTATTATCACGATGAGACTGAAGATCATTTTACATTATGGATTAATCCAACATTTTACAGTTGACCACATAACATTCACATTTTAGAAACAAGAGCCAGTCAAATGTTGACAGTTTTACTTAGAAAAGTGAATAATAGTGTTTTCTGTTGATGGATTAATGGTTTCTAATTGTAATCTAATTCAGAGAATCCATCCTGGGCACAGTTTGTATTGGAACGGCTCCCTCTTGTGTTCGTTGTGGCTTAATGCGACAATGATGGTTATAAGAAATACTTTTAACAATTGTTACAGTTATAAAAATGTACTTCAACATTACTTAAAATGCTTATAGGGGGGATTGAGGTTGATATTGAAAGATAAAAAAAGACTTTACTGGTGTCATATAAACAGGAAGTTCTCTACTGAGCCCATCAGCAGATTAAAGGTCACCTGATCAGAAATCTAACATCTTACGTTCAGCAGGAAACCCGTCCGTTCAGATCAGTTTTCGACTGTACAGACATTTGTACAGTCGAAAACTGTTTATTTGGAAAGCGACGATGCAAAATCGTGTTAATCTGGAGCCTCAGATTTTCTCTCTTGGGAAGCTTTTTGAACTGGGACCAGATCTTCATGGTGTTTGGATTCAGACGCCATTAAAACTAAACCTAGATGAGCTCTAATTAGCCTTTCAGGGAACACTGAACCCCGTCTGTTATGGACCTGCATGTGGAACTCAACATCTACATTCCTATTTACTCATTCTCCCACTTTAGCTTTTTCTAATTTAAAAACGTATTGAAGGGCATTTTGCAGCATACCAGAGTGTTTTCGTATCCGGCGCTCTACTGTTAGCATCCTGTTAGCGCTGAGCTTTAGATCTCCGCTCCAAACAGCAGAGCCAACACCGGCAGACGTCTCGTTTCTGTTAGTATAAAGAGGTGCTGAGGATCATTTCTCATTACAAACTATTAACGTCTTCCCGGAGAGACTGTCTGGTGATAACGACATTTTAAAATGGTACTGCGGTTCACGCTGCTCTACGACTTCAAACAGCAAAACAGACGAGTTCTTCTCTAGCATCGCTGACTGGTTTGTCTGGACGAGAAAAGCCAAAGACGACGCCTGACATCTGTCCAATGAAGTGCTAAGAAAAGAAGCGCAACTTATGACAACAAAAAGGGGAAACTCAGCAGATAGACTGTTTGCTTTAGTGTTTCTTTTTTTTATATATATTTTTGTTATTAACTTATGTTTTATTTTACTGTTACGGTTGGAGAGTTAAAGTGGCAGCTCAACACCAATCGTGTTCAGAGTAACTAATAAAAAGTCTCTGTTAGTGTTTGTTACAATATTACTCCCGGACTTTAAAACCAGTAATTATCACTCAGAAACACACAGAAGTGCATCATGAAGCTCACTTTAAAATGGTTCCATGTATTTCTTTCTCACTATGTTTTGTTCTTTTCTTTAAAAGGAGACTGCTCGGATGTTTAGGTCAAAAAAACAAGTTTCCCTCAGTGTCGTTATTTTCTGGCCTTTTAAAAAAAGTTGATAAACTCAAAAAAAATATTAAAAGCAAGTTGAGACGCCAACCTCACCGTGTATATTACGTGTACATTATATGTATATATTAATGTACAATACTGTACAAGTATGTGTTTGATTTGTGGACTTTGTAGTCACTCACTGTGCCGTCTTTGTGAGTCTGTTACATCGTGTTCAGAGCAAACCAAAAGATTCTAATTCAAGTTACAATTTGGACAAATGTGTAGGAATCCCCCCCAAAAAAGGAGGAAGTTGTTCTTTTATGTTTTTGTCTAAAAGAAAATGTAAAATGTGTGAAATTAATGTGTTCATGAAGGGTGGATTCAACCATAAAGACGTCTCACAATGCAACAACAGAACAATTCGTGGTCTTTTTATTGATTTTCATTTTATCTTTTTGTTGAGTTGCCGATTTGACTCGGCGGTCATTTTGGAGGTTTAAAATGTGTAAAACTTCTGTGAAAAAGAATCGTCAACTTAAATGTGCTGAGACAATATGAAGTCTTTATAAACCAGGAGATCTAACTTTTTTTCCTCCTTTTTTCATAAAGTTTCTACTCAACAGGTGGAAAATATTCACAACATAATAAAGAAAAGGTAGAAACCCAGAAACATTTGATGAATAAAGAAAAGCATGTTAGAAACATCTGTAGTGTCTAAGATTGTCGAGTACCGGTTTTTACTTTTGACCAAAGTTTAGTCCAGTGGGGCCCAACATAGGGTTCAGGCCCCTCCAGAGGGTCACAGATAAATCTGAGGGGTCCTAATGTGATTAAAGGAGAGAAGAAGAAGAAGAAGAAGGAACTAAGTTTAGAGACACTGCTTTTTGTAAGATTTAACAATGTTTTTATATTCAACAATTTCAAAGTTGATTATATTTATTTGTTTATGTAAACTAACCAGTAACTTTAGCTGTCACATAAATGTAGCAGTGTAAAAAGTACAATATTTGCATCTGAGGAGCCATGGAGAAGAAGTATAAGTATAAAGAACTGCTGATTTGTTTTTTTAAGAATTACTTGAAAACAAATGTCTCTAAAAGGACACTGACATGTCGACTCTGCTGAATCAATCAGGAGTTAAACTGAACAAAGTTTACAGGCAAGAACCTAAATAGAATGAGAAGTATTTCAATAACATGACAATAACATTAAATATGGTTTAAAAACTAAAATTCACATTGTTTACTCAATGAAGCTTAAAGTTTAACTTTTGCTAAAGTTTAACCTAAACTGACAGGTTACCTTTACCTGACCTGGAGATATTAACATTACCTGAAATAAACTGTGAGCCAATGAAAACGGATGGTTTAGTGTTGAGAGGAGCTAAACAGATACAAATACAAATGAGACAAAGAGAAAAATATATCCAACTTAATCAATTTATTATCCCGTCTCAATCACATAACATTGAAATAATTAAGCACTGTTTCCAGTATAACCAAGCACATCTACTACCACATCTGGTATTGACATCTTCATACCCAAATTTAAATGTGATTATTAATGTCTTTTATAGTATTTAAAGGTACAATTGGGCCACAAAAAGCATTAAAGAAAACAAGTTCACTTATGTGTGATAAATGTGTTTTTTCTGAGGGGGATTGGTTTTCGGTTGGTCTCAGACAAATCCTTGAACTCCGTCCCTCTCCAACTGTATTCACCACTGAAGCACAACAACGCTCACCAACAACTTCTAAGACCAACATCTAAACAGGCTGAACATCACAATTGGCAGCTTTAACCAACGAAAGCTCATCAAATGTACAATTTAATTATGTAAAAATAAAAACACAATGTTTCTGTCTTTGATGTCGACATCTTCTGAAGTCTTCAATCATAAATCTTCAGCGTGAAATTAGAATGATTCTAAAAATCAAATGTTTATTCAAAATACTAAACAGATCATGAATAAAAGAAAGATAAGAAGCAATTCTCCATATTTAAACAACATTCTCGTTGTGTAGACATGACATTAAGGTGAGTATGGTTCTTAGCCAAATAAAAAACATTTTGCCATAAATTTGATTTGTTTAATCTAGCGCCATCAGCTGGTCAAGTGTCAACCTCAAGTGTGGGTGATAACAAGTCATGCTAACTATTGCATGATGACTTGCTAAATGTTAGCCATCATAACAATAAAATAAATGTACACATTACAGTTGTAATCATGTCGACGTACAAATGGCTCATCTTTACTTTTGAGTTATATTTCGAGTCAAATTTTGTTCTGGTTTTTGTTGTTATAACAACCTCACAGTGCTGCTAACATGTCTGCAGACCATGTCATGTCTTCCCTAAAGTCCAAAGAAACTTGTAAATTTCTTGAGCAAACCCTTCTTTTCTTTCCTCTCCTGTTTTTCTTCAGACAATTCCTCCTCCGTTTTTGTAAGTTTATCTCGTTTGGCTACTTTGGAGATGATTTTTGCTTTGTCCTTCATTGCCATCAAAGACTGAATTCGAGCCTGGTAACCCTCTTTGGCTTCTGACTTTTCTCCTTCAATCAGCATGTCGATGTACTCCGGAGTGGTCAGCGGGTTAGGCCTCAGGGCGATCTCCTGCAGACGAGTTATAGAGTGAGCTGACTGATCCATGAGGGAGACTATCATGTCTTGAAGCTGAGCGATCTCTTCCTCCTGCCTCTCAATCAATTCCTGAACAGTCATCTTTTCTTCTGTTGCTTTTTTATACTTTTCTTTTAGCTCTTGCAGTGTTTGCTTCTCTTTTACTTGAACATACTCCCACTTGTATGTCTGGTTGAAATGCAAATTCCAAATACATTTTCCAGGGCAGACAGTGCACATCCCAAACTGATCCATTGATGCACATTGACGTTTTTCACTATCATCAGCGATCCCGCATGGGTAGTGGCATGTTACTGAACATTTCTGGCAGTTGGTAATGTACTCCCCTTTCTTTGTGAGTATTTTTTTGATTGGCTTAACAACCTCCACCTCAATCTCAAAGTTTTCATTTGAAGTCATGACCGTTTCATGGTCTTTAATCTTTTCTTTAGTTGACTTGATTTCTTCAAGTTTTGCTAATCCAGCTTTAACTTGCGGTTGCAAACCTTCAACGGCTGTTTCAAGGTGCTTCCGTTCTTTGAGAACCTCTTGGGTCATTAGCAGGCTTTTGGTTGTCATTTTATGCAAAGCAGTGAAGAACCTCTCCATGCTTTTGGCACCCATGTTCCAAAACATTTCATCAAAGTTGTCATCATCATCAGATTCCTCATCACAGTCCCCGTCGCTGCTGCTTCTCTTGCCTGCAAACACTGCAGAGTTGTTGAACTTGAAGTGAACTGGAAGCCCTATGTCGTTTTTTGGACATGGAACTCGAGCAATGTTAATTGCCTCAAGAACCGGTGGCTGCTTGCCATCTGCAAAAGTCACCAGCATCTCAATGTTCTCTGCCACATCTTTGCCAAATATGGAGAGCACCGAATCAAACACATACCGTTGTGTTGCGGTTAGTCGTGCAAGAGAGGCCTGAGTCACAAAACACACTGCGTCAATCTCACTAACTCCATTAGCGGAGGTAAAAAGCCTCCTGATTTGCTCTGTGATCTCCCGGTCTCTCCCTATTCCTCTTGTATCCCCAAACCCTGGTGTGTCCACAACAGTCAGAGAGAAAGGGATTTTAAATCCCTCCTGGTGGTTGATTTTGTACACAGTGACTTCAGAGGTCTGGCTTTCAGCTTGTGATCTAGACTGATCCTCATCAACTAATTGAAATCTGAAAGAGTCCTTCCACTCCACACCAACAATGTAGTTGATCATTCCATTGATCAGAGTAGACTTTCCTGATCCGGTCGCTCCAAGAAGCATTATTGTGCGATTTTGCCTCATGCTTTCTTTGCCAAAGTTATATTTCCGGCATCCATCTATGTCCATATCTTCTTGTGTCAGAGGCAGTTTGTAAACTGAGGGAGATTTAGAATTTAAACTCTTGCTAATATGTTTCAGGTATTCTGCAAGACGTGCAAATTCACGCTTTGTTGTGCAGACACCAACAGTGATGCTTTCTTTGCTTCTGTCGGCTACACCACAATCACATCTGACCCTGACAACATATTCTGTCTCTGACTGAAGTCCTGAAATGATCGCCTTTTCAGCCGTTGACATCATTTGGTTCCATTGGAGATCTTCCTCTTTCCCCCCGTTGTCTGTTTTGGCGTACTCCACGAGGTAGCTCAAAATATGGACATCTTGTCCAAGTTCAGCAGGTTTATCCCAGCGGACTGATATCTCACTTGAGTTTGGTTCAACCCGAGGTTTTCCAGGAGGGCTGCAAGGTAAGGTTTTAATGGAACCACTGACTTCATTGGCTGGCCCAACACCTGCTGAGGTCACTGCTCTGCATCTGAACACATACTCTGTGTTAGGACTCAGATCGCTCACTGTGACTTCTTCATCTTTGGATGCTGTCTTCTGTTTCCATCCATCCTCTCCACTGACACAGTACTCAACAGAGTAGGAGGTGATGTTCTCTGCTCCAAATTTGGGTGGAGAAATCTTCAGCGTCACACTGTCGTGGTTTATGTTTCTTACTGTTCCTGTTTCAGGCTTTGAAGGTGGCTCAAAGTTCTCACTGACAGAAAAGCCGTCTTTATAAAGGTAGATGCTTGAACCTTTCTGTGCCTCATTTGTTAATCCCAAGGTCAAGAACTTAATGTTCTTGTTCTCCTTGTTTGCCTCTGCAAAATCACTGAAGAGCTTTGCTTTATGCCTCAATGTATCTGCTACTTTGTTGGAAAGGAACCATTGGTCCTTCTCTACATCTTGAGTGTGAGCATCTTGAGAGTTGCCTGGTGTTTGTCTTAAGTAGTTTGATAAGGTTGAGAGGTACGATTCAGCACTTCCCAGTGAGGTGAAGACAAAACACACTACATGTTCTGCACTGAGATCAAGATCATTTTGAGATGAAACAATCTTTGTGTTTTTCATCATGTTGGTGAAAGACTTTAACGTGTTGATTTCTCTCTCTTTACAGTCCATCCACTCATTCAGTTTGTTGCTGTTGAAGGGAGAAGAATGTCTTTTCTTCAGAATCTCTGCGAGCACAGCCTCCTCTTCTCCTCCTCCTCGGATTGATGGAAGTTTCTTTGCCAAGGTTCGTTGGAGTTCCAGTCTGAACTCAGAGCACATCTCTTTAAAAGTTTTAATCTTTTTGCTAATCTGTGGGAACTGATGTGCAGTGGTGGTTCTCAATGCGTCATTGCACCTCATTTCCAGCTCACTGAAGTCCTCGAGGACACTCTGGGATTCTTGAACTAATCTTATACTTATCTGACGTACAAGTTTAGCAGCAGAAGAATCTAAACTTGTCAGTGGCAACAGCCACACCTTCATTGGTACGGCGTTTTCTCCGTTGGCTCCCAACAGTCCTGGCAGACTTTGGTAGACTTCTACTGCATCCTGAAAGGACACTGGATTCTTTTCAAGATAAAAGTCTCCATGGAATTTGCAGGAGAATTTCTTAACATTTTCTCTGTCCTTGTCTTCCATCTTCAGGGAACCTTCACCTTCAATCGAAATGCAGGGAATCTTCTTGATCATCACCTTCAAGTTACCCTGGATGTCTTGATGATCTTCCTTTTCAGATACCTCACGGTCAAAGACAAAGAAGGCTTGTGCCCCATAAAGAATACCAGTGACTACATGTGTTGCTATTCCTTTATCAAACACATACGGATGCTTCACATTGCCTCTTCCAAGATGATTCATGGACAGTTCCTGGAACTTTGTGGTAGTTTTGTAGTTCAGTGTTACTCTGGCCTGATTTTTGGATGTCTTGTGATCATTCAGGTATTTGGCCGATCCTTCAACTTCCACCAGTCCACCCAAGAAACTTGCTTTCAGAGAGGCTTCAATCTTTAGCGCTGTAGATTTATCGTCAATTGAATCAGATGCAACTATCTCAAAGTCACTGCTAGGTTTTGGTCTCTCTCTTGTATCTTTTTCCAAGTCATTGCAGTCCCATAGTGTCATGCCTGCCAAAAAAGAAGAGGAATTAATATTAAAGATATTAACGTAATTTTGGCTAGTCTTATTTACATTGCGACTAGTCATAATTTCTATTCAAGATATCTATAACGTTGTTCTGACTAGTTAAAACTGAATTATAGATATCAGCAGTAATGTCAATGAAAACTCAGCTCAACTCGTCACGCATCCTAAATGACAAATCCAGACATCTGCAATTCAGTTATAATTGAACGGGCCCTCGCATCCTCCCGCATGTCGGGGATGACGAAAAAATATTTTTGTAGAGTTTTTAAAGTGTTTTTGTTTGGAATATGTATAATAAGCATATCATTTAGTTATCGCTACTGAGAATTTAACAAAGATAAAAAAGAAAAAAACATGACGTAGATAAGTTTGCAGTTTTCAAGGTGTATATTTCAAATTGCATCTATTACACACATGAAGATAAAGTTGTGAACACCGGCTGAATATCTATTATCAGAATCATTATGACTGTATTTTAACTGCTACTGTGTAAAGAATACTGCTGTTAAAAAGAACCTTATTTGTTTAAAGTGTTTGCAAACCAAATGTTATTGCACTTTTGTTCATATATCAGTACTTTTAAAATAAAAGTGCGCAATACACTACTTTTGAATTCATTATTGCATTTTGCGCATAACAATGAGATTAATGGCAAAAATTGTAATCGTTGCCCAGCACTAATATATATATACACACACACATACCTATATATATACACATACATACACACATATATATACACATACATACAGTATATATACACAGACGCATATATATATATATATATATATATATATATATATATATATATATATATATACACACACATATATACTAGGGGTGTAACAATACACGTATTTGTTTTGAACCGTTCGGTACGAGGCTTACAGTTCGGTATGCATTACGAACCGAACAATACATTTGAATAATACTATTGCATTTGGAAAATGCAGAAGCTTAAATTGTGGGAAATATAATGCGCTCAACAAGGTAACCCACCCGATAGCTCCCACCACGGAAGAACAACATTCTACTCTGGTGAGCCACGTTTGTTCTGGGAGAGGCACGCTATGCTAAACTAGCGTAGCATGAAAACCAACAGCAGTACACACGCTACAAACTCTTCCCGCAGCGTTTAGGTAGCTATTCCCTACTGATTGGACCAGGGGTAAAGCAATCGCCACGGCGATTGTTATATTTATGCCCGTGGATATGAGACCCTACTCTGGAGTGGAAAACGCCGGCTGTACGAACATGCTTAATGCTATTGAGCCCTGTGACACTACTGCTTCACAAGCCCATTTCCCCAGACCATAATTCATGTTTTGTAAAAGAAAACAAAAGCCCAAACTCAAAGAATCAAATGTCCGAAGCACCCTCTGTTGCTCTGACAACAGATGGCCAAACGTCACCGACTACACTACACAAAGCTACTTGACTGTAACAATACATTACCTCACTACTGAATGGAGATGAAGAGCCATGTTCTTCAGACACAAAGCTAGCTGACTGTAACAACACATTTGGCATTTCTGCTTTTTTGCTGTATTGAAAACGTACCGAACCGTGGCACCACTGTATCGTATTGAACCGAACCGGGAATTTTGTGAACCTTTACACCCCTAATATATACACATACATACATAGTATATACTAGGGGTGCAACGGATCACAAACCTCACGGTTTGGTTCAGATCACGGTTCTTGAGTCACGGTTCGGATATTTTTTCGGATCAGCAAAGAAAAGGGGAGGAGTCAAATATAACTTTGCTTTCTATTTATTAATTCAAGAACTTCAAGAATACTTAAAGCAAATAACTTTGGGCTGTAGTCTGACATGAAAACCACACTATTAAAAATATTTATTTTCATAAAGATGAGAATATATCTACATTGTGTGGGGAAAGGGTAGCGCCAGATGTGCGTCAGAATCAGAACCAGTTGCTCACTGGCAACGGTTGACGGAGTCTTCATCAGACTACGTTGATGCAGCGTGTGGGAGAACTATAGATAAACAAAAGCAAGACAAGCTAACAAATGCCACAGAGAAGTGGATAGCTACAAACTGCAGGACGATTAGTATCGTGGAAGATGTCGGTCTGAATGACGTCACGTATGAGCCTCCCTCCAGACGCACCATCACAAGAAGAACACACGAGTCGTACGAAAAGGAGAGGACTACAAAAGAGACGGAGTCACAACGCGCACCGGCTGTCGCTCTCACCGGAGACTACCGGACATCGCCGGGTAACCGTCGTCACCTCAGAGTTACGGTGCATTATATTGATGAACAGTGGGAGCTGCGTTCACACGCTCTGACTGTCATGAAAACAGAAGTCACACATTTTGATGAAACATGTGGAACATTGTATTCATGTTGCACAGCAGTGGAATGTTTCAAATACAGTCAGCACACTGAGCACAGATAGTGAAGAAATATGATCGCTGCTCCGAGACATCTGCCTTTTGAACACGACCCTACATCACGCAGTCTCCAGCGTTCTGTCACAGTGTGTAAAGAGAATACTGCTGTTAAAAAGCACCTTATTGGTTTAAAGTGTTTGCAAACCAAGTGTTATTGCACTTTTGTTCATATATCAGTACTTTTAAAATAAAACTGCGCAATACACTACTTTTTAATTCATTATTGAATTTTGCGCATAACAGTGTGATTAATCGCAGAAAATCATGCGATTAATCGTGATTAAAAATTGTAATCGTTGCCCAGCACTAATATATATATATATATGAACATAAAGTGTCTGTGTGACTCTCACAGAGGGGGCGTGTCTGCAGCACTGGACTTTGATTCTCCACTCTGCCGTGATGAGCGGTCAGTCTTTTCCTCTTCATAGAGGAATGATCTTCATACTGAAGTAGGTGTGTGAGGGGATTTCGTAGCGTGGCTCAAGCACTTTAACCAGATTTTGAAATCCTTTTGTTTTCCACAACGGAGTGTCCCCCGTCACTGACAGACCAGGATGGTGTCTCTTCATATGTGTGGACATGCCCGATGTTTTGCCATTGTCGTATGTCTTTCTCTTTAAACAACGCCTACATACCGTAACGCTTTTGTCCACCACCCTTATCCCATCATTATAATTTACAGGGAAGACAGAATGCTCCCAAATTTGTGACTTAAATGACACCGGTGGCTTCCTCCGCTCGCCGGACTTTCACCGTTAAATGCTCTTAACACACTCCGTTCACGTGAATGCTACTGCTTTATATCTGTTCACTGACACTCTGCATTGATATTCTGAGACTTGTTACTTGAAAAGGAACAGCAGCAGTAGAACTTTAATATACACTATGATGATTAAACTGTAAAAAAAAAATAATACTCAATTGATCCGAACCGATCACGGATCGATCCGTGATCTGTTAAACCACTAGTATATATACACACACACACACACACACACACACACACATATACACACACACACACACACACACACACACACACACACATACAGATATTAAAAAAATGAATTCAAGTTTAGATAAACTTGGCTGTTTTAAGGAAGGTTCCCATACCTGAATGTTTAATATTAAAAAACAAGATTAAACTTTTTAATTGTTTGATTGCATTAAACATGTGGATCCTTACCAGGGACCAGTGAATCTTGGCGGCAGTCGTACAACATCCCGAGGCTGAATGGCCGGCCGAGCGCCACCACCTCTATCGTTCTGCTGGCTTCAGGGTCCATCTCCCAGTCTACACATGAGAAAACAGAATTCATGTTAGTTCACTCATGTGACTCTCCTGCTATCCAAACTGTTAGTCATCTGTCACCTTGTGTAGTTGTTGTAACAAAGACAAGATCCCGCTGATGTCGAGAGTAAAATAAAACATGTTGCTTTTGGGTAAAAACCTTAAAATGACAGTTGAAGTGGTTTGTATGTTTTCAAGTTTAAATACTATTTGATCTTTTGTGGGTTAATAAACTTCTCAAACCTTTGACAAATTAACTCCAATGGCAAACTAAAAAAACAATTGTCTTTCTCATTTTTTATGAAAAGTTACTTTTAAGAACCGGTTTTTCTTTTCTGTTCATTATTATCATTATTTACTTTACTACTGCAACAATGGTTTGAGTAGAACTGAGCTGGTTGATTCATGTGGTTGTGAATTAATTTTCCTGCAAGCACAATTGTGGCCATCATGCAATGAGAAAAAGAAATGTGCATGACTAAGTTGTATAGTCTGAAAATTGTCTTGTGTACTTTCTAAAGTATTAGAATGAATTCTCTTAGATCAGCTTCAAGAATACATAATAACTACTGACAATCAATTTGGTTTTAAAAATTAACATAGCAGAGACTTATTTATATGCACTGAAGGAAGTTGTTGGTAATTATAGAAGACATAACACTACAATATTTGTGTTTCCTGGATGCATCTAAAGCTTTTAACCAATGTCAATGTTTTCTTTCATACATTATTCTACTAAGTCTATCATTTGTGTACTTATTGGTATAGCTGCTAAAAGGATTTATAGGATGTTCAGTTATACACAGCATTTATAAAAGCATTGCTGTTAATGCCATTTAAACACACAGCTACAGTCATTGGTAAAACAACTGCACAACTCTGATTACACAGTAAAGACACAGAAGAACTGTTGCATGAAACGATACATTAACAAAAAGAGCATTAGTGTACTCACAGTAGAAATGCGTGTGATCCTCTGAGGCAGCGCTGTGGTTTCAGACATTATATTGTCTCGGAAAAGAGAAACACCCCCACATCTTTATTCATTAGTGGGAGGCGGCACAGAGGAGAACCGGGCTGATTTCCCAGAAATGACTCGGCTTGCAGAATGTACAAGGGGTAAGCTGTGCAGCAATTTTTTTTTCACTTTCAGGTATGCACGGAGGATTTCTGGGAAACTGTTTCACTTGTTGTCAAACGGTTAACCAAGTTTGTGTGTACGTGAAAACTGTACAAAGGAGATACATAGTAAACTGAAGCAGGACTCGCACTTCCTGTTTTCAAAGGCACTTGTTTTTTTTAAAGGAGGTCCTTTCTGTCAGCTGCCGCCTCGCTTAACAGCCAGTGCTCTCTGTTTCAGGTTACAAGGAGGTCAGGAGGTGAAGCCACAATATACAAACACTTTCACTATTAGATTGGTACAGTTTTCATCCTCTTTGAATTAAATGATCCATAACTTCACTATACCTTTACAGCATATGTTGCATTTTCATTGGAATGTTTATAGAAATATATATTCATACATTTGAGTATTGTATAGTTTTTTGCACTTTATTTTCTTTATCTGTTATAACGGTACAATTTCCCCCTCTGTCTATCAACACTGGTTTAAACACAGAGCAGCATTCTGAAATCTCAACTACTGTGGTGAGAAAAAGCCAACAGGTCTGTGGTAGTTCATCTCCAGCAGCTTTTCATAAATGTAATACTTGAGCATTTTTCCTTGACTGGTGAGCTGCTGCAGTCAGGAACAAACCCTGCAGCATAGGTGCTGAACTGATCCGAAGTCAAAGCTGGATCTCTAACTTCACCTAGACGTTCACTGCAGTAGTTACGTTAGTTATCAGTTTGAGTATGACACTATGCAAAACCCTTAAACCACATCATCAAAATGCTGTGATGTTAAGGTAGATGAACAACATGTCGGCTTTTATTGGAGGGCTAATGTGTCCTGGTGTCAAAACCAGTTTTAGAAGTCTTTGATCAAGAGAGACAAGTTTCTATTTTGTAACAATGGTGAAGAAACAGGTTTGTATTGATGTAGAACAGCTCTTTTGCAGGGAGTTATAAATCTGTTATCAATCTGTTATATATCAACCTGTATCAATATATATATATCTGTTTTATAGAGAGCAAACATGCAGATTTACAGATTTACTTTTACTTTCATCTTCGCTGGGTGGGATTTCTTGTAAAAAGGTCTCATTTATTGGAAATGCCTGTGTGTGTGTGTGTGTGTGTGTGTGTGTGTGTGTGTGTGTGTCTGTTTGTATAAAAGGAGCTACAGAGTGAACTGAAGCAGATCTCTTCCTTCACTCCCGATCAGAGACAAACTGAGAGGTAAGTTGCTGAACACTCTGATCTTTTAGTCCACAGTTTCTATGATTCAGTGTTTATGTGATAGTGAAGATATTGGGTTTATGAACATAATTGCATGATTTAATTTTAGAATTATTTGCTTGTGTTTATTGTTTTTGTAGTACATCTCTGAGAATATAGAAAATACACTTTGGTCAATTTGGCTCCAAGTTTGAGTTTTGTCTAAATCTATTCTTTACATGTCGTCCCACATGGTGGATTCCTAATGTAAGAAAAGGAATCACTCGTTTATTGTTACACATCTTTGAAAATCTCACAGATCTCCAAATCAATTCATCATTCTAGAGATTGGAAAGGGAACACTAACTTCAGGCTTTTTGTCCATTGTAAAATAATTCACTCATGTTTCAATTAAATTGCAATGTGAAACATAACTGGACTTTAAACTATCCGGTCTTGTTTGATTGCAAGGGCTTAATTTCCACTGGGGGGAACATGCCCCTCTCACATATTTTAAGTTAATTTCAAAATTGCACCGATCTAAGTTGCCTTCAGTTACAACACTGCCCTCAAAGAAATACGCTTAACAAGCAGCAGCACCTATTCTGTCGGTGTGTATTGCTGTTTTCCATTGTCTTTACATGTTACCAGTGAGGACATAAAGTCTTTAATGTCCAGCTGAAATTAAACTAGATAAAGTAGTAACATATGCATTAATTAATTAATTAACAGAGTACAGTCCTACTGACAAAAACCAACAGCTACAGACTTTGAACAAACACACGTGCTTTATCATCTAACTTACAAACATGAGCACATGCTTTGTTCTGTACGTTCAGTCAACATCAGTTTGCAGGCTAAATTGCTGGTTTTCATTTTTTTTATTTTATACATCATGTACATGACTGTATTTCCCTTGTTAATAATTGTACATATGCTGCTAAGTGAAGCGTTTGAACCCCAAGACCCGGCAGCGGGATGGAAAAGCATATTTTCTTTAAACAATAGGCACAACTACACTGTTTATCACAGCCAGAAGCTGTAAAAAACATAATTATCGGCAGATTTCCATCTTTCCGACGGTCCTTGAACACTTTGTGTTGGACGAACGTTTCCTTCGGAAACCAAACGCCACCGAAACTAAGCTTAAAATTGTGATATTTCATCATTAACATACTATTCTACATGTCTACATACATATACTGTATACATATTAATTCACACATGCATATATATATATGCATATTAATACACATACAGCATGTACAGTAATAATCCTCCCTTATTAAAGCTATTGTCTGATACATTTTGTTCATTGCTAGGTATTGTATAATTTTTTTAACTTTATTTTTTGTGGCAGCTGTTAGGATTAATGAAGTACTCTTTTTATCTATTAATAATGGTTCAAACCTAGAGCAGCATTTTGAAATATATATTGCTGAGTATTGTAGAGTTTTTTGCACTTTATTTTTTTTGGTAAGCTGTTATAACGGTACAATTTCCCCCTCTGTCTATCAATACTGGTTTAAACACAGAGCAGCATTCTGAAATCTCAACTACTGTGGTGAGAAAAAGCCAACAGGTCTGTGGTAGTTCATCTCCAGCAGCTTTTCATAAATGTAATACTTGAGCATTTTTCCTTGACTGGTGAGCTGCTGCAGTCAGGACCAAACCCTGCAGCATAGGTGCTGAACTGATCCGAAGTCAAAGCTGGATCTCTAACTTCACCTAGACGTTCACTGCAGTAGTTACGTTAGTTATCAGTTTGAGTATGACACTATGCAAAACCCTTAAATCACATCATCAAAATGCTGTGATGTTAAGGTAGATGAACAACATGTCGGCTTTTATTGGAGGGCTAATGTGTCCTGGTGTCAAAACCAGTTTTAGAAGTCTTTGATCAAGAGAGACAAGTTTCTATTTTGTAACAATGGTGAAGAAACAGGTTTGTATTGATGTAGAACAGCTCTTTTGCAGGGAGTTATAAATCTGTTATATATCAACCTGTATCAATATATATATATATATATATATATATATATATATATATATATATATATATATATATATACATATATACATATATATATATATATATATATATATATATATATATATGTGTTTTATAGAGAGCAAACATGCAACAGATTTACTTTTACTTTCATCTTCGCTGGGTGGGATTTCTTGTAAAAAGGTCTCATTTATTGGAAATGCCTGTGTGTGTGTGTGTGTGTGTGTGTGTGTGTGTGTGTCTGTTTGTATAAAAGGAGCTACAGAGTGAACTGAAGCAGATCTCTTCCTTCACCCCCGATCAGAGACAAACTGAGAGGTAAGTTGCTGAACACTCTGATCTTTTAGTCCACAGTTTCTATGATTCAGTGTTTATGTGATAGTGAAGATATTGGGTTTATGAACATAATTGCATGATTTAATTTTAGAATTATTTGCTTGTGTTTATTGTTTTTGTAGTACATCTCTGAGAATATAGAAAATACACTTTGGTCAATTTGGCTCCAAGTTTGAGTTTTGTCTAAATCTATTTTTTACATGTCGTCCCACATGGTGGATTCCTAATGTAAGAAAAGGAATCACTCGTTTATTGTTACACATCTTTGAAAATCTCACAGATCTCCAAATCAATTCATCATTCTAGAGATTGGAAAGGGAACACTAACTTCAGGCTTCTTTGTCCATTGTAAAATAATTCACTTATGTTTCAATTAAATTGCAATGTGAAACATAACTGGACTTTAAACTATCCGGTCTTGTTTAATTGCAAGGGCTTAATTTCCACTGGGGGGGGGGGGGGGGGGGGGTGTGCCCCCTCACATTTACTATTTAAGTTAATTTTAAAATTGCACTGATTTCGCTTCAGTTACAACACCGCCCTCAAAGAAATAAGGTCTTTCTTATCTTGTTGTAAATGTGCATGTGTGTGTGAACTGTTTGTATAAAAGGAGCTACAGAAGCAGAACTGAAGCAGAACTCTTCTTTCCCTCCCGATAGAGAAACAAACATAGGTAAGTTGCTGAACACTCTAATCTGTTCGTCCACACTTTCCATGTTTGAGTCCATGTCATGTTAAGACAATGTCAACATAATTATGCAGTGTAATTAATGTTGTGTTCTCAAACTCATAGTAAAGTAATGAAATAAACGATACATTTGTGAAAAACTTTGGCTTGATTAACAACAGACCAATTCCACGTGATTCCTACTACAGGTCTGGACCACTCGTGAATTGTTTTTGTAAATTGAAAATACCAGAAAATTGGTGAATGCAACAAGTTCTGTAAATCACACTTACAGGCCACTTGAGAACGTATCTGTGCCCTACTTAGTTTCACTATTAGTCATCGTGATCTGAGCCTGTATTAGTTTTAGTGCAGTAGAAATAGCTAACGCAGAATGGTGCTGCAACTGAGGGTTGAATTCTGTGCTTTTATTTTTGTACTTGTCGTCTTTTGCAGATTTGGACCTGAGAGAACTTCTTTCACTTCAAGAGCAGAAGATATACAAGTTCCAAATGCGTAGAACTAACTAACCTTTCAGAGGGATCATCCTGGTATCATCTGATTGTAAATTGAGTTATTTAAAAATCAAAATGAACCAATTCAAGGTTATGATTGGTTATGACAAACCTCCCAAACGGCTTGCTGATGCTGTTAAAGCAAACGGTACACTGCTAACACCCCAGACAACGCCTCTCCCTGTTTATAAAGTCCTCCTGAAGGAAGACAAGACTAATGTAGAAGGGTGCAGACATTTCAGTTTTGGGAAAGAGTCCCCTGGTATGCCTAATCGCACCATAATGGTCCTCGGAGCGACTGGTGCCGGGAAGTCAACTCTCATCAATGGGATGATCAATTACATTCTAGGCGTGAAATGGGAGGATTCATATCGGTTTAAGTTAGTTGATGAGGGTCAGGCGACATCACAAGCTCACAGCCAGACTTCTGAAGTCACTGTGTACAAAATCAACCACAGGAAAGGCTTTGCAATAGATTACTCACTGACCATTGTTGACACTCCAGGTTTTGGAGATACAAGAGGCATAGCAAGAGACAGAGAGATCACAGAACAGCTACGTAATCTCTTCTCTGCTGATCATGGTGTCAGTGACATTGACGCTGTGTGTTTCGTAGCTCAGGCTCCTTTAGCACGACTCACACCAACACAGCAATATGTGTTTGATTCTGTGCTCTCAATCTTTGGCAAAAATGTCGCAGAAAACATCAGAATTCTGGTGACATTCGCAGACGGCAAGCAACCACCAGTTCTAGAGGCGATCAAAGCTTCAGGTGTCCCGTGTCCTCAAACAAAAAAAGGGCTGCCGATTCACTTCAAATTCAACAATTCAGTGTTGTTTGAGGACAACAGATTATCTGCAGCAGACGTGAGTGTTGATGATGAGGATGAAGATGGAAGCTTTGATCAGATGTTTTGGGACATGGGGACAAAAAGCATGAAAAACTTCTTTGTTGCTTTGAATGTCATAGAAACCAAAAGCTTGACAATGACGAAGGAGGTCCTCAGAGAGAGAAAGCAGCTTGAGAATTCAATTGAAAATTTGCAGAAGCAGGTTAAACTTGGGTTAGCTAAGCTTGAGGAGATAAAAGAGACATCTGAAATAATTAAAGAGCATGAGGCAGAGATCAGCAGAAATAAGGACTTTGAGTTTGAAGTCACCGTCAAAAAGCCTTTTCAAGAAAACATTTCTGGAACTGGAATTTTCCTCACCAATTGTCAGCAGTGTAGTTTCACCTGCCATCCTAATTGTATGTATGCAAATGACAAGGATAAAATACATTGTGGTGCAATGGGATCAAATGGATACTGTACTCAGTGCCCAAACAAATGCTACTGGAATGTACATTTTAATCAGAAGTACAGATGGGAGTATAAGGAAATTAAAGAAAAACGAACAGTGAAAGAGCTGGAAGAAAAGTACTTGAAAGCCTCAGAGGCTAAGACACCTGTTCAGGCATTGATTGGACAGCTGAAGGCTGAATATAATCGTGTCCAGGATGATGTGGTGAAATTGATGGAGAGGTCTGCTGAGTGTCTAAACAGACTTAAAGAGATAGCACTGAAGCCAAATCCTCTCTCCACTCCAGAGTACATTGACCTCCTCATTGAGGGAGAGAAATCTGAGGCCAAGTTAGGCTGGAAGCAACGTGTTGAGTACCTGATAGCCATGAGAGAAAACGCAGAGCTCTTGGCTAAAGTAGACAAAGGAGAGAAACTCCTCCATCATCAATAATCTCAAGACCAGGTGCAACCAAGACCATGACAAGGTCTAAACTAATTCCATCAAGACCCAGACGAGACCCACTCTGTATATAGAAATTAGGAATGCACCGAGCTGGCTTTTTCAGATATACTTATTAATACTTATTCTTGGGTATCGGCCGATCAAATACTAGTTTTTAATTAATAAAATGTATCCCTTACTATGTAGAAATGACATGGATCATTCTGTTTTGTGTAAGAAACTATCAGGTCCGACTTAAACATTGCTATATTAACTTTGTAAATCTAAATGTAACAAATAAATACATAGATGTAAATGTACTGGATTTCTTTAAATCAAAATAATGGTAACTGATAGCAGTTGCGCCCATTGTCGTCAATACCCGATCCAGCTGTTTGAGTCAGTATCGGACCAATATCCGACATCAGTATCGGCAGTGTTTCCCATTAATTACCTAGGCCAGTGATTCGCTCTATTTTAGTCCGCCAAAGTTTCATAATCAACCAAAAATATTGTTACACTTCTTAGTGGATGGGCTGGCTAGCTCTTTCCATGCAGATTTCCTATGTACCTAGTAACTAATATTGTCAATAAATATAGTTAAGTTAAAAGTATAATATTTCCCTCAGAGATGTAGTGAAGTTTAATGTTACATAAAACGTGAATACTCAAGTAAAGTAGGCTACAAATACCTGACAGCTACTGATGGAATCATTTTGTTGTATTTCTGTTTTGTTGGGGCTTTTTTATGTGTTAATGAAAAGTGAGTGACAAAGGAGATGAGAAAAATGGCCAGAGTTGATAAAACTGCCAAGACTTAAAGAATTTAAGCCAGATACTCCCTCCGTTCCAGAGTACTGACATGCTTATTGAAAGAGAGAAATCTTAAGCAAAGCTCAGTCCCTGATAACCATGAGTCTAAAAGCAGAGCACAAGTCTCGAAACCGAGAGACTGAGACTTAAATTACTTTGACGAAGAGAAGCTCAAGCATAAATGTGTGTCAGATAAAAATGTTTGGTGCAAATGTATCCCTGCAGGAGTCATTTGCTATTTTTGTTCTATTTACCGAAAAGGAAAACAGATTTACTATGACTAAGTGTGCCAACATTTTGTACTTTAAACGTTAACCTGCTGACTTCATTACCACCAATGTAAAAGTTTAATTCTGCAGCTGTAATAACTCAGCAAACCTAAAATACTGGAAATGTCAATGTATTTTTTGTATTGTGATATGTAAATACATATTATGCAAAAACCTTGGATATAGCTACACTGCACAGGAACATCTGCTTTTTGCTATTTTCTATCTACTCTTGAATTAATGCATCTTGAAATGCATTATATTGTTGTTATGTAGAAATTGAGTTAATGATGGAAAAAATTAAATGACTAACAATAAATCATATTTGATAGAACAAATACTGTTTTAAATGCTTTCTGTTGTCCTCTGATGTGTCCTTGTGCACATAATTGTGTATATTTGTGTGGCAATATGCAGTAACTTTTAGGTCAGCCTTTAAACTGGTGGCATCAACTTCAAATCATGAAAAATGATTGTTATTTTCTTACATAGTTCAAGATCTTTTTGGCTAGACTTTTAGACCAAGCAGTAAATAAGTTGTAACAACTTTAAACGATTCAGAAAATTACTTTAAATATCAAAGATACATATCAAAGTTACTGGGAATTGAGGATAAATGTGACTGTTTTTACTGAAGTACATTTGCGTTACCTCGCACTACATTTTGCATTCCCACTAACCTCCAAAGGAAGGCTGAGCTGTATTATGATCGTGTTTTGTATTGTGTATTAGACCGTCCCTGTTTGTGACCACAGCATATTTGGGGGTTCACACTCAGCTGTATACAAAGATAGACTACAGTTTTCAAGTCTCCAGTTCTGCATTTTGGCCGTCGCCATGTTGTTGTTTTTTTGCAACCAGAACACAAGAGGGTGGAGTTAAGTACAACCAAACGGTGACATTTTTAGGCGACCAAAATGTTATCAAGCGAGGAAAGTTGCAAGTTTCACATGACATAAAGAAACAGCTAACACGTGATAGCGGAGGTCTGCAGCAAGCTTGCAGCTACACATAAATGTTTCACATAATGGTAGGATTACCGCTTCTTAGGATGTATGCTTGCACCCTTATTCTTAAGATTTTCAGAGGGTCCGCAGCAGGCTTGCTGGTGTTATACCAGACTTGGCATTAGGTTCCATTGTTTTTGGGGGTGTCTGTACGGTGCTCCCTGATCCCTAATCCAGAGAGCATTTTAAGAGCGGAGCCACCAGCGCCAAGCATAACTGTTTGTGTTGAAACATATAATGCTCAACATCTACATTACAAAGATAATTTTGGTGTAAAAGCCACACTATGTGACAGAAATAATGATTCTGTGACAACAGGAGAAAATAACCTAGTCTGCATGGACAAGAGTCAGCTAGAGATAGAATTAGATGATTAATGTGAAAGTGCCACGAGTGATGATGAACAGTTAAGAAGTTGGTGTAAAACTTTGATGGGTTAATTTTATGCTATAGTAACTGTTGCTATGACTGTATTTTGGAGACTGCGTATGCCACAGTGGCCATCAATTTTATGTATTTAGTTTTTTTGTTTCTGAATTGCGCCAAAGTTTATACCAAAGAAAACACAATTTCAACAAACAGTTTACATTTCATTACAAGCCGTCTTTTAGACAGAGCTATCAGTGTTTTCCTTTTTGATTGAGCTCTTAAGTGTTTTTTTCTGACATAAAAGCTTTTGAGTTGAATTACATCTTACTGTCCTGCAGTTTAATCTATGGTTGCAACGAGAAATTACTAATTAATAAAGTTTAATTTATTAATCTTAATTCCTGCCTTTAGTTTTTTCTCTTGTACTGATGTGTCGGTACGCATCTTCATCCTACAGACAGAATACTTTCACAAAACAATCATGTGCAGGGACATTAACTCTGTTCTCTAATAACTATTGCCCAGCTCTAGTTGCTAACGATGTCTTTATCTTCACTTACATCCTGATTTTGGCAATTTCAATTTCAGATGACCACGTCCTTTTGAATGAGCATCTAATGCTTGTACATGTATCCCACTAAAAGCTTCTATGTTGCTGCATCATTTTAGAAAACATTCAAAGTTAGGTTTTATATGGACGCTTTACTTAACTTGATTAATAAATATTCACTTCTTACTCATTGACTTTGGACTGTATTCTAGTGTAGAAAAATACTCACAAACTATACAACAACATAGCAGACAGTTCACTTCTTTTCCATCCTTTTTTGACATTACTTCACACTGTAAAACAACACAATGTAAAATGTTGTCAGACCAAAAGGGTTTCATTCTACTTTTTTTCTGAAAGCTACGCTTGTCAAAAAAATATAACAAATCGTGTTGTAAAGAAAAACATCTTTTAGTTTTTCCATACAACAATGATAATTAGTAATGCACTGTTCTGTGGAACTGCCTGAACTGCAATAACCTTGAGACATTGTTGACTATCTTATATATATTTTATACTTATCACCTACAGTGTCCAGCACACTTATTAAAGTGTCAGACCTGGACATTTATAGTCACATAGTTGTAGTGTTCCAATATGTGATTAAAAATCGAATTCATATCCACCACATTGATTCTTGACTCTGACTGACTCTTCACAGTTCAAACTTTGTCCACTAGGTGGTAGCACAACATTGGCTGTAATAAAATCAGCGTCCATCAAGAATGAGACAACCATCAAATCATCTTGTTGATTTTAGTAAAAGTAATGCTTATGGGGGTAGTTGTACTACCTTCTCTTTCACACAATCTTAAGCAGCTTCTGTATCTTTTGCATCCTATTTCTGTCCGGTCCTCTACCCGGCGGTCACGTAGACATTGGGCAGCTTTCAGGAGCCGTGACCCCACTAACCTCATCTATCCTACTCTCTCAGCTCGGGGCGAGCAAATGGTGGCGGGGGGGCTCTGGAACTGCCAGTCGGCAGTGCCGAAAGCGGAGTTCATCTCAGGTTACGCTTCCTTGCTCTCCCTTAACTTTCTTGCTCTAACCGAGACCTGGATCACACCAGAAAACACCACCACACCCGCAGCTCTGTCAGATGTGTACTCTTTCTCTCACACTCCCAGAGCTGGGAGGCGGGGTGGTGGTACTGGCCTGCTAATTTCCCCAAAATGGAAATACTCTCTTGTCACTGTTCCTCAGTTCTCCCCGTCCTCTTTCGAATTTCATGCTGTTACTGTCACTTATCCAGTCAAGCTCACCATTGCAGTTGTGTATCGCCCACCAGGGCCTCTTGGTGAGTTCCTGGAGGAGCTCGACACATTAGTCTCGCACTTCCATGACGACGGCTCCGCGCTCATCCTGCTCGGTGACTTCAACATCCAGACCGATAAGCTTGAACCTCTTCTTTCATTCCTCTCCTCCTTTGACCTTTACCACTCTTCTTCTCCTCCTACCCACAAGGCCGGCAACCAGCTGGAACTTATCTTCACGAGGCACTGTTCTACTGCTAACCTCTCTGTCACTCCCCTCCAGCTCTCTGACCACTATTTCATGTCCTACTCCCTCTCCCTATCCTCTGCTCCATCACTTCCTCCACCTACCCACATGGTTTCTACCCGGAGTCATCTCCGCTCGCTCTCCCCTGCTGATCTTTCCTCTTCTGTCACCTCTGCTCTCCCTGACCCTGAATCCTTCTCTCTCCTATCCCCTGATACTGCTACTAATCTTCTCCTCTCCACCCTTACTTCTTCTTTGGACAAACTCTGTCCCTTCACCTCCAGGCCTGCACGTTCAACTCCACCTGCCCCGTGGCTGTCGGACTCAGTGCATACTGATAGACGGAGCTAAGAGAGGCTGAGCGTAAATGGAGAAAAGGCAAACTCCCGGAGGACCTTCTTAACTTCCAAGCTCTTCTTTCCACTTTTTCCTCCTCTCTATCTACTGCTAAAGCTGCGTTCTTCCGCTCTAAAATCCTAACCTCTGCTTCCAATCCTAAAAAACTCTTTGAAACTTTCACTTCACTCCTCCAACCCCCACCCCCTCCTCCTACTTCCTCCCTTCTCCCTGATGATTTCGCCAATTTCTTTGACAAGAAGGTAAACGATATCAGATCCTCCTTCTCTCAGCCCCTCTCTCCCTGTCCAATCCTGCCCCCACAGCTCTCCCTCCCATCTCCACGCCCCATCTTACCCTTTCTGGCTCCTCTCTCCCCTAACGAGGTCCTCAACCTTGTTAGGTCTAACCGCCCCACCACGTGCTCCCTCGACCCGATCCCTTCCCCTCTTCTTCAGTCTATTGCGACTGAACTCCTTCCTTTCCTCACCCACCTCATCAACACATCTCTTGTTTCAGGATGCTTTCCCACGGCCTTCAAGACCGCCAGTCACCCCCCTTCTGAAGAAACCATCACTCAACCCCTCTGATGTCAAGAACTTCAGACCGGTTTCTCTTCTACCCTTTCTATCCAAAACACTTGAACGTGCTGTCTTTAACCAACTGTCTTCCTATCTCCACCAAAACAGCCTTTTGGACCCCCACCAGTCCAGGTTCAAAGTGGGTCACTCGACAGAGACGGCCCTCCTTGCGTTGACAGAGTCGCTTCACGCCGCGAGAGCTAACTCTCTCTCCTCTGTCCTGATTCTCCTGGACTTGTCTGCGGCGTTTGACACTGTGAACCATCAGATCCTCCTCTCATCCCTCGAGGGGATGGGCGTCTCAGGCTCTGCACTCTCCCTGTTTGCATCCTACCTGACGGGTCGATCCTACCAGGTGACCTGGAGGGGGGCCGTGTCGGAACCACGCATGCTGACTATGGGGGTTCCGCAAGGGTCAGTCCTGGGCCCCCTTCTCTTCTCGCTCTACACAACATCTCTGGGTTTTGTTATTCGCTCGCATGACTTCTCCTACCATTGTTATGCCAATGATACCCAGCTGGTCTTGTCATTTTCCCCCGGTGACACCCAAGTGGAGACGTGCATCGCTGCGTGTTTGGCTGACATCTCAAAGTGGATGACGACACACCACCTCAAACTCAACCTAGACAAAACTGAGCTATTGTTCCTCCCGGGGAAGGGTTGCCCGCACCGGGACCTGTCCATCACCATTGATGATACCGTGGTGACGCCGACTCGGACTGAGAGGAACCTGGGTGTGACCCTGGATGACCAACTGTCATTCTCAGCAGACATTTCATCCGTTACACGCTCCTGCAGATTCCTGCTCTACAACATCAGGAGGATTCGTCCCTTCCTGACTGATGAGACGGTTCAGGTTCTCATCCAGGCTCTCGTCATCTCCCGCCTGGACTACTGCAACTCTCTACTCGCCGGAGCCCCGGCGTCGGCCATCAGACCTCTGGAGCTTGTCCAGAAAGCCGCAGCTCGCCTGGTGTTCAATCGCCCCAAGTTCTCCCACACAACTTCCTTTCTCCGTTCTCTACACTGGCTACCTGTAAGAGCTCGCATCCAGTTTAAGACTCTGGTGCTAGAATACAGGGCAGTGAAAGGAACAGCTCCTTCATATCGCCAGGCCATGGTCAAGCCTTACACCCCCGCCCGACCACTTCGCTCTGCTGCCTCGCTCAGAGGTCCTGGTGGCCGATCGACCCGGTCACGGCTGTTTTCTGTCCTGGCCCCACAGTAGTGGAATGAACTTCCCACTGACGTCAGGACAGCAGAGTCGCTGCCCATCTTTCATCAGGCTGAAAACCCACCTCTTCAGGAAGTGCTACCCTGAGCCTTCCACTTAGCACTATTGTATTCATACTAGCTTGTTGCACTTATTGTATTCGTATTACTTATAGCACTAACTGTTTTTCTTGTTTCTGCACTGTACTTTGGCTCCGAGTTATGCTCTGCTTCAGGCTCTTAGATGCTTGTTTGGAAAAGGAAATGTACTTATGACTTCTGGTGACTAGTAGTTCTTTTGATTACCAATGTTGATGCACTTATTGTAAGTCGCTTTGGATAAAAGCGTCTGCTAAATGACTGTAATGTAATGTAATGTAATGTCTAAACCTCAGTGTTTTAAAATGAAAAGGTTCACTAAAAGTGCTTGTTGTTGCCGCTGACAGGCTCAGAGTGTAATTTTAAGTGTCTGACAACATAAGAACCCTACAGAGATCTGAGTGTAATTTTAAGTGTCTGACAACATAAGAACCCTACAGAGATCTTCCTGTCTGTTGTTGTTGCTGGAAGACAACTGTGAGAAAGTGAGTCAGAGTTGGAAACAGGAGGTCTGGTGTTGTCAGAGTTTGTTTTGTTTGAGAACAGAAAGCTTAGCTCTAAAAGAGTTTTTGTCAGACACTAATAATACAACAGTCTTATGGCAGTTCGTGAAATAGTCATGAAATTAAATCTATTGGTTTCATGAACGGGGAAACAAATTGACCCACCATGATGATGGGCTGTTTAATAACTGTCTGAGCCTTTCAGTGGCAACAACAAGCACTTTTAGTGGACGTTCAATGGCGGTGAGGTGTTTTCCCGAGTCATTACATCACAGCTCGTTTAGCGGTTGCCGTCTGCAGCGGTCTCCTTCAAAACTGGACCAATTTAAAACACTGTTGTTCCGTCTCTAAGACACAAAAATACCAAAATTTACATTTATATTCAATTATACCAAGATCTCATGTTGTCATTTATTTAGTCATGAGAACCATGAAATCATGAGGCGGAACCATAAATGATCAAGTTGAACTCTCAACCAGTCGTGGTTGGCTGCCACTTCCTAACAACCCTTTCTCTTATTGATTAATAAAAGATTATAATCAAATTAGATTATTTAACAGAGACATACTCACCATGCCGACACATTGGGAAATATCCCCCTCATCATGGGGTGGTCTCATCTTCATAACGTACTTTTCAATCTGCTGGTGTCAAAGTTGAACTTGAGAAGACACTTTGATACCAGATTCCTGGTTTTGATCATAGGAGAACATTGCTATTTAGGAAGGTTTGCTGTCCAATATCCTCTCTGTATGAATGTGCCTTCTATTCAAAGCAAAAGATACATAAATGAGCTGAATGTCCACTTTTCTTCAAGGTTTGCTGACATTGGTCGTCATATGCCGTCATTTACATCTACAAATATTGTTACCAGCCAACATTTGTTAGCTAATGCTACAGGTTATCAATAATGGGTCTTAATCAGACCACATTAAAAGAATGAATGTGTCTACTACATGTGACTGATCTAACTAATATTTATAGCATATTTTGAGACGATATCACCACAAAAGAACCACAGCTGATTAAGATGCATTACACACTCTGGGTCAACATGATACAGTCTTCATATAACAGTGTGATTGTGTTGTGTATATGGTTGTGGTAAAGTACTTCCTGATTGGGTACCTACCATTAAACGTGTAGATTCAAGAGAAGAGGAGAACTTCACAAATTATGTCACCATTCCCAATAAATATAGAGACGTGAACACGATGCAAATGACACGTTATCGGAAAAATGAACGCTCTCTCTGTCAAAAGCGTGAAAAGCTTAAAGTGAACTCACCTGTGTTGATGAAGAACTCAAACCGCGTTAAGATTACGAACAGAGAAATGGCGGTAAACTGACGTGCGTGTCAGTTTATCGGTGCAATGCGTTACTCTACGCACTGAAAAAAGGCACACCGGTGTTACGGCTTATCAAGAGACCCTGTTAACTGGCGACTTTCAGCCGAATGCAAGAAGAGAATCCGCAGCTGTCCTTGTGAAGGCCTCGATGGTTAGTTTTGCATTACATTGTTGAAACACGTCCGATTCGTGTTTGGATTTGCTTGATAAACCGAAAACACCAGTTAAGCTAACGTTAGCGTTCGTTAGCTTGAATCATGTCTCTGTAACTGTGCTGTCTCAAGCTACTCACACTAACTATATACAGTGATGTCTTAACTTGTCTTTCCGATAATTTTCTATGACATTTTTAAATAACCTCACGTACATTACTGAAAACAGCAGCACAAACGTTAGCTAGCTAAATGCACAGCTAGCTAAAGCCGCTAACATTACTCACATTCACATAATGAATTAATTACGTAAGTTAGCTAACAGCGTTTAATTGGTAATTTAAGGGGAGACAATAGTGTAAAGTTTTAACTAATATATACAAACATGAAACTTCTCCAGATGATTACTAACAGAAGACAATTATTTTTAATATTACAAGTTTTCTAAAAATGTTATATGCAAATGAGGCATCATCTTCTTAAAGATGTGCTAATTTGCATAAACGTCCACGACAGCATTCTGAACACTGGATAGAGCCAGGTTCAAAATAAGTGTTTTCTGAAATGTTACGTTTAAATATGCAAATGAGGCATTATTTAATGCTAACTTGTATTTAAACTAAATGAGAAATCTACAGAAGCATACAGACAAAGTAGTAAAATTAACATAACTGTGTATTTCAGATGGGTTTTTTCCACCAGTCTGAGAGAAAACATGTTATAGAAGAAAAATAGATTTTAAAAAAAGTAATAAAAAATCTCTAAATTCACCAGCGAATAAAAAAACTGAGTGATGTTAATTGTGATGCTAATACCATTCATACTAACGTAGCTCAATAAAATAACGTAAATGAAGACTAGTAAGACTTACCGGATCTCTGTTTGGCTCCATCTTTGAAGAACTTGGTCAAACTCCGATGAACCAAATCATTCATTCATCATTTTCTATCTCCCGGTTCTTCCGTTAGCTCTTGTTTAGCTAACTACGACAATACACTAATATAATAAATTAATATTATAATATATATTAACTACTACTATAAACTAACATATTAATATGCTAGCTAAACAAACCACAGTAGCCTACCTTTACAGTTCCTCATCTTCCACGGGACTCACCTTTACGTCAATCTTCGACAGTGTGAACGCACGTGTTCAGCGTTAACGGTCGCCACCATCCGTTGTTTGCGACGTCACAGGGAAGAGAACCCAACCGAAGAGCTCTCGTTTTGCCATCAGTGAGAATCCGGGTGTTGTGTCGAAGTCTGTCCCCCAGTTTATTAGTGTACCACCCATAGACTGTATTTAAGACGGTAACAGCGTGTCAAGCCAGCCGCCGTCTAAACGTTTGGTGCACGTCTATTCACGTGTTTACGGTACAGGTGCTGAGAGCGGACAAAAAAGACGACGAGAAAGACCCGGATGTCAGCAGTAAGTTCTCACATTTATATTAATACCAGGTTCAAATGACGTTATTTACACAAAATATAAATGTATTTTTATTCCACTTTTCTTTCTACAGACACATATGGTCAAATTAACACATAAACACGTTGACGCCTTGACAAAGACAACATAATAATAACAATAATAATAATAATAAAATAATAACTAATTAAAATTATATAAAGTGAAATTTAAAATTAAAAAAATAAAATAAAACAAAACAAATAATATGGGGGAGAAATTTACAACTACAGAGAATACATACAGAGCAAATCAAGCACAGGAACCAATCCAATTCTAATGAATATATGCAATTGTTTTACTGTTTTTTTGCTCTTTATTATTTTTTTAAATGGGAGTTAAAATACTTAGTAAGACGTTGTTCATCATGTCATAAAAACCTTTCCTTAAAGGAACAGTGCGTAGCATTTTGGCGGATCTATTGGCAGGAATTGAATATAATATTATTTTTAGTGTATAACCACTCGAAAGTAAGACTTGTTGTGTAATCGTTACTTTTACTGTAACTTTCTTTCAAAGATTAAAACAACGCAGAGAAGTCTGAAGTATTAAACATGTTATGTGGGCCGTATTAAACAATAGCAAAACTATATGAAAACATCTGTTTACAAACTCTCACATAAATTGTGCAGTATGATCTAAATATCAGGTATTAGTCGTATCGTTGAAGGTAATTTCCCCTTTGATTTTCTTTAACGCTGTCCTGTCATAGTCAGGGTCATTCTGAACTAAATGTTAAGTAACCCATTAAGGATTTATTTTCAAATAACGGTTCTAAAGTAGTCTTTAGAGTCTAAAATTAGTTTTTTTTCTTACAAATTGAGACTAAAAGTGCAAAAAACTTCTCTGCGGTATTGTTCAAATATTATTAAATGTTTAAATCATCTTTGGAAATACGATACAATGTTAACATATTTTGTAAAAGTTTATTTGATTCAATGTTAAACTTTTTAAGAGTCCAAGAAGATCAGATTTCAGTATTTTCAATAAAAACAAAACAGAACTTTTGGTTTTTAAATATATTTCATTTAATGACTAAATATTCAAATAAAGTATCACCTTCATTGACTTCACTTCATCAGGATTCATGTAAAAAAAGAAAAATACAATATTAATATAATAAAACACCGTTAACACGATGAAAACACGTAACACTACAACATGACAGCAGCATCAACATAAAGTTACAGGAAAATGTGTTTTCAAATGTCACAGAAAATAAATACGCTTTTATTGTTTGTAAACCCTTAAATTTAAAGATATTCATTCTAAAAACACTCCAAGTTACTGTTACAATGTATTCAAATGTAACATTATGTTGTATACGTTCTTTAACTTTTAATGTTTGTGCTTCCATTTATTTTGTGCGACAAGTTAACAATATTCACAGTTCATAACAAATCAATTCATTTTTCTTCATCTAATATCAGAGGAGCAATGCAATGAATTAAGAGGCAGTTTATTAAAACGGTACATTCAGGACGGTGCACTCCGAGATATGGAGCTTGGAGTTTGCCGCCAGAATTTAATAAATAAAAATGATATATTATAAAATGAACAAACTCATAAAAGTATAAACACCACATGATCTTACTGCTCAGTTGGTAGAACTTCATTTCATTTACAGGCAGACTGCTTACACATCTTTAAAATAATGTAAATATTGAAGCAAGAGACAGACTTCACATATGAGTTCAGGAATTAACCAAAAGTCTAATTTTCCAATTAACTTTTTGCAATTTCATTTTAAAAATCTAAATCCTGATTCATCATTTAAAGACGAAGTAAAGGAATCAAATTATTAACAGAGACATTTAATGGTCTTTTAATTATGATTTTGTAACTTTAACTTTTAGGTTCTGAAAAGTGAAGCTGATGCTTCACGTCTTAAAGCTGCATTCCCTCTAGTGTCCATCAGGGGGCGACTCCTCTGGTGGTATAGAAGTCTAGTCTAAAATGACTCTACTTCTCTCTTGATTTATTCCCTCAGTAAACATTGTAAACATGAGTTTATGGTCTCAATCTCTAGTTTACAGTCTTCTTCAATACAGCATGATGTTCATTTAGTACATTATGCTCCATTTAGAGTCAAACAGACCATAAAGCAGGGGATGATTTAGGGGCGGGGCTACACGCTGATTGACAGGCCTCTACGTCTCCTCAGTCCAGATATGGTCACTTCCTGTTCACTGGACGCAAAAAAACAACAAGACCTAAAGTCCAAGATGGCAACAGCAATAATCCAAATGGTGACATCCAAAATCCAACATGGCGACGCCCAAAATCCAACATGGCGACGCCCAAAATCCAACATGGCGACGTCCGAAATCCAACATGGCGACGCCCAAAATCCAAAATGGCGGCACCCAAAATCCATGGTCCGTCAGGCCACAAACCTGGTCTGTAGGACAGGTGAAGCATTTCCTGCGTCCTGGTTTACAAACGCAGATCAGCTGGTGAATTTGAGGCTGAATACTGTCGTTATCGCTGCTTATTCCAGTTTTTCCCACAACATTTGAATGCACCACAAACCCCCAGAACTCCCAGGAGAGCTGAGCTCAACAGAGTCTTCCAAGAAATCATTTCCACGAAATCCACGACGACTTTTTTACGTTCAGTACTTTGGTCCGTGACTCTTAAGGGTTTTGGGATCCTCAGCTAGTCAGTGTGAGGGGGCGGAGCTCACGTGGATCGGATCACAAAGCTCCGCCTCCTCAGGGCTCATCGGGATTTGAATGTCCCAATCGGGTTCCTGCAACAGGCAAAGTATATTTATTCAGATTAAAAATGTTAAGTTTGATCACAGATTAATCTTTTCTGATTCTGGTAGTTAATGTATTGATTGATGTATATGTATTGATGTGTATGTATTGTGGGTGTGACTGACCAGTGAGCGGGGCAGTGGCTCTTTATGTAAATATGTTTGACAGCCGTGTGGACGGCAGTGAACGGCGGACCAGAACACGGCGAACAGGAGACCGGCCATGACGACCACGGTCACGGTCACAGTGGTCGGTCTCTTCCAGGCAGCGTCCGGACCTGCAGGTCAATCAACAGGAAACTTTTATCTTTATAATCATCTTTTACTAACTGGATCATTTGGATTGTACAGCAATTAATAAATAAAAGTTCACGTCTAATTTATTCTGAAAGAACAGAAACCAGACTTTGTTCTGGAAATAAACTCCTTAGGGGCAAATATTTTGGATCACATTTGTGATATAAACAAATGTGAGAGGACACTTTTGTAAAAAAATTAAATAATAGTAATGAAGTCAGGTTATTTTAGAAAGTATCAACATTTTCAAAGGTGTAAAAATCTCACTTTCCAAAAAGGTTGTCAAAGTGAGAACGTTTCTTAAAATTTTAGATATTTTGACATCGTAAAGTAAAATCATGGACGTATGGATAAGAAATGCAATTTTGGATCATTAAAGTGAAGAAGGTGGAACATTTTTTCAACATGAGGACATTTGGAATATTTTGCAAAGAATATGGAACAAGCAGACATTTTAAAGTGAGGACATTTAAGCAAAGTAAGAATAAAGATCTTGAGGGTGTTTTTAAGTAAAAACATGTATTGTGACAGTGTTTTTATGAAGTGTGGACACTTTTGTAAAGTGAGGAAATTTTTATATAAATCTATAATAAGGAACAAGAGGATGTATTTTGAAAAATTTGAATATTTGGAAAAAATTAAGAGCGAAGTGACGTGCTTTGAGGGTTAAGATATTTTATGAAAGTAAGAAAATGGAACATGAGGACATTTTCTAAAAGTAATAAACTTTTTTTAAGGTGGGGACACTTTCATAAGGTGACTTTTTTTTTAAAGACAGTACATTTGTTGAAATATTGACATTTTAGAAAAGTAAAAAAGAAATTGTGAGAATATTTTAATGAAGTGAGGACATTTTTGTAATGTGAAAAAAATTTATAAGTGAGGTTATTTTTGGAAAATAAGAACATTTTGTAAAGTGAAGATATAGTACAAGTATAAGTAAAACAAAATTCTGAAAGTTTTTAGGAAAGTAAAAACATGGATTGTGAGAATATTTGTAGGTGAGGTTATTTTGTAAAAGTAAGGACATTTGTTGAAAGTGGGAATATTCTGGAAAGAATATTGAGCAAGATGACATTTTAGAAATATAAGAACATAGACAGTGAGGATGTTTTGGAGGTGAGGACACCTGTTATATAACAAAGGTTATCACAAGTAAAAGAAGAGGACACCCGTACGTCCTGTGATGGAGACACACTCGGTGTCGGTGCTGCTGCTGTGGATATGAGTGTCCAAGATGGTCCGAGCTCGGACGCAGTACTCTGCTCCCTCCTGCAGGGCGGCGACGTGCAGCACCGTCTGCTCCGCTGGCATTGCGTACACAGCAGCCTGAACGATAGGAAGAGAGAGAGAGAGAGAGAGAGAGAGAGAGGGAGAGAGAGAGAGAGAGAGAGAGAGAGAGGGAGAAAAATAAAACAGGAAATAAGTAGAAGGAAGTAAGAAGGAAAGGAAACAAACAGGAACAAAGGAAAGAGGAGACGTGAAGTGAATAATAATAATAATAATAATGCATTTTATTTGTAACGCACTTTTCATTCATGGAATCGCAGAGTGCCACAGAGCCAGTACATAGTAAAAACATATTTAAAACGTAGTGAACTGACCTGCAGCTCGTCGCCTCTCTTCCACACCGTCACACTGACGACAGCAGTGAGAGGAAGCTTGGCGAACGTCACCTGAAGGGTGTCGCCCACCGCTGTCACCGTCATCTCTGGCGCCATCAGGACCGCTGCACGAGAGTCACATTCAGTCCATCAGTCATGATTTAAAAAAAAAAAAAAAAATATATATATATATATATATATATATATATATATATATATATATATATACACACATGTTGTGAATGACAGAGACGTGGCTTCATTTTTAGTTTTTATCAACAGATGTTCTTTAGTTTAGTAGAGAAAGAATTTCAATGACTCTGATATACTTTGTATACGTCTCTGGTAGAGACCTGTCAATCACTGTGTAGCCCCGCCCCTAAAGCATCCCCTGCTTTATGGTCTGTTTGACTCTAAATGGAGCATAATGTACTAAATGAACATCATGCTGTATTGAAGAAGACTGTAAACTAGAGATTGAGACCATAAACTCATGTTTACAATGTTTACTGAGGGAATAAATCAAGAGAGAAGTAGAGTCATTATAGACTAGACTTCTATACAACCAGAGGAGTCGCCCCCTGGTGGACACTAGAGAGAATGCAGCTTTAACACATGAAGCTTTGGCTTCACTTTTCAGAACCGGAGGTTGCCGACCGAAATCAACAGGCAACGTGTTGCTTATTCTATGTCCTTTCTTACTGTCTCTGCGGTTGAACGGTGGGCTGAGTTGGGTCCAGGGTGACCGCTGGGAGCCGCACTGCGCTCTGACGTGGAGGTTGTAGTCGGAGTCGGAGCCCAGGTCAAAGGTCAGGTCGCAGTGAGTGTGAGGAATCAGCTGGCACTCGGGAGCGTCCACCCAGCTGCCGTTCAGGACCATCAGCTCAAACTCCCTGACGGACAAAGAGACACACAGAGAGATTCAAACCCCAACATATTCTGCTTTTATATTTCTTTATTATGAGTGTTTCTTGTCACCTTGTAACAAATGAGGGCAGAACTGGTTGTGTGAGATGAGACGAATGCATTTGCACACATCACTGAACATGAAATGTGGGTTTGACATATTCACCCAGCTGAGCTGAAATTCTGCCTCTGGCCACAATAATAACTCAAACTGAGGCACCTCACCTTGCATACTTCCACCACACTCTGCTGCTGTACATGCCACCGATTCCTTATTGATGTCTCCGTGTTTTTCTTGTTTTGCATCAGGATTTATTAAAAACCGCAGTGCATTGAAAATGAAATCAAATGTACAAATGAGTCAGCAGTTCAGGTGGAGCCTCCCTGAGACGTATCACACCACTCCTGAAGACAGATCCTCCATCTTGAGACGTATGTCATCAAACTTTCACTGCAATCATCTTCAAACCAAAGTATCTTTAGATTCTTTAGTCCCAAAGTTAGCAAATATGTCAAGCTGAATTCTGGGGAAGCATGTATTCAATAATGCACAATCATATTTACATTTTTAAGCATCAAAACTCGCCAATGAAGAGTTACAACAAGATGAAGAAGCAGTGCATTGAGCTAAAAGCTAATATCAGGAAGCTAACATGCTCAGAGTGACCATGCTATAATGTTCACCATCTCACTAAACACTAAAGAGGCTGATGTCATTAGTTCTGCAGGTATTTGGTCATATACCAAAATATTGGACACATTGAAATGTTGACCTGATGATTCTGCTTAAGAAGAAATCATCGCCAAAGTTATTACATCTCATCCCGAGGGCAACAAGCACAGACAGACTTCATCCAAACTCAGCAACAAGCGGCGACGTATGCAGCCAATGGGCTTTGAAGCCGCCGTATTAGACACATCACACAATATTGACAAAAACAGAATTCACTAAGCTGTCTGCTTTGATTGCTTTGCGGCTGAGTGGCGGTGATGCACTCAGCAGTGTGTGTGTGTGTGTGTGTGTGTGTGTGTGGTAGTTCTGTTAGCGGTTAGCTGTTAGCCAAACATACTGTGCAAAGTAGTGACAGTGAACCGCAGCGTAGCGGCCGGGAGGTACTCAGCAGCCGACAGCCACAACACTGACCTCTGACCTCTGCTCACCTCGTCAACACAGGAGTGTTTTGATCAGAACAGCCTCAGGAATGTTTACTGAGAGTTAATTAAACTTTCGTCACGTAGGAATTTGCTCCTGTGTGCAAACAAAGGTGATGCATCACCGAGCGGACACACCTGCTGATTGTGATTGTCAGCGCAGGCGTGTCGTTGACTCCTGTTAATAGTTTAAATTACTCGACAGACGTCAGACAGAAACACCTGCTGGATTTGTTTTGTTCTTGACCTGCAAGGTCTCATCTGCATGTTTCACATATTTCATCATTGTCAGTGTGGTATATTGTTTGGCTGAGTTTACTGCAGGGCAGATATTATTACAAATACATTACAAGTTATTGAAAACTATTACTTCACGGGAAATTAAACGGCAAGAATTTTGAGAATCTATTAATCGTTTGTCAAAAGCTCATGTGAATATTTCTCTTATGATACTAAACTGAATATCTTTGGACTATCAAATAAAATATAACTAGACATTTTATTTCCTCAACTTGGACTCTATTTTCATAAATTTCATCGAGCAAATTATTGTTTTTAAATTTAACATTAAACATTTTTTTAGATTATTATTTTTTATCAGCGGTGCATTCAATGTCACTGACAATTACAGTTTGATGTTATTCTATATGTTTCTTTTGTGTAAGAACCAACAACATGTTGGTCCGTCTCTCAATACGGTCTGACTTCCTGTCTGTGTCTCTCAGCTTCCATCTGTTCCTACTGAAGACTTGAATCTTTTACAAACACAACTATACAGTTTCATCATTAATCTCCTAAATCTTGACGTCATCAATCACACAGGAGGAAATAGAGCATTTGTTGGGGTCTATGTTCAGCGGCGGATTGATCCACATCTTCATTGTCAGTAAAGTGGTTTTGTGAATGACTTACCCCTGGAACTGAACAGAGTAAAGGACCGCAGTGCTGCAGGGAGCCTGTAGGGGGCTCCACTTCAGTTCGTGCTTCATGTCCACAGACTCCATGAAGACGCTGCTGGGAGCCGGCAGCGTCCAAACATCTGCTGACAGAAAATGAGTTCACGTTTTAAATCTTATCTCGGATTATTGTGAGGATTTAATTCATTTATTTAATTTTAATTAAGTTAATGAATTAAAACTAAAGGTTTTTTGTACCGATTAACACAAACAAGATCCTCATACAATGGTTCCTATAATCCTATATATTACGTTAAGTTACTCCTCATTTTTCATGTGTTTTAGTCCAACAACACAAGTCTATTTCACAGTCTTTTCAAAATAAAATTCCGTCTTCACAGGAAACAACTTAGTTCAATCTGAACATCTGACTCTCAGACAGGAAGCATTTCCCCAAAATGTCAAACATTTTCTTTACAACTTTGTTCTTCTGCAGGGAGACGTGTTAATGTCTCTGCAGATGTATGCAGAACAGGATGTCAGCTGATTGATCCAACGTGAAACCTATCAAAGTATTTACTTTATTTAATATTTAATATTTTTATTTTACAGTCTTCGATTCATTTTATGATGTGTGATTTAGTTTTGTATTCTTTACTTCACCAGC
The DNA here is from genome assembly GCF_023349555.1 of Cebidichthys violaceus. Classification (NCBI taxonomy): domain Eukaryota; kingdom Metazoa; phylum Chordata; class Actinopteri; order Perciformes; family Stichaeidae; genus Cebidichthys; species Cebidichthys violaceus. The sequence continues at coordinate 1,844,767 of NW_027176572.1, forward strand.
CTTACAAATAATTATTAATTATTTAAAAATGAAAAAAAAATCAGTCATAATAATTACAATAATAATGTTTTTTTTCAAAGGAATATTATTCTTTTTAAGATGAACGTTTGATGTAGATAATTATTCTATTTAGATTATTATTTTATCTGGTGGGATTTCTTCTTGGTGGTGCATTCAATGTCACTGAGAATTAAAGGCTAAATTAGATATTATTCTAAATTTCTTTCTTTTTGCCTGCATGAAAACAGCCTGATGTGTTCACAAAGTACACATGTATTTATTCATTCATTCATTTTACATCTCTCTCTCCTCCTGATCTGAGAGTTAAACTCTAGTGTATCTGTGTCAGCTGAGCGTTAAAGTGAACTCACAGTTTGTAAAGTCCAGCAGGACCATCATCATCATCACCATCATCATCATCATCATCATCATCATCATCACCACCAGCAGCAGCAGCACCAGCAGCAGCAAGGTAAAGAAACAGAAGATCTGCTCACGTCAGGTCCACCATGTTGCATGAAAAACTGATCCACAACATATAATCCAGATTACTCGCCAAAAGAAACCTTTGCTTTTTCTTCCTTCATGCGGTGCAAGTTTCTGGATCCAAAGGGTGAAAAAACAATAAATAATATCCAGTTAATCTTTCAGTTTGAGATCCACACGATCCAGAGTCTCCGTCAAGAGTTTAATCCACTAAAGCAGAAGCACATGTGAGCGTGGCTGAGGAGAGGAAGCAGGTGTGTCTGGATGCTGAGAGGCTTCGTTCTGGAGCTGCTCAGCCGGTCCGACTCGTTGCCGGCCGCCTCCGGGCGTCAGCTGTCACCTGTGAGGCTAATTTACAGGTGAAACACCTGCTGAGCCACAGGGCCTGTAGAGCTGCAGGCCTCCAGAGTGCATGAAACATGGACGCCACTAGCTGACATGAAAGGAATATATATAATACCTTGACAACAAACACCAGGCTCTGTAGAAAATCATAATCCTCTGAGTAATTCATATTTAACACTAGATCGCTGGCTCAGTCTCATGTTTGTGCAAATCAAAACAATACAGAAGGATTGAACAGGATGTAAACACTTCTGTGACTTCTGCTTTATGTTCACCATTTAAAATATTTAAAATATGTTCCAGCAGTGTGAGAGCAGAGCTGCTGTTTAACAAGGAGACAACCTGTGTGAAGTCAAAGCTTCATGTGTTAAATCTGCATTCTCTCTAGTGTCCACCAGGGGGCGACTCCTCTGGTTGTATAGAAGTCTAGTCTAAAATGACTCTACTTCTCTCTTGATTTATTCCCTCAGTAAACATTGTAAACATGAGTTTATGGTCTCAATCTCTAGTTTACAGTCTTCTTCAATACAGCATGATGTTCATTTAGTACATTATGCTCCATTTAGAGTCAAACACACCATAAAGCAGGGGATGATTTAGGGGCGGGGCTACACGCTGATTGACAGGTCTCTACGTCACTCCTCCTCAGTCCAGATGTGGTCACTTCCTGTTCACTGGTTGTACAAAAACAAGATGGCGACGGCCAAAAACATCAGTCCACAAGCTATCGGGTCTCCATGAACACCCTAACCCTCCACTGAACTTCATCGACTGATATTCACTCTGCAGTTTGGTCAAAGTATTTTCTCCTTTACCTGGAAACACGTGTGTATCTGTGTTTATCAGTGTGTATCAGTGTGTATGTGTGTGTATCAGTGTGTATGTGTGTGTATCAGTGTGTATCTGTGTGTATCTGTGTGTATGTGTGTATCAGTGTGTATGTGTGTGTATCAGTGTGTATCAGTGTATATGTGTGTGTATGTGTGTGTATCTGTGTGTATGTGTGTGTATGTGTGTGTATCAGTGTGTATCTGTGTGTATCTGTGTGTATGTGTGTGTATCTGTGTGTATCAGTGTGTATGTGTGTGTATCAGTGTGTATGTGTGTGTATTTGTGTGTATGTGTGTGTATCAGTGTGTATGTGTGTGTATCTGTGTGTATGTGTGTGTATCAGTGTGTATGTGTGTGTGTATGTGTGGGTATCTGTGTGTATCTGTGTGTATGTGTGTGTATCAGTGTGTATGTGTGTGTATCAGTGTGTATCTGTGTGTATGTGTGTGTATGTGTGTGTATCAGTGTGTATCAGTGTGTATGTGTGTGTATCTGTGTGTATGTGTGTGTATCAGTGTGTATGTGTGTGTATCAGTGTGTATCTGTGTGTATGTGTGTATGTGTGTGTATCAGTGTGTATGTGTGTGTATCTGTGTGTATGTGTGTGTATCAGTGTGTATGTGTGTGTATCTGTGTGTATGTGTGTGTATGTATGTGTATCAGTGTGTATGTGTGTGTATGTGTGTGTATCTGTGTGTATCAGTGTGTATGTGTGTGTATCAGTGTGTATGTGTGTGTATCTGTGTGTATGTGTGTGTATCTGTGTGTATCTGTGTGTATGTGTGTGTATCAGTGTGTGTCTGTGTGTATCTGTGTGTATGTGTGTGTATCAGTGTGTATCAGTGTGTATGTGTGTGTATCTGTGTGTATGTGTGTGTATCTGTGTGTATCAGTGTGTATGTGTGTGTATCAGTGTGTATGTGTGTGTATGTGTGTGTATGTGTGTGTATGTGTGTGTATCAGTGTGTATCTGTGTGTATCTGTGTGTATGTGTGTGTATCTGTGTGTATCAGTGTGTATGTGTGTGTATCAGTGTGTATGTGTGTGTATTTGTGTGTATGTGTGTGTATCAGTGTGTATGTGTGTGTATCTGTGTGTATGTGTGTGTATCAGTGTGTATGTGTGTGTGTATGTGTGGGTATCTGTGTGTATCTGTGTGTATGTGTGTGTATCAGTGTGTATGTGTGTGTATCAGTGTGTATCTGTGTGTATGTGTGTGTATGTGTGTGTATCAGTGTGTATCTGTGTGTATGTGTGTGTATCTGTGTGTATGTGTGTGTATCAGTGTGTATGTGTGTGTATCAGTGTGTATCTGTGTGTATGTGTGTATGTGTGTGTATCAGTGTGTATGTGTGTGTATCTGTGTGTATGTGTGTGTATCAGTGTGTATGTGTGTGTATCAGTGTGTATGTGTGTGTATCTGTGTGTATGTGTGTGTATGTATGTGTATCAGTGTGTATGTGTGTGTATGTGTGTGTATCTGTGTGTATGTGTGTGTATGTATGTGTATCAGTGTGTATGTGTGTGTATCAGTGTGTATGTGTGTGTATCTGTGTGTATGTGTGTGTATGTGTGTGTATCTGTGTGTATGTGTGTGTATCTGTGTGTATGTGTGTGTATCTGTGTGTATGTGTGTGTATCTGTGTGTATGTGTGTGTATCTGTGTGTATCAGTGTGTATGTGTGTATGTGTGTGTATCAGTGTGTATCTGTGTGTATGTGTGTGTATCAGTGTGTATGTGTGTGTATCAGTGTGTATCAGTGTGTATCTGTGTGTATCTGTGTGTATCAGTGTGTATCAGTGTGTATGTGTGTGTATCAGTGTGTATGTGTGTGTATCTGTGTGTATGTGTGTGTATGTGTGTGTATCAGTGTGTATGTGTGTATGTGTGTGTATCAGTGTGTATCAGTGTGTATCTGTGTGTATCTGTGTGTATGTGTGTGTATCAGTGTGTATGTGTGTGTATGTGTGTGTATCAGTGTGTATGTGTGTGTATCAGTGTGTATGTGTGTGTATCTGTGTGTATGTGTGTGTATCAGTGTGTATCAGTGTGTGTCAGTGTGTATCTGTGTGTATCAGTGTGTTTCTGTGTGTATCTGTGTGTATGTGTGTGTATCAGTGTGTATCAGTGTGTATCAGTGTGTATCTGTGTGTATCAGTGTGTATCAGTGTGTATCTGTGTGTATCTGTGTGTATGTGTGTATCTGTGTGTATGTGTGTGTATCTGTGTGTATCAGTGTGTATCTGTGTGTATCAGTGTGTATGTGTGTGTATCTGTGTGTATGTGTGTGTATGTGTGTGTATCTGTGTGTATGTGTGTGTATCTGTGTGTATGTGTGTGTATCTGTGTGTGTATGTGTGTGTATCTGTGTGTATGTGTGTGTATCTGTGTGTATGTGTGTGTATCTGTGTGTATCAGTGTGTATGTGTGTATGTGTGTGTATCAGTGTGTATCTGTGTGTATCTGTGTGTATGTGTGTGTATCAGTGTGTATGTGTGTGTATCAGTGTGTATCTGTGTGTATCTGTGTGTATCAGTGTGTATCAGTGTGTATGTGTGTGTATCAGTGTGTATGTGTGTGTATCTGTGTGTATGTGTGTGTATGTGTGTGTATCAGTGTGTATGTGTGTATGTGTGTGTATCAGTGTGTATCAGTGTGTATCTGTGTGTATGTGTGTGTATCAGTGTGTATGTGTGTGTATGTGTGTGTATCAGTGTGTATGTGTGTGTATCTGTGTGTATGTGTGTGTATCTGTGTGTATGTGTGTGTATCAGTGTGTATCAGTGTGTGTCAGTGTGTATCTGTGTGTATCAGTGTGTATCTGTGTGTATCTGTGTGTATGTGTGTGTATCTGTGTGTATCAGTGTGTATGTGTGTGTATCAGTGTGTATGTGTGTGTATTTGTGTGTATGTGTGTGTATCAGTGTGTATGTGTGTGTATCTGTGTGTATGTGTGTGTATCAGTGTGTATGTGTGTGTGTATGTGTGGGTATCTGTGTGTATCTGTGTGTATGTGTGTGTATCAGTGTGTATGTGTGTGTATCAGTGTGTATCTGTGTGTATGTGTGTGTATGTGTGTGTATCAGTGTGTATCAGTGTGTATGTGTGTGTATCTGTGTGTATGTGTGTGTATCAGTGTGTATGTGTGTGTATCAGTGTGTATCTGTGTGTATGTGTGTATGTGTGTGTATCAGTGTGTATGTGTGTGTATCTGTGTGTATGTGTGTGTATCAGTGTGTATGTGTGTGTATCTGTGTGTATGTGTGTGTATGTATGTGTATCAGTGTGTATGTGTGTGTATGTGTGTGTATCTGTGTGTATCAGTGTGTATGTGTGTGTATCAGTGTGTATGTGTGTGTATCTGTGTGTATGTGTGTGTATCTGTGTGTATCTGTGTGTATGTGTGTGTATCAGTGTGTGTCTGTGTGTATCTGTGTGTATGTGTGTGTATCAGTGTGTATCAGTGTGTATGTGTGTGTATCTGTGTGTATGTGTGTGTATCTGTGTGTATCAGTGTGTATGTGTGTGTATCAGTGTGTATGTGTGTGTATGTGTGTGTATGTGTGTGTATGTGTGTGTATCAGTGTGTATCTGTGTGTATCTGTGTGTATGTGTGTGTATCTGTGTGTATCAGTGTGTATGTGTGTGTATCAGTGTGTATGTGTGTGTATTTGTGTGTATGTGTGTGTATCAGTGTGTATGTGTGTGTATCTGTGTGTATGTGTGTGTATCAGTGTGTATGTGTGTGTGTATGTGTGGGTATCTGTGTGTATCTGTGTGTATGTGTGTGTATCAGTGTGTATGTGTGTGTATCAGTGTGTATCTGTGTGTATGTGTGTGTATGTGTGTGTATCAGTGTGTATCAGTGTGTATGTGTGTGTATCTGTGTGTATGTGTGTGTATCAGTGTGTATGTGTGTGTATCAGTGTGTATCTGTGTGTATGTGTGTATGTGTGTGTATCAGTGTGTATGTGTGTGTATCTGTGTGTATGTGTGTGTATCAGTGTGTATGTGTGTGTATCAGTGTGTATGTGTGTGTATCTGTGTGTATGTGTGTGTATGTATGTGTATCAGTGTGTATGTGTGTGTATGTGTGTGTATCTGTGTGTATGTGTGTGTATGTATGTGTATCAGTGTGTATGTGTGTGTATCAGTGTGTATGTGTGTGTATCTGTGTGTATGTGTGTGTATGTGTGTGTATCTGTGTGTATGTGTGTGTATCTGTGTGTATGTGTGTGTATCTGTGTGTATGTGTGTGTATCTGTGTGTATGTGTGTGTATCTGTGTGTATGTGTGTGTATCTGTGTGTATCAGTGTGTATGTGTGTATGTGTGTGTATCAGTGTGTATCTGTGTGTATGTGTGTGTATCAGTGTGTATGTGTGTGTATCAGTGTGTATCAGTGTGTATCTGTGTGTATCTGTGTGTATCAGTGTGTATCAGTGTGTATGTGTGTGTATCAGTGTGTATGTGTGTGTATCTGTGTGTATGTGTGTGTATGTGTGTGTATCAGTGTGTATGTGTGTATGTGTGTGTATCAGTGTGTATCAGTGTGTATCTGTGTGTATCTGTGTGTATGTGTGTGTATCAGTGTGTATGTGTGTGTATGTGTGTGTATCAGTGTGTATGTGTGTGTATCAGTGTGTATGTGTGTGTATCTGTGTGTATGTGTGTGTATCAGTGTGTATCAGTGTGTGTCAGTGTGTATCTGTGTGTATCAGTGTGTTTCTGTGTGTATCTGTGTGTATGTGTGTGTATCAGTGTGTATCAGTGTGTATCAGTGTGTATCTGTGTGTATCAGTGTGTATCAGTGTGTATCTGTGTGTATCTGTGTGTATGTGTGTATCTGTGTGTATGTGTGTGTATCTGTGTGTATCAGTGTGTATCTGTGTGTATCAGTGTGTATGTGTGTGTATCTGTGTGTATGTGTGTGTATGTGTGTGTATCTGTGTGTATGTGTGTGTATCTGTGTGTATGTGTGTGTATCTGTGTGTATGTGTGTGTATCTGTGTGTATGTGTGTGTATCTGTGTGTATGTGTGTGTATCTGTGTGTATCAGTGTGTATGTGTGTATGTGTGTGTATCAGTGTGTATCTGTGTGTATCTGTGTGTATGTGTGTGTATCAGTGTGTATGTGTGTGTATCAGTGTGTATCTGTGTGTATCTGTGTGTATCAGTGTGTATCAGTGTGTATGTGTGTGTATCAGTGTGTATGTGTGTGTATCTGTGTGTATGTGTGTGTATGTGTGTGTATCAGTGTGTATGTGTGTATGTGTGTGTATCAGTGTGTATCAGTGTGTATCTGTGTGTATGTGTGTGTATCAGTGTGTATGTGTGTGTATGTGTGTGTATCAGTGTGTATGTGTGTGTATCTGTGTGTATGTGTGTGTATCTGTGTGTATGTGTGTGTATCAGTGTGTATCAGTGTGTGTCAGTGTGTATCTGTGTGTATCAGTGTGTATCTGTGTGTATCTGTGTGTGTGTATGTGTGTGTATCAGTGTGTATGTGTGTGTATGTGTGTGTATGTGTGTATCTGTGTGTATGTGTGTGTATCTGTGTGTATGTGTGTGTATCTGTGTGTATGTGTGTGTATCTGTGTGTATCAGTGTGTATGTGTGTGTATGTGTGTGTATCAGTGTGTATCAGTGTGTATCTGTGTGTATCTGTGTGTATGTGTGTGTATCAGTGTGTGTCTGTGTGTATCTGTGTGTATGTGTGTGTATCAGTGTGTATCAGTGTGTATGTGTGTGTATCTGTGTGTATGTGTGTGTATCTGTGTGTATCAGTGTGTATGTGTGTGTATCAGTGTGTATGTGTGTGTATGTGTGTGTATGTGTGTGTATGTGTGTGTATCAGTGTGTATCTGTGTGTATCTGTGTGTATCAGTGTGTATGTGTGTGTATCAGTGTGTATGTGTGTGTATTTGTGTGTATGTGTGTGTATCAGTGTGTATGTGTGTGTATCTGTGTGTATGTGTGTGTATCAGTGTGTATGTGTGTGTGTATGTGTGGGTATCTGTGTGTATCTGTGTGTATGTGTGTGTATCAGTGTGTATGTGTGTGTATCAGTGTGTATCTGTGTGTATGTGTGTGTATGTGTGTGTATCAGTGTGTATCAGTGTGTATGTGTGTGTATCTGTGTGTATGTGTGTGTATCAGTGTGTATGTGTGTGTATCAGTGTGTATCTGTGTGTATGTGTGTATGTGTGTGTATCAGTGTGTATGTGTGTGTATCTGTGTGTATGTGTGTGTATCAGTGTGTATGTGTGTGTATCAGTGTGTATGTGTGTGTATCTGTGTGTATGTGTGTGTATGTATGTGTATCAGTGTGTATGTGTGTGTATGTGTGTGTATCTGTGTGTATGTGTGTGTATGTATGTGTATCAGTGTGTATGTGTGTGTATCAGTGTGTATGTGTGTGTATCTGTGTGTATGTGTGTGTATGTGTGTGTATCTGTGTGTATGTGTGTGTATCTGTGTGTATGTGTGTGTATCTGTGTGTATGTGTGTGTATCTGTGTGTATGTGTGTGTATCTGTGTGTATGTGTGTGTATCTGTGTGTATCAGTGTGTATGTGTGTATGTGTGTGTATCAGTGTGTATCTGTGTGTATGTGTGTGTATCAGTGTGTATGTGTGTGTATCAGTGTGTATCAGTGTGTATCTGTGTGTATCTGTGTGTATCAGTGTGTATCAGTGTGTATGTGTGTGTATCAGTGTGTATGTGTGTGTATCTGTGTGTATGTGTGTGTATGTGTGTGTATCAGTGTGTATGTGTGTATGTGTGTGTATCAGTGTGTATCAGTGTGTATCTGTGTGTATCTGTGTGTATGTGTGTGTATCAGTGTGTATGTGTGTGTATGTGTGTGTATCAGTGTGTATGTGTGTGTATCAGTGTGTATGTGTGTGTATCAGTGTGTATCTGTGTGTATGTGTGTGTATCAGTGTGTATGTGTGTGTATGTGTGTGTATCAGTGTGTATGTGTGTGTATCTGTGTGTATGTGTGTGTATCTGTGTGTATGTGTGTGTATCAGTGTGTATCAGTGTGTGTCAGTGTGTATCTGTGTGTATCAGTGTGTATCTGTGTGTATCTGTGTGTGTGTATGTGTGTGTATCAGTGTGTATGTGTGTGTATGTGTGTGTATGTGTGTATCTGTGTGTATGTGTGTGTATCTGTGTGTATGTGTGTGTATCTGTGTGTATGTGTGTGTATCTGTGTGTATCAGTGTGTATGTGTGTGTATGTGTGTGTATCAGTGTGTATCAGTGTGTATCTGTGTGTATCTGTGTGTATGTGTGTGTATCAGTGTGTATGTGTGTGTATCAGTGTGTATCAGTGTGTATGTGTGTGTATCAGTGTGTATGTGTGTGTATCAGTGTGTATGTGTGTATCAGTGTGTATGTGTGTGTATCTGTGTGTATGTGTGTGTATCAGTGTGTATGTGTGTATGTGTGTGTATCAGTGTGTATCAGTGTGTATCTGTGTGTATCTGTGTGTATGTGTGTGTATCAGTGTGTATGTGTGTGTGTATCTGTGTGTATATGTGTGTATCAGTGTGTATGTGTGTGTGTATGTGTGTGTATCAGTGTGTATGTGTGTGTATCTGTGTGTATCTGTGTGTATGTGTGTGTATCAGTGTGTATCAGTGTGTATCAGTGTGTATCTGTGTGTATCTGTGTGTATGTGTGTGTATCAGTGTGTATCAGTGTGTATCAGTGTGTATCTGTGTGTATCTGTGTGTATGTGTGTGTATCTGTGTGTATCTGTGTGTATCAGTGTGTATGTGTGTGTATCTGTGTGTATCTGTGTGTATCAGTGTGTATGTGTGTGTATCAGTGTGTATGTGTGTGTATCAGTGTGTATCAGTGTGTATATGTGTGTATCAGTGTGTATGTGTGTGTATCTGTGTGTATCAGTGTGTATGTGTGTGTATCAGTGTGTATGTGTGTGTATCAGTGTGTATCTGTGTGTATGTGTGTGTATCTGTGTCTATGTGTGTGTATCAGTTTGTATGTGTGTGTATCAGTGTGTATCTGTGTGTATGTGTGTGTATCAGTGTATATGTGTGTGTGTATCAGTGTGTATCTGTGTGTATCTGTGTGTATGTGTGTGTATCTGTGTGTATCAGTGTGTATGTGTGTGTATCAGTGTGTATCTGTGTGTATGTGTGTGTATCTGTGTGTATGTGTGTGTATCAGTGTGTATGTGTGTGTATCAGTGTGTATCTGTGTGTATGTGTGTGTATCAGTGTGTATGTGTGTGTATCAGTGTGTATGTGTGTGTATCTGTGTGTATGTGTGTGTATCAGTGTGTATGTGTGTGTATCAGTGTGTATGTGTGTGTATCTGTGTGTATGTGTGTGTATCTGTGTGTATGTGTGTGTATGTGTGTGTATCAGTGTGTATGTGTGTGTATCAGTGTGTATGTGTGTGTATCAGTGTGTATGTGTGTGTATCTGTGTGTATGTGTGTGTATCTGTGTGTGTGTGTATGTGTGTGTATCTGTGTGTATCAGTGTGTATGTGTGTGTATCTGTGTGTATCAGTGTGTATCTGTGTGTATCTGTGTGTATGTGTGTGTATCAGTGTGTATGTGTGTGTATCTGTGTGTATGTGTGTGTATCAGTGTGTATGTGTGTGTATCTATGTGTATGTGTGTGTATCAGTGTGTATCAGTGTGTATGTGTGTGTATCTGTGTGTATCAGTGTGTATCTGTGTGTATCAGTGTGTATCAGTGTGTATGTGTGTGTATCAGTGTGTATGTGTGTGTATCAGTGTGTATCAGTGTGTATCAGTGTGTATCAGTGTGTATGTGTGTGTATCTGTGTGTATCAATGTGTATGTGTGTGTATGTGTGTGTATCAGTGTGTATCAGTGTGTATGTGTGTGTATCAGTGTGTATGTGTGTGTATCAGTGTGTATCTGTGTTTATCAGTCTGTATCAGTGTGTATGTGTGTGTATCAGTGTGTATCTGTGTGTATCAGTGTGTATCAGTGTGTATGTGTGTGTATCAGTGTGTATCTGTGTGTATGTGTGTGTATCAGTGTGTATCTGTGTGTATGTGTGTGTATCAGTGTGTATCTGTGTGTATCAGTGTGTATCAGTGTTTATGTGTGTGTATCTGTGTGTATGTGTGTGTATCTGTGTGTATCAGTGTGTATGTGTGTGTATCAGTGTGTATCTGTGTGTATGTGTGTGTATCTGTGTGTATCAGTGTGTATCAGTGTGTATGTGTGTGTATCAGTGTGTATCTGTGTGTATCTGTGTGTATGTGTGTGTATCTGTGTGTATGTGTGTGTATCAGTGTGTATCTGTGTGTATGTGTGTGTATCTGTGTGTATGTGTGTGTATCAGTGTGTATCTGTGTGTATCTGTGTGTATCTGTGTGTATGTGTGTGTATCTGTGTGTATGTGTGTGTATCAGTGTGTATCAGTGTGTATCTGTGTGTATCTGTGTGTATCTGTGTGTATGTGTGTGTATCTGTGTGTATGTGTGTGTATCAGTGTGTATCAGTGTGTATCAGTGTGTATCAGTGTGTATGTGTGTGTATGTGTGTGTATCAGTGTGTTATATTTAATTTAACACTGTTCAGTCTGATGACAGCAGCGTTTTCCTGCTTCTCCGTAGAGACGGCCGACTTTGGACTCTCATGGTGATCAAACATTAACTGTCACCAACCATAAAGCCATAAAACACAGAAGACACTCAAGCAACCGGCCAACTGATCTTTCTTCCTTTGTTTCAGACACAAAGTTCAATGTTTATTTATTCAAATTCACCACATCAGAACACTTTTAATACGCTCGCTCACGTCAAAGCACTTTGACACCAAATTGAACAGAAAGTCGTGGTGAATGATGGTTTAAATAACGGCATCATACTGTCGTCCACATTTAACACAACAAACTGATGAAGAAGTGACGTCATCAGCTCCTGGAGCTCCTTATTTGGGCATAAACATGTCTATTGTCCTTCTACTTCCTGCTGTGGAGACGGACTTCTGCTTCTTCTCCCAGCGTTCATGAACTGGTTCACTGGAAGACGTTTCTGACACGATTATCAACAGAGAGACGGATCAAAATGTGGAGAGAAAACTAAACATTTTGTTTGAAACAATATCTCTAAAACATTGCAGTTTGTGTGTGTAAACCCTTTTTTCTTGGAATTAAATATGTGAATATGCTAAATGGATGAATATATAATTGAAGATCACTCAGACAAGGATTCATGTTTATTAATAATTACTATTTATTTGTGTGAATAAAGGAAAACAATCAAGTTTGTGTCTTTGGCTTAATGTTTGTTTCTCTTCTGTACCTGATTGTTACTTCAATGAGGTGAGTTGTTGTGTTTGACTGTGTGTGTGTGTGTGTGTGTGTGTGTGGACACAAGGGAGTAATGCTAATGCTAAAGCTAATGTGAATACTAAAGAGAGAAATGAATGAAGGTGAACTTCAGTTTGTAGCAGAATGAAGTTAGAAAAGAGTGAAGCTGTAAAGATTTCACTTCCCTTCAATAAAAAACAGATTTATAAAAAATGATGAAACTGACGTTGCAATAAGTGTTTATATGAGTTTCACAGCAATAACTGCTGCTGGTTATTTCAGTTTCTATTTCACCTCATTTACATGTGTTGTGTTGATATCCGATAAACTAGAACAGCTACTACTAGAGGCCAAGGCCGCTCAAGTGAACCATAATGTAATGGGTTCTTCCTCCTTACTTTTTCTGTTATTGTGATTCATTAATAATAATTCATGGTGCTGTTAGATTGCTGCTGGACCATCCCTCATTAACACAGCTTCATTCCTCAAGCTGCAGAGCAAACGTAAGGAAACTTAAATGTGAACTGCAGCAGAATGTTTTTGTTTGATAAAAACCTGTTGTGAATTTAGGAAATGATTACATATATCCTTTTGTCAATGAATGTTAACGTTTGGACTCGGTTCTGTTTAGTAAAACTGTAAAAGAAGTATGTTTGTGACGTTATTAAAAGTCCTAAATCACTGACACTAACAGCAGTCACCTGGGTGAAAGTCCTGCGTTTGTTGGACCCATCTGTCCACCTGGACCTCGTCCGTCCACCTAGACTACGATTGAAAACGTCTTTGTGATTCGTCAAAAAGAAACTCTCTAAACACAGTTGACAGTCCAGTTTTGTTGTGTGGGGAAGTACATTTTGAGCGCCCAATCTGTCCTGTTTTTACTTCTACTCCAGGAAGTCTTTAGCAACCACCTAGTGACCTCCTGGTTTCCTCCAGAGCTTTTCCTCACATTGAAGTTCACTAGTGTGACTTGGCTGTCGTGTTTCCTGCAGTTTGAGTCCAGAAAACAAAGCAGGACTCCCGTCCCAGAGTCTGGTTCTCAAGGTTGTTTGAGGTGTGGTGGAACACTGTCCCTGTCATCATCGTCATCATCGTCATCATCATCATCATGATCAATACTGAGCAGGAGGCGGTAGGGGAACTTGAGGGAGCGGCTCCCGGCGGTTTATGGCCCCTGGTAGAGGGTAAAGTTCTCCCCGTTAGAGCCGCAGACGTCAGATTAACAACCTGCAGGAGAGAGACCAGAGCCTCCGACTAAACCTGATTCTGAGACCAGGCCTTTGGGATTTTTTTTTACTCCGAGCATCTCCAACCATGTCGACGGCTGTGGAAGCGACCGGGTTCATCATGTGCCTCATCAGCTGGCTGATCACCGGCGCGGCACTGGCGAACGACTACTGGAAGCTCTCCACCGTGTCCGGCAGCGTCATCATCTCCCAGAGGCAGTTTGAGAACTTGTGGCACTCCTGCGCCGAGAACAGCGCCGGCATCGCCGAGTGTCGAGACTTTGAGTCGATGCTCGCCCTCCCCGGTAAGACGAGAACCCTGAACCCTCCGAGATCAACAAAAGAAAACCTGATGTTTACAGGAAACCTGTATTCTGTTAGAGAACAAAGAGCAGACATTTAAGAAAGATGTCCAATGAAGCAAAGAATATAACATATATATATATATATATATATGATGATGAATAAATAAAACAGGATATAAGGATGAAATGATGTAAAAGTTTTGGAAGGTTTTCTTCCCTTTTTTGAAGAAATAAATACATTTTAAGAATCGATGAAGAGACGCAGTGAGGTCAACTTCCTCGTACACATGACGTCATAAAGCTGCTGAAGGAAATCAGTAATCCAGGTTTAGTAAAGATGAATTAACTCTAAACTCCACCTGTTTATTGATCAGTGGAGCTTTTAACTCTCATGAAACTTGTTTTTTGTTGTAATTCTTCTGAAAGTGACCGTCGTTCAGTAAACGGGCCATCAGGCCATGTGGCAGCACTTCAGAAATACTCGTCCAAAGGTCGGTGGATTCATGGCCAAAAGTTTGGCGCCTGAAACAGAATGAAGTTCGGTTAGTTAGACCGTTTGTTAAAAAGAAAACACAACTTTTTACAAAACTTGATTTTTAGTTCCATAGTAAATACGAGTGAAGTTAGTTTGTCTCCACATTGTTTTTCCCCTCATGACGTGTCGTAAGTTTGTCTTTTGGGCGCCATTTTGAGCCTCGACTGTCCGTAAAAAAACGTAAAATGGAGGGAAACACTCGTCTTTATATTCACTTTGTATTCACTTTATATTCACCTTGTATTCACTTTATATTCACCTTGTATTCACTTTATATTCACCTTGTATTCACTTTATATTCACCTTGTATTCACTTCAGTTTGGCTTCATGCTGTTGAATCTTTAATCATTCAGGTTAGATGTAAACATGGCTTTAAGATTATTTTAATATGGAGTCATAGGAGTGTCTTTAAAAATATTCAACCTGTAGTATAAAATAGTATAAAAAGAAACAAATAAGTAAAATATATCGACACATAAATGAAAGAATAATTAAGTACATAAAAATTGTGGAACTGTAAAGAGAAATAGATAAAATAATAAATACATCTGGAAATATCAAGACAAATAAAAATAATTCATTTTAATCATTAATTAAAGATTTTCCCCTTATATTTACACATTTTAACATCATTTTAAACATTATTTATTTCATTAAACATAAGACTGTTTTTTTTTCCCATAAAATTCAAATATTGATGTTTTGTACAACATTATAGACACATTTCCTTAAACTTCAGCTAATGTTTGTTATATTTTAAACATTTGGGAACTCCACACAAAAGACGAGTGAGAGGGTTTTATTATCTGTGAGGGTTCAAGTCAAAATGAAATGCTCAAGAGAAGACACAAAAGTTAAATGTGATTATATTCCAGCGTATGAGTCATCGTTCACTCTTCTGCCTCCTTTGTTAGCAGCTTGAAACTCGTAAAGAGGAGTGGCTGGTTTCTATGATCACAAGAGGTCATCTAGTCAATCATTGACTCAGCAGTAGCCGAGTGTAAAACACACAAACGAGACTTCCACTTCCTCCTTTTCTCTTTCTTCTTCAATATAAACTTATTCTGATTTTTGTTTTGCTCTAAAAGACACGTTAGGACAAAAACATGAGACACATGTTTGATTGAAACTAATTCCACTCGTCACTCTTTAGGTTCCTTCAAGATCTCTACACGTCCTGAAGGAACCTAAAGGCCTCATAATTAATAAATGTTTCCTTACATTAGAATAAAAATGGTATAAATATAAATGATTAAGAAAGTGTCACAAAAATAAATAAATACTGGCCATAAAAATGAAGTAAAGTAAATGTTTGCAGATTGTTACTCTTCAGGCTGAGATCACTTCACAAACGTCTCGTTCATGAGCTGTTCCCTCTCTGCAGGTCACATCCAGGCGAGTCGCGCCCTGATGATCATGTCTCTGCTGCTCGGCCTCGGCTCCATGATCGTCTCTCTGCTCGGACTGAAGTGCATCAAGATTGGCTCGGCCACCGACCAATCGAAGGCTAAGATCGCCGTCAGCGGAGGCATCCTGAGCATGCTCGCAGGTGAGTCCGCCACGGACTAAACTAAATAAATATATACACATATATATATATATATATATATATATATATATATATATATATATTGTCCAGAGCACACAGGCTTTATTCTGCAGCTTTCACACTTAGTTTAATTTAAATACTTTAGTAAATGGAATATTTTAACAAACAGAGTTGTCTTTTTCAAAATGACCAGAACCAGGTAAAAGAGCAAAGAGGAGTTTGGTGTTATTGTGTGTTCATGTTTGTGTGTTGCAGGTCTGTGCTGCATGATAGCCGTCTCCTGGTACGCCTACAGTGTCGTGCAGGACTTCCACAATCCGTTCTTCGGTGGAGTGAAGTGAGTCGACTCAAAACACACATCAAGAGTTCAGACCGACAGAGTGAAATGTTTCTAGTTGTGTGTTTGCAGGTTGTTTGTTTGCAGGTTGTGTGTTTGCAGGTTGTGTGTTTGCAGGTTGTGTGTTTGGAGGTTGTTTGTTTGCAGGTTGTTTGTTTGCAGGTTGTGTGTTTGCCGGTTGTGTGTTTGCAGGTTGTGTGTTTGCAGGTTGTGTGTTTGTAGTTGTGTGTTTGCAGGGTTTTTGTGTGTTGTCTCACTCTGTGTTGTGTGTTAACAGTGTGTTTGTGTGTTAACAGTGTGTTTGTGTGTTGTGTGTCTTCAGGTTTGAGCTGAGTACTGGTCTCTACCTGGGATGGGGCGGAGCCTGTCTGGCCATACTGGGTGGAGGTTTCCTCTGCTCCGCCTGTAAGAGAATGAGGAATGACGGAAAGAAAAGGTACGAACACACCTGAGTTCTTCTCTCTCTAAACGGTAACGTGTGAGTAAGGTCTCTTGTTGCATCACTGATGGGTGTGGTCAGAGGAGTTTCACCTGTAACCACACCCACCAGTGATGTCACGGCATCCTGGAGTACACCTGTACATCACTGCAGCCAGGTGAGAGGTGTGACCAGTGGAGGTCAGCAAAGAACAGATTTGAAGGAGGTTTTAAAGCTCAAATGTTTTCAGAGGAAAATACTTTTTCTCTGAATTATTTTAATGGAAACAACTTCTGGTCATGTGACGAAGCCGTCATCAGCCAATCAGGAGAGACGATTTTATATAGAGCAGCACGCACAGTAATTATTTCTAAGACAGATTACAAACAAAGACATTACAATTTACAGTTAAATCATGATATAATATATATCATTTTATAATTGTATAATTTTTCATTCATATATTATATTAATAATTTTAGGTCCATTGCATTTAAAATATATGACAAGCATCGATACAAACACACGACCCCTTAACATACACTACATTTAAATGAACGTCCGTCACATTTAAGACAAACTACGCTGATTAATGATGACGCAAAATTCAACAATCAGCAACAATTATTAGTCACTTGTAATTGTCAATAAAATGTCTTTTAAAAACGTTCTAATGCCATACTAATCACATTTCATCACTCCAACTGCAAAACACTACTCTCACAGCCAGAGGGGGGCGACAAAACCTCCTCTCTGCAGCTTTAACTTCTGAATAAATTACATTTTCATACAAAGAAAAACAAAAGTCCAAAGACTTTCTGGAATGTTCTGCCATTAAAAAAAGGATTCCGTTCATTTCTGTGACTCCAGCTGACTTCGTGCCTCTTGTTTTGCAGCGGTTTCTATGGAAACAAGCCCCCGAGGGTCTACACAGCTACAGCCAAGTCGGATCCAGATTCAGCCAGAGCCTACGTCTGAACACACATGTGGACACTTTAAAGGACGTTGTGCTGTCTCACATTCCTTTCCTGACGTTGTCCTGATTCCAGCCAACTAATATAACAAAGTTTTAACCCTAAAAATAAGGAGACCAGCTGTTTGTCCCCACATGGGAGGACAGTCCCCACGAAGTGATGATTACTGAAAACAAACATGTCTGCTGACCGATGTCTCATAGAATATGGACATTTAATATGATGTTTCATAAGATATGGACATTACATCATGTAATATAATGTCTTTAAAATGTGGACATGTAGGGTTTTTTCTGTCCTTTTGAAATATTTGCTTATTTTTTTAAAGAGTTTTTTGTGAAATCTAAAATCTAAATCTAGAGAATACAAACAAATTGGTGGTTAGTGATTCTGTAATTCTGTGTGGAGTTTATTATTATCGGAATAAAGGTTTTATGAATCCTAATAATTCGGTTTTTGGTGTTTTTTTGGATGTTTTTTTTAAAGGTAAAGTGCGTGATGATGTCATTCACAATTTGTATTGTAATTAATGTTTGTTTTTGATGTTTAACACAGAAACTTTTGGTCAATTTAAGCCTCTAGCATGAAGGAACAATAAACGTCTTTATAGAAAACATTAATAAACACTTTCAAATGTCCTCATAACTGGTTACAACTACATATTAGTATGTTTTCAATAAATGATCATGAATGCTGAATAAAAGAGGCTTAAAGTAAAGTTCATTCCACACGCGTTTACATACAGTGTGTGTGTGTGTGTGTGTGTGTGTGTGTGTGTGTGTGTGTGTGCAGTAATCTCCTGTGTAATAATGATGATTAATGCGCTGCAGGTCGGTAATCCACCTGTCTGTTTACCTGCTGACGGGCAGAACTCTGTGGATTAGAGCTGCACCTCTCTGTCTATCTATAGACCTCCTCACACCAACTGAAGTCTGGATCAAACCTGCTGCTCAACCTTCACACCGAAGCCTGAACACATCTCGGTGTCTTCTGCCCGTTCACATCCCGACTAAAGACAAAGAGTGTTCCGCTTAGTCCCGCCCTCCTGTGCTGTGATTGGTTACTACCTCTAACGTGAGGCTCATCCTGTGGTAGTTTGTGAAATAGTCACAGGATGAAAATCCTGTCAATGGTGGACACACACATTAACTACATCAATGTAGCTAAAGAACAGAGTGAGTGATGTAGTTTGTAATATCCATGAGTCCAACAAACGGGACCTTAGACCACAAGACCTGGTGGTCAACACCACGTTGTGGTTTCATTGTTAGTATAATGTGAGACAACCCACATTTACAAAAGCTCATATGTGACAAGAACACAAATAAAACCATATCTCAGAAGGTTTCTTATACAACAGAGCTAACAAGGACGTTGACCAACAGATACAAACAAAATAAAAGTATGTAACCAGTTTGAAAGAAATAACCAGATAACTTTAAAACATCACTTCAAATTGATCGTTTGTTTTTAAATGTATTAGTCATTATTTATTATTATTGTTACTAGTATTATTAACATAACAATAATTATTATTAATATGTATTTGTAATTGATTATTATTATTAGTGTTATTATTTAGTGATATCAATATTTATAATATTATTGTCATTTGTATTGTTAATAGTATTATTAACATAATTAGTATTATTGTTATAATAATAATAATTGTTCTTGCTATCATTGTTTGTATTATTATTATCCCTATTTATATTGTTATTATTTATTATCTATTTACCTTTTTTGTTGTGGGGTTAATCTTTTTCTGTGTGCCACATTTTTGCATAATATTTGTATGTTTTTACATATATTATATTTATTGTAGTTGTGTGTGTTCTCTCTCTAATCCGACTGGTTGTGCTGACTGAAGGGGAACCAGCGTCAATCCTCTCAGTCGGCTCATTCACAGGAAGTCGGTCCGTCTGTCTGGATGTTGTGGTTTGAGGAGGAGGAGGAGGAGGAGGAGGAGGAGGAAGAGGAAGAGGAGGAGGAGGTTGGTCAGAGTTCACAGCCGGATCACCTGATTGGCTGACGGAGGGCAGAGGGCGGCCGTGACGGACAGCAGGTGTTTACTTATAGAGCCTCTCTGACCGACGACCGTCTGGTCCAACAGCTCATCTTCATCACAGCTCATCTTCATCACTGCAGTAAACTACAGGTGAGTCTCTCCGGTTTGTGTTTAGTCGTGTAAATCTGAAATGAGCTCCATCAACTTCCTCCGTCTGCGGTGAAGACGATGATTACATCACTGACAGATGTTTTCAGTTGATCTAAAGAAACAAGAGAAAGTATTGCTGGACCCGCTGGAGGGAAAGGGAGGCAACGGGAGAACCAGAACCAGGACTGAGAGGGTCAGACTGTCAGACCCTGCTGCTGTAGAATGAAAGGTTTTCTAAAGGGACTCTGGTGCTGAGAGACACTACAGCTTTAGTCCACAGGGGGCGACAGAGTCAACACTAAATGAATGTTCATTGTAGTAACTTTAAGTAAAAAAATTTAAATATACTTAAGTACCAAAAATAAAATACTCATTATGCAGAATGATATCGTCAGTTTCCTTGGGCTCAAACCAGGTTGAAGGCTCTGAGTATCGTGTCAAACACGAGTTGTTTTAGTTCAAGTCCTTCGTGTTCTGAACTATTATTATCTGAGATATGAATCATGAAGTCGCTCATGAGAAGCTTGTGTCTCTTTCTCTCTCAGGCTCCGCTGACTCGCTGCTCTCTGAACCAACATGAGTCCAAAAAATGTCGTTTTCAAGAAGATTTGCAAAGACAAGTCGGTGAGTGAAACATCTGAAATCATGAGAATCAAGAAGGTTTTCACATGCAGGGAATTCCATAAAGACATGTTGACGGGTGAATTTATCGCATGATAAAAACTCCCCGGTGTGTAAAGATGTTCATATTTGAACGAGCAGCATTGAGTTTGTGTCTGTAACCGTTTTCTACGTGTTTCAAAAAGAGAGTACTACAAAATAAAACAGGAAACACAGGGCGACCTCAGAGCAGAGACACAAAAGACACCACAACCACGAGTAACAATAAACAGGTTTATTTAAATATATATTTATTTAATAAAATGTTGCACAAATTAAATGAAATAAACTAATTAAATGAAATAAACTAATTAAATGAAATAAACGTGCCTTTAGATTCATTTGTGCAGCGTTTTAAAGGAACAGGAACCTTACTGCTGCATCACATGTTTCATGCTCGGACACAGCGGATCAGTAAATGTTGATCTTTCACTGAATTTAATCACATAAAGCTGATCAGCTGATCCTCAGGAGGTCGACTCAAAGTCACAGCGTGAGTTCGATCGACAGCTTCATGTCGGGTTACATGTTGCTGTTCTATAAATGTTTGAACTTAGACGTTTAACGCACAAAGGTCTTCAGGTTTAAGTTCTGTTACACGTCTGTGTTTTCAATCTGACAAAATGAAACACGCTGATTAAAGCTTTTCAGATTACAGCAACATGAATATCTTGTGTTTACATATAATTATTACATCAGCTGGCTGTCCGTCTAAAACCTGGTAGAATATCTAATTAACTTAACGTTTAAGGTTTTAATTACTGTCTGTTTTAAAATAGAGATGTTATTAATGTGGATTTGATGTCGTGAGGACTGATGAGAAATAATAAAAAGATGCAGATTAAACCCGAGAGAGCTGCTGATTCTACTGCAGGTCTCAGCCGCGTTAAAAACAAATTTACTTTTCTTTAAAACATGTAAAACAATAATCAACTCTGCTTTTAAAGGTTGGCGTCTACATGGGGAGAAGAGACTTTGTGGACCGAGTCGACTCTGTGGATCCAGTGGGTGAGTTACCTCACTAATAAACATCCACCAGTAACAAAATGAACATATTATACATAATATATAATATATGATATCATTGTGCAGCCCTTATTGTTGAAGTCAATTTAAAAGCTCTTTGACCTTTTTTACCACTAGATGGTGTCATCCTCATCGATCATGAGGCTCTGCAGGGGAGGAAAGGTCAGTACCTGAACACACCACTGTGTGTTATTACAGGACGTTGATTTCAAAGTTCACCTTGCACATCTTCTAATACATGAAGAAAGATTTATTTCATGAGACAACTGAAGCCTCTTGTGTTGTTTTGAGTCTCAGTCTCTCCATATGAAGTTTAATTTTCCCCTGATAGATCTAAGGCGGTACAAATGATTTACTTGCAGACAGAATTACAGATATTTTCTGTATATTTTCATTCAGATCCTCACTGAATCTAAATATATATTTTTTAAGTTTTGTTCACTTTAGAAACATCTCCCTTGTATCTATCTATCTTTGAAAATGTTGTATTCTCCACTTTACTTGCCTTTATTTTGAAATGATTGTTTCCATGTTACATCTCATCATAGAGGACACCTTCACAATTTAGCTATTGATGAATATTTTATTGGCTGTGTACTTCTATTAATGTATATTACTTTGTTAAAAGTATGTGTGGCCTAAACAAATGTAATTTACAGCGGTTGTCAAAACAAAAATCACAGACAGACTTGTGATCAGCTCAGAGACATCGTCTGTCCTCTGTCCTCTGTCCTCCAGTGTTCGTCACCCTGTCCTGCACCTTTCGGTACGGCAGAGACGACATGGACGTGATGGGAATCGCCTTCCGCAGGGAGCTGTACCTGTCCACCCGCCAGGTGTACCCGCCTCTGCAGGACCGCGAGAAGGGAGTCCACACCAGGACGCAGGCCAGACTGCTGCGCAAGCTGGGAGACGACGCCCACCCGTTCTTCTTCGAGGTGAGACGAGAGATCACGCTGCACGAGGGTGCTTCTATAACAGCTGCACTGACGGGAAGAAGAAACTTGTTACCACCGTGAAACACTTCAGAATATAGTCCTGCATTTAAAATGTTACTTTAATGAAACCAAACATCCAGCAGGGAAATGATCCTGACCTTCACCGACAATGTCTCTAAAAGAGACACGTACCGACCAGGAAGAGACTCAAAATGACCACAAATAAACACAAAACAACTACAAAGAGACACAAAATGACCACAAATAAACACAAAACTACAAATAGACATAAAAAAATAACCAAGATACCACAATGACTATGAAAACAAGCAAAACAACCACAAAGAGACACAAAATGAGTGTCCCAACTCCAGACTACACACTTTATCATTTATCTCTGTTATGGTTGTTTATTTTTAATGTTATTGTTTGAATTGTGCAAAATAAATGAAATGAAATGAACTACTGATTTTATCTCTGTATCAGTATCAGCTCAAAAAGCACAATGTAAAGTCTGATGACTTTGTGTTCTTGTCCTCTCAGTTTCCTGACAACCTGCCTTGCTCAGTGGCTCTTCAGCCATCACCCCATGATGTCGGCAAGGTAAGATCCCGGGAATCTAACATGGTACTGAAGAAGTAGACGCATCACAGGTCGGTGACGTCTGTTCTCTCTTCTTCTGTAGCAATGTGCCGTGGAGTTTGAGATCAAAGCGTTCAGCGCTGAGAGTCAGGACGCTAAAATACGCAAACGGTGAGTCTCATCTACTCTGTCCTCTACGGAAGAGGATAAGGGCCAAACATAGGGGAAAATATTCTTTCATTTTGAATTCAGAGAAGAAAGTCAAAATGTCATTGTTTGCACTAATTCTGGTAGTTTTATTTATATTCAACAATAAAACTTCATAACATTTCAACATTATTCTTAACAGTTCAACATTATTCTTAAGATTTCAACATTATCGTTAACATTTCAACTTTATTCTTAACATTTCAACATTATTCTTAACATTTCAACATTATTCTTAACATTTCAACATTATTCTTAACATTTCAACTTTATTCTCAACATTTCAACTTTATTCTCAACATTTCGACTTTATTCTCAACATTTCGACTTTATTCTCAACATTTCAACGTTATTGTAAACATTCCAATGTTATTCTCAACATGTCATCTTTGTTCTCAACATTATTATCAACAATTTAACGTAAGGCTGAATATTTTAATGTTCTTTTCAACATTTCAACTTTTTAACATTTTTTAAACAAATTTCTGAACTTTTCAACATTATTCTAACTTCATAATTCAACATTTAAACATTTTATCTCCCATTTCAACAATATTTTCAAAATTTCAACTTTCTTTTCAACATTTTGAACGTTATTTCCAACATTTCAACAATATTGTCAACATTTTAACGCTGTGGTCAATATATAAATGTTATGCTCAACATTTCAACTTCATTAACAACATCTCAAGTTTATTCTCTACATTTCAGTTTTAATCTCAACATTTCAACATTATTGTCAACATTTAAATTTTGTTCTCAACGTTTCAATGTAATACTCAACATTTGAACTTCTTTAACAACTTTTCAACATTATTCTAACGTTTTAACTTCATAATCAACATTTCAACCTCTTTTCTAACATTTCAACATTATTTTCAAAATTTAAACTTTCTCTTCAACATTTTGAACGTTATTTCAACAATATTGCAACATTTTAACGCTATGCTCAACATATAAACGTTATTCTCAACATTTCAACTTTATCCACAATTTCTTAACAGTATTTCTAACTTTCCAACATGTTTTTTAACTTTTCAACATTATTCTTAGCATTTCAACTTCATTCACTTCATCTCGAGTTTATTCTCAACATTTCAGTTATAATCTCAATATTTCAACATTATTGTCAACTTTATAATTTTGTTTTAATCTATAAATTAGTTTTTCTCTTCTTTGTCCAACAGGAGCTCAGTGAAGCTGATGATCAGGAAGGTTCAATATGCTCCAGAGAATGAGGGAGTGGCACCATCTGTTGAAACCACTAGGGACTTTGTCATGTCGGACAAACCGCTTCATGTCAAGGCCAGTCTGGACAAAGAGGTGCGTTTCTTTTCTATTATTATCTTTAGCCTGTAACATGATGTTGTGAATGTTTGTCTTTCAGTTTTTCAGCAGCCGTCAGTCAGGAAAGTCATACTATTTCAAAACCAGCTGCAGCATCTTCTTCATGGCTGATGCACATTATCCTCATATATATAACTCATCTCACCTCCATCCGAAAGGACAAAATAAAACCTAGCAGTTTGATCAAATACGGCAGAGTTGTTGTGATTCAAGCCCATCTATTCTTCTATTCTATAAGTGTTGCCTTTTATATCCTCTAATAAACACTGTTTTAACTCTGTGTTTTTTGTTATTTCTCTATCTCAGCTTGTTAACTAGATATTTGTAAAGCACTTTGTAATTACCTTGAAATAACCTCATGCATTGTCAGTAGGATGAAAAGATGATGTGTTGTTTAAGCTCTCTGACCTTGCATCTTGTTTCCAGACATACTACCATGGTGAGCCCGTCAAAGTGCACGTCAGCGTCACAAACAACTCCAGCAAAAACATCAAGAACGTCATCGTCTCTGGTAAACATGACTGCTCATATTATATCCACTCTTAGAGGAGGGACGCTCTTTACTTTAAACATGCACAGATGTATTTAAGTTGCATGAAGCCAGAGAAGCTAAATGTTTGAAATTATTGTTGCATGAACAAGTGTAAATGGAAGTCATGTTCCTTCTCGTCCTCCTCAGTGGATCAGGTCGCCACGGTGGTGTTGTACTCCAATGACAGCTACGTCAAATCTGTGGCCATCGAGGAACCTGGGTAAAGCACAGAACAAACTACATTTTACTAAATTACAAAGAGAGGTTTCATCATCACATGTCTGTAGATCTAAATCAGTGTGTTCTTTTGTCTGTAACATAAAGAAAAGCTGACTTCATGCTCTGTCACATCAGGAAACTATATATTTCTATGACAGTTTTCTGGTTGTATAAACAAACTGCAAAGGAAATATAAATATAACTTTAACAGCCACAATCATTAAGACAGGTTTTGAATATGAAGGAAGAAAGAAAGATGCACCTCAAACATGGACGTTTGTGCCTTTTTTAGTCAAAATGATTGATGAGTGTTGACCTTCTTTGATAGACTTCAGCTTTGAGAAATAAAATATAGTAATAAAAATGTGATAGAGTACGAGGGTCACTAACTCGTTATCTGACCAAAGTTAAAAGCTGTTAATTACTCTCTATTGTATGATGCTGACTAATAATGAATTTTTGCATCGTTTGATAAGAGATTATTTGTTAATATGATTGTTAACCTGCAAAAGCTGCTCGACCAATACTGATAGCAATAACTGGAACCTGGGTTTTGACTTTAGTGCTCAAATAAACAGCTAAGAATCAGATTTTATAACTACTTCTAGCCCAGAGTATTCAGAGAGCAACACATTGGAATTACACTCCCTAGACTTTTAGACCTTGGTGAACATTAACAGAAGAAGGACCACGTGGTCTGTAAGTTCTATTGCTTCATCACACGGAATAAAACTGACCTCTGGACTGATAAAGATCACACTAACCTGAGATGAACCGGGAAACTGATACGAGTATTCTGCCTCACTGAGAAGAGACGCACTGACAAAAAGACAGATGACAAATTCACTTTGACAACTAATTTTCAATTCAGACTGAGAAAGGAGAACTACAGGAGGGAAGACTGGAGTACTGCCGCTTAGACCTGCTGGAGACTCACAAGAAGAAAGTTCAACAAGTGGAATCTCAAGAGACGAAGGAGTGAAGAACAACTGGCTGATACTTGTCTGCTGAGTTCACAGCTTCACTCACGGACTAAATGGCTTCCATGTTAGAGGAAGATCTCTGCTGTTCTGTCTGCTGTGAGGTCTTTAAAGATCCCGTCATCCTGTCATGTTGCCACAACTTCTGTAGAGTCTGTCTGCAGAACTGGTGGACGGAGAAGGAAGTCCAAGAGTGTCCAGTTTGTAAGAGAAGACATTCAAAGGATTTAATACCTCCTAACTTCACTTTGAAGAACCTGTGTGAGACTTTCTTACAGCAGAGAGACCAGAGAGCTTCAGAGACTCTCTGCAGTCTGCACTCTGAGAAACTCAAACTCTTCTGTCTGGACCATCAGCAGCCGGTGTGTCTCGTCTGCAGAGATTCAGAGAAACACAGCGACCACAGATTCAGACCCATCGATGAAGCTGCTCCACAACACAAGAAGAACCTTCAGGAAGCTCTGGAGCCCTTAAAGGAGAAGCTAAAGGTTTTTAAAGAAGTTCAAGAGAAGTTTGATCAAACAGCAGAACACATGAAGGTCCAGGCCCGACACGCAGAGAGGCAGATTCAGGAGCAGTTTAAGAAGCTTCACCAGTTTCTAGAGGAGGAAGAGGAGGCCAGGATGGCTGCACTGAGGGAGGAAGAGGAGCAGAAGAGTCAGATGATGAAGGAGAAGATGGAGGCTCTGAGCAGAGAGATAGCAGCTCTTTCAGACACAGTCAGAGACACAGAGGACGAGCTGAGAGCTGAAAACGTCTCATTCCTGAACAACTACAAAGCTGCAGTGGAAAGAGTCCAGCAGCACCCCCTGCTGGAGGATCCACAGCTGCTCTCAGGAGCTCTGATAGACCAGGCCAAACACCTGGGCAACCTGTCCTTCAACATCTGGAGCAAGATGAAGGACATGGTCTCCTACACTCCTGTGGTTCTGGACCCAAACACTGCTGATTCAGTCCTCATCCTGTCTGAAGATCTGACCAGTGTGAGACCAGGAGACAAACAGCAGCTTCCTGATAATCCAGAGAGGTTTGATGGTGACTGCTCTGTTCTGGGTTCTGAGGGATTTAACTCAGGGACTCACATCTGGGACGTCCAGGTTGGAGACAGTACAGTCTGGTCTCTGGGTGTGTTAGAAGAGTCTGTCCAGAGGAAGAGAGTTATACGGTCTGGATTATGGAAAATATTGTTCTGGTCAGGTGATTACATGGCTGACTCTCCATCTTCAGATAAACTCACTGTTCTCAAAGTCCAGAAGGAGATCCAGAGGATCAGAGTGAATCTGGACTGGAACAGAGGAAAGCTGTCGTTCTCTGATCCTGAAACCAACACACACATACACACCTTCACACACACTTTCACTGAGAGACTGTTTCCATTCATAAGTACTGATGATGAAGTGAAGGTTTTACCAGTGAAGGTCTCTGTGACTGTAGAACAACAGATATAGATGATGAAGATGAAGATGCCTTTTAACAGCTAAACTTTCAACATCCTTAAATAACTCTTTCTTTGAAATATGGTTCTTGTGGATGAAATGACCCAAACCTTTTTTAACATCATTGTTTACAGACTGACTTCCTGCTTCAACTTTGACTGCTGTACTTATTGTAGTTGTGTTCACACAGTTTCTTTAGTGATGTCACCTTGTTCCCAGCTCTCAGATATTTTTAATAAACCAAAGTTTTTCTTAAAAATATGATAATAAACAGACAATTCCTAACAAATACATTAACATTTAAATGAACATGGTTTTAGCTTGCCTCAATGTTTTATTTTTATTTTCTTGAGATATTTTCTCTACATGCAGTTGGAAAAAATAATCTTTGTATTTACAGTTAATTGATTGATTGATTTGTCTGTACTTCATTTTCATGATATAACTTTAACTTTAAGGTAATACTGTCACTATAACTTTTATTTGATGACAATAATGACTTTTGAAAAATGTTCAAAGCACAATGTGATTAATCTTAAAGGTTTGTTCTTCTGTCTCAATAAAATAATTGTATTAGTAGGAAAACTACAGAAGTCTCTTTGGTTCATAATTTTGTTTTGAGTATGCATGACGTCAATTTTAATGTTACAGTGGAGGAAAATTGCTCCTCATTATGTTTTTATTACACTTCCTGGTTTAGCTTCCCTAATTTTTTAACATTCCTCAAAGCTTTTTCAGACGAAAAAAGACAAAGTTAGCTGGAGGACATTTAAGATTTGGATGCTCTCTAATAAAATCATGGAGAGATCATTATACATTATTGTTTTATGTTGGTTAGCCTCTTGGTTGCTGTATTCTGTGTTTTCTACTAAAGTTTAATGCTCATTTGTGTCTCAGGGATTCGGTGTCTCCTGGAGCGACCCTGCAGAAAGTCTACACCTTGCTGCCTCTGCTGGCCAACAACAGAGAGAGGAGGGGCATCGCTCTGGACGGCAAGCTGAAGCATGAAGACACCAACCTGGCGTCATCGAGCATGTGAGCAACACATCCAGCCTCTTTAAAAGACATTAGGTTAGGTGGATCCCGTAGATCCTGTAGATAGGTACAGGCAATACATCTACTTAGTTAGGTTTAGGTAACAAATCTACTTAGTTAGGTTTAGGTAACAAAACTACTTAGTTAGGTTTAGTTAACAAAACTACTTAGTCAGGTTTAGGTAACAAAACTACTTAGTTAGGTTTAGGTAACAAATCTACTTAGTTAGGTTTATGGAACAAAACTATTCAGTTTTAGCCACAGCACTACTTAGTGAAGTTTAGCTAACAAAACTATTTAGTCATGTTTAGGCCACAACACTACTTAGTAAAGTTAAGGAAATGATTGTGAAATACTTGGTTAGGGTTAAGCAACAAAACGCATTAGTTACATTTAGGAAAATAAAGTGAAATACTTGGTTAGAATTGGGCAATAACACTAGTTAGTTAGGATAAGGTAACAAAACTAGTAATGTAAGTTCAGGTAAAGATAAGGAAATACTTAGTTATGTTTAAGCAACAGAACTCAAGATTGTAAAATACTTTGTTAGTTTTTAGTTAGATTTAGGCAACAAGATTGCTTAGTGAGATTTACGTAAAAAAGACACCTAAGCAAGTTTAGGAAAAGATTATACTTAGTTTTGTTTGGGGAAACAAAACTACTCAGCTAGGGTAAGACAACAAACTAGCTAGTTTTAAGCATCAAAACTACTCAGTTAAGTTAAGGAATAGATTGTGAACTTCTTGGTCAGGTTTAAGCAATAAAACTACTGACTTCTCGTTTCACAAGGAGCACAAACAGCGGTCTCCTGGGTGAAATAAAAAAAATTGTTGATCCATACTTACATGTAAATGTATTTCTTTGGATATCTACAATTTACAGTGCATTCATTTTCCGAGGACTAGGTACAGATGCTGCATGAGAACAGCCTTCTACATGACAGCTCAGTTATTGAGTATTATTATGTCTTTTATCAGAAGTGTTTGTTTTTCACTTTTAGTGTCAAAGACGGTGTGCTGAAGGAAGTTATGGGGATCATGGTTTCATACAGAATCATGGTGAAGCTCATCGTCGGAGGGTCAGTCACAAGTGTGTGTGTGTGTGTGTGTGTGTGTGTGTGTGTGTGTGTGTTTCCCAGAAAAGACATTTAATATTAGAAAACCTGATGGAAATATGACATTTCTGTTAGCTTCATGTATTAATGAAAGGAAGGTTACAGCCTCCTCATCGCTCCACCAGATCTCACTTTTTCTCATTCTTTGTGAACATCATCATTTATCTATTAGCTCTATGTCCATTGCACTTTGTTGCATTTTGATTTCATCAATACACCAACTTCTCCACCTCATTCAAGCATAAATTCAAGCATTTTTTATTTATTTTTTTGACGGCAAAAAGGCACAGACACAGTTAGAGACTAGCTAGATATGGTGGTGGAGACCAAAAACAGAGCTAAAAGAGAGAGAAACTCAAAGACTCCTAATGAATCATCATGTTGTTCTGTAACTGATGGATGTAAACCTTAATTATTTTGGATTGAGTTTGAACTCACCGCCTCCTGACTGTTGCCATCTTTCAAATGTTTGCTGTCTTTGTTTGTTTTGTTAAAATCAAAACATTCAACATAATTTTTAATTCTCTCTGTTCCAATTTTCATCTTTGTCTCCGTCGTGTTCTCAGGATGATGGGATCAAGGTGAGTTCATGTCGACTTGTTTTCATCAATAGTAGTAAGTAGAATAGTAGAAAGTGACAAAATAATATAGTTGTTACATCATGCACTGTGTATTAATTCATTAATAAAGGCGCCGTGAGAAACACTTTGTTTTGGTTTGTAATGCAGTGAGGTCGGTCTGGAAGTTCCCTTCAAACTGATGCATCCCAAACCTGATGCAGGTAAGGAAACAACACACCCATCCATCCAACCATCCTACTGTTAACAGCATTATTTACTCTAAAATAGCTATATGTACATAAATGTGTTTAAACATGATTTTCATAGTCGGATGAAAGGAAGTCGACCAACTTAACTTTCTGGTGTTCGATGTCTTTTCTTTCTTTATTGCCGCCAACAGTGAAGGAGAGGTAAGATGGTTTTCCAAGCAACGATTAAAGGAATTCATTACTTTGAATGTTTTTGAATCTGTCTGTCGGAGTTGAAATGAATGAATGAATGAATGAATGTATGAACGGGACATTCTGACTCCTCTTTGTGCCTGAGGACAGACATTGATGTGTTTGTCGTGATGCTTGGTGTAAATGTCCTCCAGCATCCTTAGGACAAGATCATGTTTTCAGGATCTTTATCACTTCATTTGCTTTTTGTCTTTTACGCTATTAGCTCCTGTTAACATCCCCGTATCTTCATCGGCAGTGGTAACCTTCCTATGTTTGTATTTTGCTTTTGGAACTTTCGTGCCGTTTTTTTTCTTTATTACATTTTGTCAGTTTCGTTGAAATTTCAAACAGTTAAAAGGAAAATACTGTTCTGGTTTATCAGACCTCTGCTAAGGTTGAAGCTGGTCGTAGAAACACAGACAATGATGTGAAGTCGCTCAACTCAAAGGACTTGCTGCTTCCAGAAGTGTTTTCCCAATTCTCTATTCGCAGTTTAAAGATTTCCAATGTTACTTAACAATAAAGAACAGGATTACATGATTCTGAGAAAAAAAACAGGTGTGTTTGCCATCATGTTTGGCAGACGGGTCTATCTACGTCACGATGACTACGTCTACGTCTTATACACAGTCTGTGCTAACAACTAATCAAATACTGCAAACAAATGGTAAATTAATGTGGTGAGCCGTAAAATATGTAATAATCCAGATGAGGTTGGAAGTCAAAGGTCTCTGCTTGGTTGAAGGTCGCTTCATGTCTGTTTCACTGCAGTTGAAGTCTGTCTTCAGCTATGATGTAAAATGCTAGCAGCTCTTCTCTAACACTGCTGTCATCTGCAGTGAGATGGAGGAGGAGATGGAGTTCCAGGAGTTCAAGCGCTCGTACCTGAAGGGGATGATCGATGACGAGGACGAAGATGGAAACGTGTCGGGCGGTGACGACATCGCACCCAAAGAGAAATAAAGAAAGAGATTCAACCAGAGTGATGATGGCTGGAACTCGCCTCAGAGTTTGTGTTAAGTTGAGACTTAATTCAAAGGACCATACCTGTGTTTTTGCATGTTTTAGTACAACTTAGGCGTACTTCAGAAAGTACCTAAAGTAGAAGCAGAAAGGCTCCAAAACAAAATGACAGCCCTCAAATATCATTGTCTCATCTTTGTGTTAAAGCTATCATTTTAGCTATCAGATGCTTTTCCTCACATCCAGCAGATTCATCCTCCTGAGGGAAGTATCTGTCTCTTTAGCTGCTAAATGCTCCACTATGTCCACCATCTCGTCTCCAAAAGAGTCTGCTGGAAGCATCTTCTTACACTTTTAGTAAGTGTGGTCAGTGAGAGCTGGAGGGACTCAACCATTCAGTCTGGATGCAGCTAGTGGAACCTGCTATTATCTGCCCAAAATGTTTTGTATGTTGCAAACCGCGGATACGTTCAATGTCAACGTTTTCGCATTGGGTCAGAGCATTTTTTAAAGTTACGTGGTAAAATAATGAGTTAAACAAGCGAGAAGGTTGAAGAAACACAGGACACTGTTGGTGTCCCGTGTGAACTAAAAGTGCATTGACTTTATGCTTGCTCTGTTTCGTTACATAAGGAAGTCCACTACGGGTGGTTGTTGGTTATTTATGGTACTTACGATGTTACAACTGTTACTTTAGGTTTTTACTTGATGTTGTTACGTTGTTACGTTATGTTAGTATTTTAATATGAACCATGATCTTTTCTTTTGAACCTTAACCAAATTGTTTTGTTGCATAAACCTTAACAATTGTTTCACGTTAACCATGTGGCATTGTGTGCAAGCGGGACACGAAACTGATATGAAACATAAATGCATTAAATGTATTTGTGGTTCTGAAACGTTAACATTCACTGTATCCATTGGTTTGCAGAATACTTACAATACCAACACTTCCTGGCGACTAGGCTGATATACAAGGTCCATGTGTGTCGACTTGTTGGCAGACTGCAGTGTCTGAATATGTTCTGAATAGTAATATTGAGGCTGGAAGCGAATAAACATTTAATGTTGTTGTTAAATCGCATTCAAAGATGATTTCTCTTGGCTAACATGTAAAACCATCGGTATGGTCCTTAGATAGAATACCGGATGAATCTTTGTAAAGTCATTGGTAAACAGTTGTTTGTGCTTTTTCAGTAGCGCAGGTCATTTGTGACTCTTAACTGCATTTTTAGATCTGAAGTATCAATAACATTAGTCGTCTGTTCCTTTTCTACAATCTGAGAACAAGTGGTCTTTGTGATGTTTGTGACAGTGATTATCACATCCTCCCTGAGTTCAGAATGTAAAGATGCGTACTGTAAAACTGAACTTCAGATTTACAGTAGCAACATCTATAACTCTGTAAAAGCTAAACATTATCTGGCAGTAAAAGACGATGTGATGTGCGACTGTGCAGTTTGAACTCTGTGACAATAAAAGAAGATTGTTTCGTTCATGCACTAAGCTGCTCTTTTTTGGTGTAATGCATTGATTTTTCATGCCCTGCAATGTTTTGCTTCCATAACACATCTTCTTTCAGAGTGGAAAGAAAACATTTATTTTACTACTTTGTTTGTGTAGATTTCTCCTAAATTTACCAAAAGTTACTATTACATACTGCTTCATTTGCATATTCAAACATCACATTTCAGAGAACTTGTACCACAATAACTGCTGGTGTTGCTGTGAGTGATGAAGTGGTGAAGTGTGATGGTGATATCTACTAGTTCATGTTGTGACCCTCTTCACCTGGAGACTCTTCTAAATGTCTGGACTTTAACTAAACGTCTCTTTAAAGGAGCTTTTCTATACATGGAGTTTTTCTCACACTCTGATACAGAAATCTCCTCTTCAGTAGTTCTGACATCCACCAAACTTCACACCTTCATTCCTCTCTGTGTGCTGAAGCTTTCTACTGAGGGGTTTGTCCACACACCACTCACACACTCATTTATACTACATTTAGAAATAAAAACATTGATTTATTTGATTTATGAAGTGATACAAAGAGATATTATAAAATCCTCTCTGTAAAAACCTTTAACTCTAATATGTCAACAACATGAAATAAGAATTTTGAACCTGGATTTATCCAATGTTCACTTTTCTGCTCTGGAAATATGTGCAAATGTGCACATAATGCCTACTTTGTTATATTAAAAAATGATTATCTTAATGTCAGTAATGAACTGGTGAACTTTCATGCTGATATCAGTTAAATTTTTTTAACTATTTACAAGTTGTGTCTCCCCTTTAAAGATATAGTTTAAAGAAGACTAGTCTGGTGTCAATATTATTCTTTACTTTATCTCTAAATACTTTCTTACTTCCTCGGTTCTTACTGAAGACAAAAATCTTCAAATAAAATAAAATACTTTCGTATATTTTTGTTCTACGCACACAAAAGGTTTATTTCTCTCAAATTGTGTCAGTGAGTCGAGATCAACCCTCCACCTGACAGGTGTTGCACATCAACACGCTGATTAAACAGCTTGATCAGTACACAGGTGTGCAGGTCACTCTGAAACGTGCACTTGATCTAGAAAATAAAAAGACATTTATCAGGAATCCAGAGCTATGGATTTCACAGACAGATATGCAATGTTTGGTCCCACAGCATTGTTTCATGAGTTTGTTTTAAAAAAGGCTCATTAAAGTCAAACAAACAGAAGGAAATATTGCATTAGTTGGGGACTATTTTCAGCAGCGGAATAAATCCACATCAATACTTGAGAGTATTTGTGTCAGCAGGACGGCGTATGTGGGATAAACTACAGTGTTTTAATGGAGATGAACGAACAACATGATTAAGAAATAACTTTTTACAATTAACACTTGAAATGATGAAGGAATGGGAGGAAGTAAAACATGTAAACCATCCTGTGGTGTTTCATTTGAACTTCTTTACTTGAGATTTAATTAAACTTGTTTTTCTCTTTTTGCAAAATGAGCCAAAACACTGGCATGGAGGAAGGTTTTTTTTGGGGACCTTTAAAAGAGGAGAAGAGAATAAGATGATCTGATATTGTATGAAGAATGAAAAACATTAAAGTCGCAGAAGAAACAATCGGACAAAAAAAACCTCAGGAGAGTCTTTTAATTTCAGACAAAAACCACAATGACAGCGTGTGACGCACAACGACATGAGCGCTGTAAACACTGAAGATGATGCTTCTTCCCTGTAATGCCCACAAGTCTGATCGTCTCTGTATCGTCCAATCACGTGTCCAGAAAACACTGGAGGTGTCGAAGCTTCTTTTTTGATGTTTATGATTGTTTTATGAATCATTGGTTTTCATGTAAATCCAGGCGTTTTCTTTGATTGATAAAAGTAAAAATAATAAAAGGTGTATATATGTCGTATGATGTAAGTGAAATGATTCCACTCGTTCCCAGACTATCTGCACTGGTATCTACGTTTTCTTGAAAGCAGTTAAACAGGTGAAAAGCTCTCACTCCAACAGCTAGCTTCTTTCTTCAAACAAGACTTTTATGAATTTAAACTGGATGAAGATGGAAATTATTTGACCCTTTTAACACGTTTAATGGAGAATTTTGCACTTTGCACTGCTTTCCCCATAATCCTCTGAACAGTCCAGCCCCACTACCTGTTCATGACATCTTCTTTCTTTCACAGCGTCACCTGATCACCTGCTGTTTAAACATCCTAATCAAACCTTTGTCTCATCAAACTCTTCCTGATTTTGCTCTTACTCACGACGTTGATTCACACATATTCACATCTTCTATCAAGAGAAGCAAAATGTCTATTACGATCTCCGCCGCTAAATCGAGCGCTCTTTTGTTTGGCAGATTTATTTGAGAACAAATTGGTGATTCTTGACTCTTTAAACCAAAGTGCTCGATGACATAAACTGCACTGTGACAATCAAACTGCAGGGGTTTAAAGGGGATGTTTTTGTACTTGTAATCTCACACTGTCTTACAAATACGAGTGTTATTCGTAGTTTTGGCTATCGTCACTGGTGGCTGAATGTCAGCCGTGTTCTGGCACCGAAGAAGAATTTCCAGCCCGATCACATCTTCAATTCAGTAAAACCCCCAAATCATGACCGCGCCAGAAACACATAAAAAAAACATAAAACACATCATAAGCCTCATACCTGCATCGAATAACTAAAGATGTAATGTTGCAGAGTGCAATGAGACAAACCAAATACACCAATCCTCTTGTCAACGTCAATGATGATGACGTCCAGGTAATCGGGTCCTCCGTTATCCCAACGCTGATGGAATACAAGTCATGTCAATCAAATATTTTCTCAAATTAAATCAGTCAGTAATAAGAGTGAGTGGACACGATGACGTTTCATTCATTTTAAACCATAAAATGACAGCTATGGTTGGTAATATTGCTTCCACAAGATTTTCAAACCCAACCGCCAAATGTTTGTCTACCGGCACACCAACACAACAATCTGGCAACACGGATCGACCCGCAACATTTGTTAAGTTTTCCAAACAATAAGACTGTTTTTGAGTATTTCCTTCCTTGGAAAGCGGTTTCTAGCGAGAGCAAAATTAAGGATTTATTAGCCAACACCGATTCAGGATGAATACTTTCTGATCTTCCTTCCATCAACACGGGAAACAACTGTTGACTGGACATGTGTCCAGTGAGAAGGCTGCAGGTTTTATGAATCTTCTGTATAGTTTGTCAAACTCGACTCTGTCGCTTTTGTCTGAAATAAAATCACTAAAACAAAATTTTCGGCGGACTTGCGTTTGAAGCGGCGGCTTTGGTTGCAATTTAACACATAACTCAAAGCGTCAAACTTCATGCATCAGCATTTGTAATCATAAAGGCTCTAATACTATGCTGCAGAAAGCTGAAAGATATATTTACTCTGAGGATGCAAAGTGTTTTTAAAACATCTAGAGCAGGTCTGAACCTCTACGCCAACTGTAAAAGTCAACGACCTGCTCAGCGGTCGAGCCATTTATTAAAGTAAGTGACAATCAAGTAAGCCTGTAAGCCTACATGCATTTTCATATTTCAGTGAGTATTCAATCATGAGAGTGAATGTATCTCCACATTTAAAAGGTTTTTTTTCCCTGCTTAATCTGTTTGTTTTCATTTCTTTAAATATGTTTTATTTTGTGTCTTTGTTTGGTTTCCATGCTGGTTTGACTTTATTAGGACACACACTGAAAAAAAAAAATCTAAAAAGATGACCTGATGATAACGCTAAATGAAAAGTCAGAGGATGACCAAAGATGTTGCAATTCATCCTCAGGGGAACATGAATGTTGGAACCACAATTCATGGCAATCCGTCCAACAGTTGTTGAGATGTTTAACCCAAAACTACAAAAGTCAACCTCATGGTGGCGCTAGAGGAGAAGTCACAGCATATCAACAGATTCATTGGGATTCAAACAATTGCATGACTTGCAACAGACTTGATAAGTTGCAGTGTAACAACAGCCTTTTACCTCCTACCAGACTCAACTACCAAAGACCACGTCCAGAACGACCCAGACTATTCAATATTGAATACCACCGAAATGTTCTGTGGGACAGAATTGACTATATTCTTTGCCTGAAGATCATTTTGAACTTCCATTTTAGTATTAAAGTACGATTATTTTGCTTTGCGTCACCAGCTTCATCATCCTTTCAACGCCAAAATAACTGTTTTTACATTTCACTAGTTTTACAAGTGAGAGAGCATTTATATTCCCAATGTGTACTCAGTTTATCAAAATACTGGCTATTTGGATATTTAAGCCGACGTTATTAGAGCTGTCGACACTTCGGCACTGGACACATCCCAGCCAAGGATCCAACCGTCGCCCTTGCGGTTACCAGACGACCCTCTTAACCCAGTTTGCCACGGTCGCCCCTTACAGCCCTGCTAGCGCTAAACCGGAAGAACAAATACAAATGCATTCAAACTAGAAGGGGGGAAATGGGCAGGGGCAGCATAAGGTGAATACCCCTCCTTTAAAACTTGCAGTTATAGAGACACTGTGATTGGGTGTGTGAGGATGCTCCATCTATATCGCGACTGACTGGAGCCTACTGTGGTGGATGGGTGGTGGGGGTGGGGGTGGGGCTGCCCCAGTTGAAGCCATGCGGCGTGAATGTTGGTTCGCTATTAAGAAATTCTCGTCTTCGGGGCATTTGGCAGGAGTCGGGGTACATCAGATACCCTGAGAACGTGCTGCTGCTCTCAGCGCCGGTGAACATGCCGTTAGTGGTGGAGTCCCTTACCTGCAGCCACACCCTGTCTCTCATGGAGAGGTGGAGGATGACGGTGTGGCTGATGGTGGATGGGATGGTTACTTCTGTTAATTTGACTACTGGGGAGAAGTTTAGGAACAGGCCGACCTTAAGAGGCTTTCCACTGACGGCCAGGTTGAAGGTGAAGACGTAGGTGCCGTTGATGGGGGCGGTGTATATGCTTATGAATGTGTCGAAGTGCCCCTGCATGTTGAGGTGGATGCGTTGGAAAGGAACGGGCCAGTTTGGAGCAGGAAACGACTGGTTGAGAGATGCACAGAATGCTGATTGGATGGCCGGGGAGCAGGGCCCAGGCATCCCCATGAGACCCATACTGCCCTCTTCACCTTTTATCCCGATGGGGCCCTGAACACCCTGGGCACCAGTGTCACCTTTGTCCCCTTTACCCCCCTGTTCTCCCTGTTTCCCATCAGCGCCGTCTGCCCCATCCGTGCACTCGCACAACCCCTGCTCACCTTGATCACCCTTCTGGCCGTTCATCCCGGAGTCACCGGGCATACCCTTGTCCCCCTTATTCCCCACAATACCATTGTGTCCCATAGGTCCTTGGACCCCAGGAAGACCCCGGGTTCCGGCTGGTCCAGGGACTCCTTGTTCCCCAGGGGGACCTGGTAGACTCTCACAGGAGGCAGGGCATGTACCAGTTTCGCCCTGGGGGCCCTCTGATCCTGGTGGGCCTTTCATTCCTTGGTCCCCTTTTTCTCCTGGAGACACACATTAAGAATATTTGCATTACATTTTGATGTACAATATATGCTGATATTCAGCAGACAAAGCTCCCTGACTGTTGTCTGTCAGTAGCCAAGGAGGATAAGATATATAGACACATAGAGCCATAAATTCTGCAGAGGCTGGAGGTCTGAATGAACGGATGGGTCAACAAGACGCTCTCTGCCCACAACGTATCTTCATACGATGATATCCTACAAAAAGTTAAGCTCAGTCTATACTCGCCGTTGTGAAGCCGGCGGAAGCTGGTTAAAATAACCACACAAAAAAATCAACATCAACAAATCAACACGCTGTTTGTTGGGCTTCCTCCTGCCCTGGGTGTGAATTAGCGTCCTTCCTCAGTCGTGTTTGTGCCTAAACCCAGTCAAACCTAAACCATTGCAATGTTAAATCAGTTTTACCTTTGAAACGGTGAGAAATCAAGACGTCTATGAGATAGTGCTCTTCATGTAACACTAGTAACCCTTCACATAGAGTGATCCTTTACATATAAGACCGATCGAAGCAGACCTTTGAAGCCCCGCTGGCCCTTCATGCCGGTGAGACCGACAGCGCCGGGACTCCCTTTCTCCCCGAAGTCTCCCTTCTGACCTGTAACCACAGACAGAGACAGAAATATTAACACAAAGTGACCTTCATTCAGACACACAGAGTTCATGTTTTATTGAGGATACGTTGTGAAACCAGTTTCCAGGTTCAGTCTGGGGGGCAGACACACTCCCCACATTTAAGAGAAGGCTTAAGACTTTCCTCTTTGACAACTCTTATAGTTACCAGTGAAGTGATGGAGACTTCTTGACTTGTCACTCACCCTTCATCCCTTGACTGCCTGTGAATCCTGGAGGACCAGGGAACCCCATCATTCCTCTTCTCCCGGGACTCCCAGGTGCACCTGATCACAGATTACAGTCAGGCCTTGTGCTGTTGGTGCTTTGCTTCACTGACTCTTTTGATATTTATATCTCAGTCCTCACTTTTCCTGCAGAGGCCAGTGGTTCAGTAGAACCTCCATGTGAACTGATTCAATTTTGATTAAACATTAACAACATTGAAGAAACTTGTTTCCAAACCTTCGCTGAAACATCTGACTCATGAAGTGCATCTTTCTTTTCTTATTTCTCAGTAGATTCTTTCGTGTCTTTAGGTTGGTGCATCTTTCTCTTGACCTTCTTCCCATTCCGCATTTAATATATCTGGATATTTTGCTCATCTTTTTTGGCCTTAGCATCTGTTGCTGTCTGAATGAATCTCTGCTCACATGAATCTATGTCTTGCAGCATCAGAGCACTCTTTATACCTTTTTACCTCAACACCTGGCAGTGATCACAACCAAACAGGTCTGATATCTGGACGACAAGGGGTCTCGGGACCAAACAGGTGTTTCAAAGTGGTCTACGTACCTGGAAGGCCCCGGTCTCCTCTGTCTCCTTTGGGCCCCACGGTGCCCTTACAGTGCGAACAGAGGCAGAAAAAGGGAATCTGGTCGAGGGTCGGCGGTACCGGCGCGTTCCACAGCATGTCGCAGATGGAAGTCATTGGGAACAACGGCGAGTCGGGGGCTCCGGGCATCCGGGTCATATCAGTCATGTTGTTGGGTGGCCACGGTTCTACGGGGGACATGCGGGCCATGTGGGACATGGGAGTCTCAGACAACCAAGACGACTCAGACGAGTCAGAGGACTCGGAGGACTCAGACGAATTAGTCATGTTGTAGGTGTTGAGGTAATCTCCACTGCTCTCAGCGGTTTCAAACATGGCTGAGCAGAGGGAGGAGAGGACGAGGAGTCCCAGCAGCCAGGACAACAACATCTGGAGGAAGAGGAGGATGATGGGGCAAGAAGGTGAGATCATAACACTGGGAACGATCTGCATCTTTACACGTCATTCAGTATGTTAGTGTTCATTCTGTTTGTCCGTCATTTCCTCCTAATCTATTAGTTTATTTCAGAATACTGACACTCTGTGTCTGAGAATGATTTTAAATCAAAGTGATTTGGATCTGAAACAGGTCAAATGTCCTCACCTGACAAGTGTCTCATGTGCACATGAAGTCCAGATGAGATCTAACGCTCTTTCTTTTACATTTAGTCACATTTCTTTCTGCAGAATCACAAATCTGATTACAGTCTGTCTCTGTTTTTGGGGCTTTATGTGCATTAAGATTGACCCTAACTGACAAAAACACAAGCAGAAGAAGAAGAAGAAGAAGAAGAAGAAGAAGAAGAAGAAGAAGAAGAAGAACGCTACAACAAAGACATCTACATCCATAAACGAAGACAAACGAATCAAGACTAAAGTTGTTTCATCTTCACAGCTTTCACTTGCGCTGCTCCCTCACCGACACAGAATCTTTAGTGGTTTCAACTGATCAGGGATCAGATAAACAACAGCCTTCTGGATGATCGTATGCATGGAAATCACTGGAGCAGGTTTTATTTAATTCCGGTGTAACTTACAGTTGCATTTACACCTTTTTTTTAACTCCCGCTAGCAATCAGATTCCAATTCTTCCAAGGATGTCTTCGAAGCGTCTGAGCCTGTGTCTACGTGTCTCGTGTGAGTCCTCATCCAGTAGTCTAGTCCTTCAAGGCCATGAAGCTCCCCCTTGAGTTCCCATCGAAGACCCAACCAGGTCTCTTACGGGGGGGGACTTTGATGTAAAAGATTCCCCTCCGATCTAAACATCCAGTGCTGGTTCCTTAATCTAACCAAAGATGTGTCGCCTCTTCCGATGCATTTACTCTTTGCTATAACTGAGACACATGAAGTGACTCAGTGTAAATGTGGTCAAAGTGTAAAATGAATAATGGAACAAAGCTGTGATACGACACACTCGGAATTTTAAAATGTGCAGCTGCGACTTTCATCGTCACACTTTTCCTGTAACTTCTCTGAATGCTGCACTTTTTTTAACTTAAATCTTCCATTAATGTAATACATATTTAAAAATATCAATTTATTTACCAAATGTCACCTCTTCTGGTCGTAGATAAACTCAAGACTAAGACCAAAAAAATTAACTGAAATATTTAGATATTTATGCCTTAAGTTTAAATACAAAATATTTGGAAAAGAAGAATTCTAAATCTTTATGCAAACAATATTTTTTTGTTGAATTTCTTTAGAGAAATGTGCTCAAAACAACGAGTGGATTTTGGCTTTAAAACCAAACTCGTTTATTTCCCAGACAACCTGAACTGCCGCCAGACTTGGAGATAAAAAGACTCACCGCTCCGTCCGAGTCGCGCAGCATCGTCTGGAGAAGGATGTGTGAGAAGATGAGCGGGATGGAGGAGGCTTTGATCCATTTATAAACCTCGCCCCGAAACAAAACTTCTTTCAGGCTCGGTCTCACCTTCTGGGAACGCAGACAAAGACCGAGGAAGAGGAGGAGGATGGAGGAGCGCCTTTATTGTCCTGAAGAAGAAGAACTGGGCCCTCCGCCTGCTGACCTCCTTCACCATGAAACAGCAAAAAAAATATGTATCACAGAACAGAAAGAAGAGACTCTTCGTTTATCTCTGCATCATCTTCCACCCTCCTTGTTCTCTCATCCTCCTTTCAGATTCTCTCTCTCTCATCTTTCCTTTCACAACTCTCCTTGATTCGTCATCACACTGTAATCTCTGTTATATTCTGTCACGTCATTGCTGGATTTTACCAGATCAGATTCAAAAATGTTTTTCGTGTAAATGCTGCAGATTAAATCCAGCGTTGTTTCCCTGCAGAGATTCAGTTCTTGTCAAAAGAAATCAATCCATCAGAGAGAATACAACATAAACCCGACTGCACAGGAGCCCGTTGGTTTGCTACTGAAGATTTTTACAGAACAGATTCATCAATGATCTCTTAAAACAGCTGTTCATCAAACAAACAGGAGGAAATTGAACATTTGTTGGGGACTATTTTCAGCAGCGAATGAATCCGCATTTGGAGTGTTTGTATGTTGGATTGAGTCAGAATAAACTAGTGTGTGATGGTGATGGTGATGATGAAGGAACAACAGTGAGGCTTATTGATGTGTGTTTTTAAGTTGATATTTTGTTTTAACCATAGATTTCATATAAAAAGTGGACGTAGTCGTCATGGCATCACTCATTAGTTTGTGGACGTTTTGAAGCCTTGAGTTTTCACCGTCTTGCCATTTCTTTGGCAACCAGCGAACAGGAAGTGACCATATTTGGACAGAGGAGGAGTGACGTAGCCTGTATATTGCACAGAGCGCAGTGATTATGGGTTATAATACATTTAATGCTGGTTTGTATAAAGGTTCATGACTATGAAATATGAGTTCACAGATAATTAAAACCCCTCCTCGTCATTGTGGACGTTGGTTTGTGGCTTTTTGTTGGTTACACTCGTCGTCTTCTTGATTCTCTGGTGTTTCAGAGAATGATGCAACAAATAAATAAACAAAGCTTATTAATCAATGTCTACAAACAGAATAATACTGCGCCGGGTTACATCCACATGTGTAACACAGATAAACAACATAACCCACTTTATTCAAGTGACATCTGCACAA
This sequence comes from Cebidichthys violaceus, assembly GCF_023349555.1. NCBI lineage: Eukaryota > Metazoa > Chordata > Actinopteri > Perciformes > Stichaeidae > Cebidichthys > Cebidichthys violaceus. The sequence continues at coordinate 1,887,865 of NW_027176572.1, forward strand.
CTTGAACCTCACAGATTTCTGATTGAAACAAGTTGAAGTAATAGAAAGCATTCAGGACTTTTCTTCAGTGTACGTTTGCAGAATATGTTTTCTTTTCATCCTCTCAACATGACAGTAATCCAACACTGTGAAAGCTCCCGGTCTCCACAATGAGCAGCCTACTTTTATTATTTAATCCAACCGCAGAGCAACAAAACCTCCTGGGATCACAACGATACGGGATATTAATGAAACTAATTACCAACATGAGGGTTTTGTGTATTTACGTGGCTGCTTTCTATCCTCTCTTTACCTCCATCTCACTGTCCCTTCTCCTCCTTTCTTCCCTTCTTTTGTCTTTTCTTTGTCACTTTTGATGTCGATGTGTGATAAGAAGCTCAAATCTCCATCAGCTGCTCCTCCAGTTCATCCTGTGCAAAGAAACCAGTTTCCAGGCCGGGTCTCATCAAATAGAGACACTTTGTAAACTTTGAAGTATTTGTAACTCCGTTCTTCAGTAACAAAACTTTTCCTGAACCAAATTATTTGAGTTTATTTGGAAAAGATGGTACGAATGTAACAAGTGGAAATGGACGCGTGTTGTTGGACTTTTTGTATGAAAACACATGAAAAATGAGGAGTAACTTTTTCTGCAAAGATTAATGTCCGAGACCCCTTGATTGACACTTGAGACCCCCTGAAAGCCTCTAAAGTCTTTAACAATGTGAAGAACCTGGATTAAACCTGGATTAAAGCATAAACCTGGATTAAAGGAGGACATCGTCTCTTCCAGGACGGGAACCAGAGGAAACAAAAGCCGAAGTTTCAACTCGAGCAAGAAATCGGCAAGACGCTGTGTCTGTAAAGCCAATCAGTGTTGAGATTCACCTCCTGTTATTACTGACGTTGTTGAATCAAAGATGGAGGAAATTAATATTGTGTTCACCCAGAATCTATAATACCTCATATTAGTACAGAGGAACTATGTGTATACATGTGTATAATCCAGATGGTACAAACAATAACGACGCTGCCGTATTTACACTGAGATGACGTTGTGTTGAGTGTTGATGGAGCTGCTACAATGTTAGCTTAGCATAGCACTGATCAAACCAAACTCCATTCAGAAATCAAACATTTTAAAAGTTATTTGCTCGTTGTCTTAAAGTCAGAACTAATAAAACATGAATTCAGACTTTTTATAAATCGGCATCATTATGTTTTTTCTGGAACCCTTTTTGTCCGTTTATTGCAGTTAAATCACAGCACAAATCTGTTTATTTTGGGTTCACACAGCGGCAGTGAACAGCTGACGTGTGGCTTACTAGACACAGTGAATACAGCTCTGGATGATGTTATGAACTCAGACATGACAACATTTAGTTTCTCTGGATATCTGGGACTTACATAACAAGTACTAGTGGTTATATCTTCCATGGTTGATGGCGTAAATAATTAAACGGATGGGTCAAAGAATCCTGTGACTTTCACTCAGGAGACCCAAAAGTCAACTGTTGACTTATTTATGCTGACGACTTAACTGTAACTCTGTTAACGTGACAAACGTCCTTTTTCTCCTGAAGCTAACCAAGTAGTTTTGGGGAAAATGGAAAAACAGGAAAAACTTAAAATAAGGAGACACGAGACGCAGAATGTCCTTAAAAGTGACGCGCTATTTCTATACCTTCCCATGAGATCAGTTCCTCTGCTGAGAAACAAAAAATGCAAACTAAAAAAAGACGAAGCAAAGCGGTTCGACTGTTGAAGGGGAAGTCACAACGTCTTTTCTACCAAGAAACAGTTCCAAGAAGCAGCGGCCCATTAAAACCACAAACTGCTGTTTTTAGCGTCCACTGGTTGAGACGTTTATCATATAACTGCAATTTAAACATGGATTGAAATTCTCAATATTTCCATATAATTGAAGTGGAGTCGAGTGGAAACGTTTAGTTGATTGACTGTAAAATGATTTGACACAAATGCTGATTGATTGTTTCAGTTTTCAAGCAAAAAATACAAAAACTTTCATGTTCCAGATTTATAAAAAAATCATCTTTTGGGTTTTGACTAAACAAACAATTTGAAGACATCACCTTTTTAACCTGGATGGACATTTTTCACTGTTCTGTGACATTGTTATAAAAACTAAATCATTCATACGTCTAATTGAGAATATAACCTTAAGATTCATAGATAATGTTCTTGATCTGTTGATTCCAGATTGTTCAGATTGTAAAGGAACTTTATCATAAAGACAAAGGAAGACCACTCCCTCCCTTGGTCCCTTATCCAAAAAACACTTTTTAGTCCCCCCCCCCCCCCAAATGCCGAGTTGCCCGAGGAACCAGAGACGGCTCCTTTATGTACCCGGGACAAGCTTTTATTCTGAAAGAAAAATCAAAACAGAAGAGAACACAAAGGTAAACGGAGCCGAGTGAACGAGGCTGAAGCACAAAGGAGACGACAAAGGAGATGAATAGTTCCCCTTGATGAGTGTCCTGGTTTCCACAGCGGGCGACGCCCCTGAGGTCCGGCCCGGGTTTCACACCTGTACCTGTTCACAGTAAACAACCACCTGCATTTCCTGTCTGAAGGGTTTTTACTGTGTAATAAAATGCAACCTGAGGTCGGCTGAAGACTGAAGCAATTACAAAAGACTGTCCTCTCTGTCCCCTGAGGTCACTTTTCAGAGGGTCATGTGACCACTGCGACACATGATGATGCTTTTATTTTGTAGAAAGTGTCTTCACTAACAGATTAGATGTTCTAACTCAACACTGTTCAAAGAGACAAAGATCCTCTGAGCAACAGCCGAAGAAGAAGAGAAGAAATCAGAAGAAGTGGAAGATTAGATTTAAACAGCTTCCTGTTTCAGTGTCAAAGAGTTTCACAATAAAAGCAACCGAGAACAAGCTGGAATTAACAGAAATAAAAATATCCTCATGTTAATTTAAACCACACACCGTCAAACTCTTTTATTGAATTCAACCTCCGGTTCTATAAAGTTCTCCTGTTCTTCACGTGTTAAAGCTGCATTCTCTCTAGTGTCCAGCAGGGGGCGACTCCTCTGGTTGTATAGAAGTCTAGTCTAAAATGATTCTACTTCTCTCTTGATTTATTCCCTCAGTAAACATTGTAAACATGAGTTTATGGTCTCAATCTCTAGTTTACAGTCTTCTTCAATACAGCATGATGTTCATTTAGTACATTATGCTCCATTTAGAGTCAAACACACCATAAAGCAGGGGATGATTTAGGGCGACGGCCAAAATGTTGAACTCGATGCTTCAAAAACATCTACAAAGCAATGTGTGACGTCACAACAACTATGGCCACTTCTTACATACAAATTGTTGTCTGAACCTAACTGTTGGTGGTTTTGTTGCCTAACAATAACCATGATGTTTTTCCTGAACCTAACTAAGTGGTTTTGTTGCTTTAACCTAACTTTAGTTGTTAACGTAATGTTGTTCCGAGGGACACGTAAAAAATTGACAATTTGTGTCGCTGTACAATCTCAACCAAACTGCCGTCAGACTGTGGGCTGAACAGATGGACTCTTGTGTGGGAACGTTTAAAGAACTCTGTAGACTCATTTTTGGGAATCAGGTTCTCTGATCAGCTGCAGAGGGGAGTGGGTGGAGGTTTGTGTGTGTTGACAGTGTTGACAGCTGCAGACTGTGGACTCTCAGTCAACACAGTCCGTCAGTCATTAACACAACCAGAACCAGAGCGAAGTCTCCGTCTCCGTCCTCGGCTCACAGTCTTCACGCGTAAGTACACGAAGACGCCCCTCGCTCTCTGAAACCCACTCCTTCTTTCTGTACGTCGGTTTGAGGCTTTGAGGACGTCATCTCGGCTCCCCCTTGTTCAGGTCCTGAGGGGCTCAAAGGTCCCACAGGGTTCAAACAGGGCTGTGTGTGTTTGAAAATGATCAATATTGTAGAAGTTATGTTGAGACTTTGTTTTTGTCTCCACAGTTTTTTGACCTGCTTTAATCTGGTGAGTCACTTTAAATTATGTGGATTATGATTATTAATGTTTGTGTCACTATTTCACAGGAGGGAGAGAGAGAGAGAGAGAGAGAGAGAGAGAGAGAGAGAGAGAGAGAGAGAGAGAGAGAGACAGAGAGAGAGAGAGAGGGTGAATGTAAACACTGAGGGGATGAGCTGATTGGCTTCGTGTCCGTCTCTTCTCATTGGCTGCAGGGTTTGACTTGAGGTCATGTCTCGCCTCGTCCTCTTGGTGTTTGTCGTCGTTGCTCTGTGGTCGCCGGCGGTGCTCAGCCTGTCAGGTGGGTGGATCACTCTGATGGAGTTAGTTCAAAAGTAAAGATGTTTAGATGCAGTTTTTATTTAAGCAACAGCAGCAGCTGAGAGTTTCCTCTGAAAGAGACACGAAACGTCTGGAGGGTCTCGAAAAGTTACTAAACTAAACCAGGAGACTGGTGACGACCATCTTCTCTCTGATGGTCTCTTTACTGATAGGTCTGATAGAGGATCAGGACTAAACTGAGACTGGTTCCTATAGAGGATCAGGACTACACTGAGACTGAATAAGTACCAGATACAAATCAGTTAATAAATGTAGAATTTCAAAGAAAGATGAGTTATTGGCCTTTTAACGCTCATTTATTTTATCTGATGAATATTATTAACTGGCGGTCGGGTATCCGATGCGTCTCCTCGTGTGTCCCCTCGGTTCCTTCAGTGTTCTCCGACCCTCCGAAGGCTCACATGCTGCTTCGCTCCCGTCGGGCCAACTCCTTCCTGGAGGAGCTGAAACCGGCCTCGATGGAGCGTGAATGCGTGGAGGAAAAATGTGACTTTGAAGAAGCCCGAGAGATTTTCCAAACCAGAGAAGCGACAGTAAGACGTTTTACTGTTTACATGTTTCAACCGTTTTTTGTGTTTTTGTCTTCTCAGAGAATTGTTTCCCTTTTACAGCAGCTATTTGTTCATGCTCTTCGATAATAGACTGCTTAAAAATCTGTACATCATTTGGGGAAAACTCAATAGTTTCCAAGAAGAAAAGTCATTCTGTAGAGCCTCTGTTCTCCATCTGTCCTCATCATTCTGAAACCTTAACGAATGTTGAGGATGACTCATATTCACTCGTCTCATCACTGACCTTTTTGTTTTGTGTGTTGACAGCTGGAGTTCTGGACGGTGTACACAGGTGAGAAACGCTGAACCGGTTTGATGCTCCACCTGTCCCTCATCTAATTATAAAAAGCAAAGGATTTTCTGTCCGTCCTTCTGTGTGTCCTTTTCATATCTTGAGAACCGCTCATATGATCTCCTTCAGACGCGGTGGGTGTTGAGATCCAAATAGCATGAAGGGTGTTGATGAATTTTGTGCAATTTGGACTCGGCGTTCAATGTTAATGAACTGGTAATAAATTAGCAAACGGTGGCAGCAGCAGAGGGGGCGGAGCTTCAGGGCTCATGCAGACTTGAACAGGGCATTGTGGGAAATGTATTCACATGGACCTGACTTGTGTTTCAGATGGGAACCAATGTCACTCCCACATGTGTGTTAATGGGTCCTGTGTGGATCAGTACCAAGACTACGCCTGCCGCTGTAACCATGGATACGAGGGCAAATACTGCGACCAGCGTGAGTGTGATGATCGATGTTCACTCAGATCACGATCACGTGTCCACACTTCAACACACACTCATGTAACACCTTCAACCCGCTAATGTTCTGGGACACTTACAGCTACTTCAACACTTTGTCAGTGAGAAGAACCAGAACAACAGCCTCTACTGTATTCCACAAAAAAAAAATATTTTGAGAAGTTTATCTGTTTTTTTGTTCCAGTTTGAACGTTAAAAAACCACATGAAAAAAAACAAAAAATGATTGAAAATATTTCAACAATTCAAACATCATTTCTTAACCTCATCATAGTTCAAACTTGTTATACCATATTCACATTAAATGTGTTTTCTACGCAGATTTACCAACTTAAAAACTGAAACTTCACAATACAATGAAGTAATAAATACAAAAAAATAAAGTAATAAATACAAAAAAAATTGTAATAAATACAAATAAGAAAATAGAGTAATAAATACAGAAATAGATCTGCAGCTAATGCTTATTTTGATTAAAGATGAATCTGCTGGTTATGTAATCAGTTCAAGGTTTTGATTTTAAAATGTAATGAATTTGATTAAAATCTTTAATGTCTTGTCGAGTCCGACCAGCCGTCCAGAAGCCAAAGAGATGTAGTTCATCGTCTCAGTGAAGAGAATGTAGTCAGATGTATGGAGGGTATAAATGGAGGTCTGTCGTTCAGCTCAAACAGCCACGAACTGCTCGCTGGATAACGGCGGTTGCGACCACGACTGTTGGGAGAGCGAGGACGGCCTCACGAGGACCTGCAGCTGCGTGAGCGGATACAAACTGCACGACGACGCCAAGAAATGTGACCCGAAAGGTGAGGAAGAGAGTTTCCTTTGTGCACCCAGAAGAACAAATCCCGCTCTGTCAACGAGTTCACTTGTGCAAAAGATTCACTTCACTCGTGTGCAGGTGTGTCGTTCTGCGGTCGGCTGATGACGAGCAGGACGTCCTACAGCAAACCGATGAAAGGCCTGCAGCCCTGGACGGTGGGAGGGCAGGTGGGAAAGAAGGGGGAGAGTCCCTGGCAGGTAACGCACCTTTATGCTACATTTATGCTACATAAATGCTACATTCATGCCACATTTATACTACATTTATACTACATTTATGCTACATTTATGCTACATTCATGCTACATTTATGCTACATTAATGCTACATTTATACCACATTTATACTACTATATACCACATTTATGCTACATTAATGCTACATTTATGCTACATTAATGCTACATTAATGCTACATTTATACCACATTATACTACTATATACCACATTTATGCTACATTAATGCTACATTTATGCTACATTAATGCTACATTTATACCACATTTATACTACTATATACCACATTTATGCTACATTAATGCTATATTTATGATACATTTACACTAAATTCATGGTACATTATTGGTATATTTTTCATACTACAATTATTCTACATTCATTCTACCTTTATTCTTAATAAATGCACTGGCCACATTAAATGAAAAGAATAATGAAATTTAATTTGAATATCTTATTTCCAACACTGCGTGTAGTCCTCGTAGGGCATTGTCTCTGTTGCTCACCTGCAACACACCTGTTATGTAGCGTTTCCATTGAACACCTGTCAGCAATCAGCAGCCAACATGTGGATCAGAGCAGCGATTGCCCGCGTACTTATTTACTAATTAATACATCACGCTGTAGAGGAAACGCAGGAATTCAGACTCACTTTGAACGTAAACGGGTTCTACAGCAGTGTGTTTGTGTGCAGGCGCTGCTGCTGAACGCCAGAGGGAGTTTTCACTGCGGAGGCGTCCTGATCGATGAGAACTGGGTCCTGACCGCCGCTCACTGCCTAGACAACAGCTTCCGATTCAGAGTTCGACTGGGTGAGCAACATCACGACGTCATCATCGAATCTCTTATCAAACGTACCGCAGCGAATACATACAAACTTTAAAAACAAAACAGAAGGGAGCCAATGGGCCTCCAGCAACATTTATTCTAAATCCATGCTACATTCATACTACATTCATGCTACATTCATGCTACATTCGTGCTACATTTATATCTAAATTCATGCTACATTTATTCTAAATTCATGCTACATTCATGCTACATATCTAAATGCATGCTACATTCATGCTACATTCATGCTACATATCTAAATTCATGCTACATTTATACTACATTCATGCTACATTCATGCTACATATCTAAATTCATGCTACATTTATGCTACATTCATGCTACATATCTAAATTCATGCTACATTTATGCTACATTCATGCTACATTCATGCTACATTTATATCTAAATTCATGCTACATTCATGCTACATTCATGCTACATATCTAAATGCATGCTACATTCATGCTACATATCTAAATTTATGCTACATTTATACTACATTCATGCTACATTCATGCTACATATCTAAATTCATGCTACATTTATGCTACATTCATGCTACATATCTAAATGCATGCTACATTCATGCTACATTCATGCTACATATCTAAATTCATGCTACATTTATGCTACATTCATGCTACATTCATGCTACATATCTAAATTCATGCTACATTTATGCTACATTCATGCTACATTCATGCTACATATCTAAATTCATGCTACATATCTAAATTCATGCTACATTCATGCTACATATCTAAATTCATGCTACATTTATGCTACATATATATCTAAATTCATGCTACATTTATGCTACATATATATCTAAATTCATGCTACATATCTAAATTCATGCTACATTCATGCTACATTTATATCTAAATTCATGCTACATTTATGCTACATATATATCTAAATTCATGCTACATATCTAAATTCATGCTACATTCATGCTACATTTATATCTAAATTCATGATACATTTATGCATATATTTATTATTTATTTATGTATCCAAAATTAAATTTCAACCAAGGAAGTTTAATTTGCACATGGAGCACATAAATTACACAACGCCCCCCCCCCCGATCAAACATTCTACATTTTAGTTTTAATAAATATTCAAGAATCAGGCTTCACAACACTCGACCACCAGCCACCGTGTTTGTGTCTCCTCAGGTGACTACGAGCGCCACAGAGACGAGGGCACCGAGGTGACCCTGAAGGTTGTGAAGATCATCAAACACCCGCGCTACAACAGCCAGACGGTGGACAACGACATCGCCCTCCTGCGCCTGCAGACGCCCGCCCCCTTCTCCAAGTACGTGGCCCCCGTCTGCCTGCCGGGCCGAGAGATGGCCGAGCGGGTTCTCCACCTGAACGGCACCCTCACCGTGGTGACCGGCTGGGGCAAAGACGACCTGGAGAACGGCTCGTTCAGCTCGGCGCTCAACGTCATCAAGGTGCCGCTGGTGGACCACGCCGTCTGCGCCCGCCAGATGTCCAACAACATCTCAGACAACGTCCTCTGCGCCGGGGTCCTCGGGCAGAGGATGGACGCCTGCGAGGGGGACAGCGGCGGGCCGATGGTCACCTTGTACCGGGACACCTGGTTCCTAGTGGGCCTGGTGTCCTGGGGCGAGGGCTGCGGCAGGGAGGACAAGCTGGGCGTCTACACCAAGGTGTCCAACTACAACCAGTGGATCGACGACATGCGCGAGGACTGGGACAAAGGACACAATCCAGAACCTCCGATTGTCTGAACCACAACCGTGGATCCAGTCTGGTCTGTTAAAAAAAACAACACATGAAGGCCTCAGTTAGAGCAGCGATGTGACGCACTTTATAAATAAACTCATTCTGTCTCAAGACGCTTCGCTTTTCTTTTCTTCACCACAAAGACATGTCTTCACTTCTCTCGCTGTCTTGGCGATGTGGCTAAAAAAACGACGACATTTGATTAATGTTCCCCAGAGGATGAACCCCGACGGCCGAAAGCGATCCTCTCACTAATGTAGATGGCCGTCTCGATTACTGAGGGAATAAATCAAGAGAGAAGTAGAGTCATTTTAGACTAGCCTTCTATACAACCAGAGGAGTCGCCCCCTGGTGGACACTAGAGAGAATGCAGCTTTAACACGTGAAGAACAGGAGAACTTTATAGAACCGGAGGTTGAATTCAATAAAAATTGCTAATTTGCGCAAAAAGGTTCTCTCTTGAGATGGTTCCTCTCTTCGTCAAAAGAATAGAGTTCTGTTGAAATTACCAACGTTCATGTAAAAGGTGCAAACTAAGATCCAGAGGGAACTTCTTTACGGAATAAATTCTGATGAGGCGAACAGTTAAGTCACATGACTGATCAGCTGTTTCTGCAGTCGGCGTCTTCCTGGATGTATATTCTATATTGTCTTCCTCTCCAGACAGAACAATTAAAACCAAATGAAGCTTCTTCTTCTAGATTAAAGCCTCCGGCGCCAACGTCTGACCTTCTGTGGATCGTCTCCGTGAAGAGGTTTGTGTTTAAGAATGAAGTCGATGCAAAAACACGAGAAGAGCTTCAGGTGAGGAACACAACTTTATTTAATTTATAGCACATTAACAGACTCTGAAAGGGACGCAGCGTCACACTTTGACTGTTTTGTTTAACTCGTCATTTAAACACACATACACATATATATATATATATATATATACATACACACACACATATATATATATATATATATATATATATATATATATATATATATATACGTATAGATATACGTATATATATATATTGAGGTCTGACGCGTTTCTAGTTTTAATTATTGCTTTTAATATAGCACCACAAAATGAAGACACACCTGAGATTCACACACACACACACACACACACACACACACACACACACACACACACACACACACACACACACACACAGTGATAAATATGATTTGTTCCACACAACTAAATCTTAATAACTCATCGTTCACAGTGTTTTAACTTTGTGCTGTTGCTGAATCACCTGATGACCTCACAGACAGGTGTGTGTTCAGGTGAACATGAAGATATTAATATTGTTTTTAATGTAAAGTGTCTTTATTAACAGAGGGTATTTAGATCAGTAGATGTTGTAACTGGACTCTGATCAAAGAGACAAAGATCCTCTGAACAACAGCTGAAGAAGAAGAACAGCTTCCTGTTTCAGTGTCAAAGAGTTTCACAATAAAAGCATCGTAGAACGAGCTGGAGGTAAGTTTATCAAAGCTCTTCACAGTAGAACCAGAAGGTTGGACATCATCTGATCTGATCCCAGTTTAAACCTCTTCATCAGTATCCACTGATCAATAATCAAACACATGTCATGAAAGCTCTGGAGTCTGACTGAAACAGTGTTTCATCTGTTAGTTATTGAAGAAGAGCATCAATACAACAGCTGACTAATCAATCTGACAAACAGTCCATATCAATAACACAGCCTGTCGTCACGTCTTTATGCCTGATTCCTTTTGATTACTGGTGTTATAAACGCTCAGCTGTGAGCCTCAGAGCTGCAGGAACAGTCTGCTTTTCTTTGACCCGTCACTAGTTTCAGAGAGCAGGTTCAGTGAGAACTCTGACTTAGTTAAACCTGAGATGAGGTAAAGCTCTGGTGACTGTCATCTGCTTCATGTTTAGTTTGTTACTCACTCAAAACAAAACCTCTTTTTTAAAGCTATAATGTGACGCTGTGACGGAGCATAACTCCTATAATAACAAAGATTATATATCAATAACTCCTAGTGAGCAGCTTTATTTATAGGGTTAAATAACTAGTTTAACAGCATTTCAGAGTTTCACTTCACTATAGTTAAACCTTTAAATCACCAAAAACACTTTACTGATCAATCAATACTTTTACTACATATATATATACATACTTGTACTTGTACTTGTAGTATTTTCACAGTGTGTTATTAGTACTTTTACTGCAGTAAAGGAGAGTTTATGATGTTAAACTGATTTAAATCTCACAGTCTTTAAATGTTGTTTATTTATGAATCTGTAATATGGAATATAAAGCTGGCGGTCACATTAATATGCCGCATTATTACTATATTACATGGAAATGTGTCCATCTAGAGGTCGGAGGTGGAACTGCAACCACGATGACAGACGGCACCATCACAGAAACATGGTTCAAGGTTTAAGAGTGCTGAAAAAAAGAACAGACGGGTCAGGGTTCTGCTGGTTCTGGTTCTGGTTTGGACCGGAGTTCACAGCAACAACTCAGATCTGCATCAGGCTTTAAACATGAAATAATCTTCCACTAAAAACTGTTTCATTCTGTGACCGGATCTGTTTTTAATCAGAGCTTTATTTTGAAAGTCACTATAAAAAGGAAACAAAAGTGGATAAAAGCATGTTTAAATGTTTCAGTTACTTTAAGCTTTTAGTTCCTCGTTAGTGTTGAAAGATAAACAGATTGCTTCTAATAAATAAATATATGTATTTGAATACAGTAAATACATCTTCAGTCCATGTATTAAGTATTAAGTGTTGAACTGTTTCAGACATGATTGATGATCCTAACGTGTAGAATAAACATTCAATATTTTATATGTGTTTTTATCTTATATTGTATTTATGCACACTGTCTGAACGTGTTCTCGTGTTTTCTTTTAGGTTATTATGAAGTGTATGATTGTCTTATTAATGTGTGTTTTCAGTCCTTAAATTAAAGACTCTATTCTTTACTCTTTTTATTTTGCCATATTTAATCTGAAACTCTACAATCTAATATTTCATGTTTTATTCTGAAGTCTTTAAAAGAAGTGAAATTAATTATGAAAACATTAAAACATTAAAATATTAAAAATGTTTTTTTCTCCGTTAAAGACCTCTGAGGCAATTTTGTGATTTTGGGCTATAAACATAAATTAAATTTGCTTAAAAGTCAGAACTGATCATTAGAGATAATTAACGAATAATTACAAATAATTAGAGATAATTAACGAATAATTAACAAATAATTAGAGATGATTAACGATCATAAAACAGAGTTTAGATTCAGTCGATCACCTGCTGGATGTTTTCACATCGAGACTCTCGGGACATTGTGAAGGGTTCAGGTTGATCAGACAGACAGACGTCCACCAGTCTGTCTCTCTGTCAGTCTGTCCCTCAGTCTGTCTGTCTCTCAGTCTGTCTTTCTCTCAGTCTGTCTGTCCCTCCGTCCTCGTCTCTTCTTCAGCTCCTGCTCGTATCTCTGCAGCTGAGACAGGAAGCCGGGGTTCGGGTCGATCTCGTGACGAGCCGTCTTCACTTTCTGGAGGAAAATAACCAACGATTATTATTAAAAGTGTCTTTAATGAATGTTATTACACTCTGTAATACATCATGTATATTTATCTCCTTTTCTGAAGAGTGAAGCCGACGCTTCAAGTGTTAAAGCTGCATTCTCTCTAGTGTCCAGCAGGGGGCGACTCCTCTGGTTGTATAGAAGTCTAGTCTAAAATGACTCTACTTCTCTCTTGATTTATTCCCTCAGTAAACATTGTAAACATGAGTTTATGGTCTCAATCTCTAGTTTACAGTCTTCTTCAATACAGCATGATGTTCATTTAGTACATTATGCTCCATTTAGAGTCAAACAGACCAGAAAGCCAGTTTATAAAATACACATAAATCTCTCCGGTGTGATAAGAGTGAGCAGCTCGTCTGTCCGATGCTCGAGGGCACCTTGGTAACAGAAACCCTGAGCTTCAGTTTCTGCACACTCAGCGTTCTGCTGCAGTTTAAACCACAGTTGGTGATATTTGTGACCTCAGCTCAGAGAACAGAGAGACGTCCTCACAGGGATGGTTCCTCCTTGTCTGTGTATTTATACTACTGTATGTATCATCATATATATATATATATATATATACTGTCATCATCTTCTCTGACTCGGCTGCTGAAACAAAGCAGAACATAGAACTACGGGTCGGATTGAACCAGCAGCCGTTAATCAGAAAATAATGTTCTTTAATTTAGTCTTTCCACTTCCTGTCTGGACAGGAAGTGAGAACCCTTGTGCCATCTGCTATAATCTATCTATCAATCGTATCTTTTCTCTTCCGGGGCTTTTATTCCATAAGCTTGTTCTGTAAATTAATTATTATCACACATTCAGCCTTCGTCTTCTTATAATTTATGAATTACAATGAAGTCAAAATGGCGTCTCCTCGCCCACCTGCAGGGCGTCGCTCAGCGTCATCCCGCGGTGTTTCATCAGGTAGGCGACGCACACGGTGGCCGAGCGGCTGCGTCCGTTCTTGCAGTACACGAGGCCACGCCCCCCGCGGTTCGCCTCCTTCTGGATGGCGTCGGCGACGCGGTCAAAGTGGGCGTACAGGTCCTCGCCGGGGTCGTCATAGACAGGCACGCGCAGCTTGGCGACGGCGGCGGCGGCGGAGAACGGCTGCTGCTTGGACACGTTGACGCAGAGCGTCACCGCCTCCTGCTGGAGGAGCTCGTCGCTGCAGGCCGAGCGGGCGTTGCTGATGAACAGGGCGCTGGTGACTTGGCACAGCTGCAGCATCGCCGGTAGATCTGAGCCCCGCGGGCTTCCTTACTCAGGCAAAGATGCAACACGGACACCTGGTCACCAAAAAGAGAAGCATGTCAGTGTTTTAGTCCAGAAGACATCAGGACTGGGCTCAGAACAAATACGTAAACTAAGAAAGACGTAAACGTTACAGTCATTTAGCAGTACATTTCAGTATCTATCTACACACCGTAGACGCAGCTATGGGAGACATTTAGGGGTTAAGTGTCTTGCTCAAGGACACATTGACATGAGACTAGCGGAGCAGGAGCTGGGAATCGAACCACCGACCCTCTGATTGAAAGGCGGCCCTGCTCTCCACTTATCACGGTCACCACTAAGAAAAGTCTAAGAAAGACGTAAACAACGCAACACTAGTACAGAACACAGACACCGCTACAGTTAATACGTGATAAACATCCTCCGATTCCACCAAACACACACAGCGCTACAACAACCTACAGCCAGTGAACGCCTCACACAAGGACAGACTGACTCACATGCAGCCGTCAGCTGATCTTCACTCCTGCTCTCTTTACAGGGACCTGGCTTGTTGTTGCTTGTTGTTGCTTGTTGTTGTTTTGAGAGGAAAGTGTTTCCTGTTCTGTCCTTGCAGACGGTTCTGGTTGCTCCGGTCTCTCCAGGTCTCCTTGTGACCCCCCAACTGGTCCTGATCCAACACACCGCTGCTATATTTACTGCACGGGCTCTGACAGCTGCTCTGGGTCCTAGTGCTCATCACTTTCACCGCCGACACCTGAAGTGATTAAATGGTTCAGAATCAGGAGCGACTTATTATTTCTGTATGATTCGTCCTCAGTGTTACAGCGCCCCCCAGTGGAAGACAAGAGCAAAGCACACACTCAACCCAACAGCAACATATAACTACGAACAGGTATTCTGTGTATCACAGCTATATTCAAGTCACCATTATCCTGCTCAAAATACCTGCTAATGGAGCTGAAACATCTCACTTTAACAGCTGGACCTACCTGCAGAGTTTATGACATCACAGCTAGTTTAGAGCCAGGTGTCACGTGACGTCACGTGTCCAGCTGTTACATCTTTAAAATCAATGCTGTTTGGATGGAGGAGGAAACCTCATCAGACACACATTATTATTCAAATCAGAGTATTTTTTGTATACTGTATATTAAAAACATATGTAGGGAAGTTTAGACTATATCGTGATGTCATAAGAAGTTATTCTAAAAACTCATTAATGGTTAATTATGATCCAAAATTGTACGTTAGTTTATTAGTTAATTGTTTATCTACGTATATATAAAAAATACCACCACAGTTCATATATATAAATACATACATAATTTATTTTTACTTAATTATGTTTATTTAATTTATATATTATAATAATCACTGTTTATGTTTCCTCTTATTTTATATACTCTTATTATATTAAGTTGTTGTAAAATAAAATACTATTTAAATTTCATAAATTAAAATTACATTAATAAAATCTAAAGGCCTTTGAGTGTGTGGTCCTATCTTTGGTCATTATATAATATATTATAACATATTCAATTCCTGGTTAAATTGCTTTTTAAACAAAAAAATAAATGAAATTAACTTTCACTAATTTCAATATTAAAAAGTTAAACTTGCAGAGCTTTGAGTTTGGTTGCTGTAGTTTAAAACACGTTTCACTGTTGTGACTCACATGAGGATAAATTGTCAGAAATGTGTAAAACAATGAAATGATAAGATATTCATATTTAATATCAGTGCCCAGCAATACTTTGACATAACTTGTATCTTTCTCTGCAGGTTGAATCTTGTAGAAATAAACATGTTTTAGAAACATGGACAACACCGACGTGAAGTACAAACTTTTCTTTGAATAAACAGACAAACAGAAAAAATACAAAAACAAGTGAAGGAAGTGAATTTATTGTTGGGGTTGAAAATTCATCACACATGCAAACAGCGACGTCGAAGCCGTGAAGCATCAATGTTTTATTAGCAAACCAGAGCAACAAAACACAACGAAAGAAAAGAAGTGAAGGAAGTGAACAATCTGTGTTTCTGTACAGGTCCAAATATACTACAATATGTACTATTATACAACTGGATTACAATTCATGTCAGTGTACAGCAGTCA
The DNA here is from genome assembly GCF_023349555.1 of Cebidichthys violaceus. Taxonomy (NCBI): domain Eukaryota; kingdom Metazoa; phylum Chordata; class Actinopteri; order Perciformes; family Stichaeidae; genus Cebidichthys; species Cebidichthys violaceus. The sequence goes on from NW_027176572.1 coordinate 1,904,049, forward strand.
CAAAGAAAAAAACTTCAAGTCTGTTACAGCAGCTTCCTCTCGACCCACCGGCTAACGTTAGCATGCTACGCTAACGTCGTACTCCCCTCAAACAAAGTGCAGAGTCTCCTGTTCGTTCACCTCGACGCCAAAACAAAAGTCATCGCCCCAAAAACCAGAGAACTTTAGAGTTTTAAGAGAAAATAAACAGATTATTTTAAAAGTAAGAGTTGAGTGTTAAACTGATCTGAAGGCCGGACGATAAGTTTCCCTCCAAAACAAAAGAGTAAACTGACTTTAAGTCACTTTAAAGGAGCAGCTCAATATGTTGTCATGTGACGGTTTGTGATTAGCTTAGCTTAGCATAACGTCTATAGTCCGGCACAAAACTCTGTAAAACCACAACGTGTTGTTTTGACGCAAGCCAGGCTAGTTGTTCCCCCTCGTTTCTAGTCTTTGTGCTAAGCTAGGCTAATCAAAGCTAGCCCTCAACAAGGAGGAGAATAAGTGGTTCATCTAATTTAAATGTGTTTGAAACTGTTTTTCATATTCAGAACGTTTGGTTTAAATAAATCTGATGAAACTCATCTTTTGTTGTCCGGTTCCAAAACACGTTCTGCCTCCAAAGAACTCACAAAACGTCCCTCAGGTCACCTTGTGACTGACGACGGACATTTCATCGCGTTTCAACGTGTTTCTTTTAGTCCAGAATAAAACACGAAACCTTCAGCGAGTTCACGACTGAAGACAAAGACGCTTCAATGCCGCTGCTGTCAAATATGAGAGACGAAACCTCGTGAATCATCAGGAACCCTGAAGGAACGTCCACGAACCACACGGACTAAAAACAACCAGTTTTTAAAGAATATAAAATAACTAAAACATGTCAGTCGATTGTACTTCCTTTAAACTCGTTTTACTCACATGATCGAGTGTCAACAACAGGATCTGATCCAAACTGAGATCATGAGAACTCTGTTTCATAATAAAACGGTGATTTAATGATTTAATGTCGCTCTGATTCCCACAGGAGAGAAATTAAAGGTACGTCCTCTGAGGACATTGAACATAAAACATTCTATTATGTAGAGACAGAAGCTCTTCTATCAAATACTGTTTTAAACTTGTGTCTTTTTAAACACGTCCACGTTCCTCGTCTTCACTTCTTGTTTGTGTCTCACAGCTCAGCCGTGTTTGTCGGACATGAAGAAGAAGAAGAAGAAGAAGAAGAAGAAGAAGAAGACGATATGATTCTAGCAGCTTGTTTTGTGGTCAGCGTGTCGGTTCTGCTGGACGTGAACTAAAGTCAGAGATCATTTCAAATGCAGAGTAAATGAGAGATTGTAGTTCTCTCTGTAAAGAGTTCTATTAGGAGACTTATTCACTCGTGTTTTCTTTTGGTTCTAGATGTGAAGCACCTCTCGTCTGTCTCCACATAACAAATGAAGTGACCAAAGAGCGTTGAGCCGGTTCAATTCTATTTCAGTTGTTTCTTAAACGAAAGGGTTCTTACTCTGTGACATCACTGACAGGCACTTGACAATCATTAAATGTGTCTTCAATGGAATTAATAAGCTGTAGAAGAAGTCTGCTCCTCCAGTAAACACTGAGGAGGTTCACTAACAGCTCACAGCTCTAATATCCACCCTTATTATAGTTTAGCGAGAGGACAAATAATACCGTCTTCTTCAGGCGTCAACAACCAGATCATGAAATGTGGGCCAGTGGTCTTCATCTTGAACACGTTCCATGAGGATGTTTGGTCATAAAGGAGCCGTGTGTACCTAGTAAACATAAACTCCTCCCTGCTGTTTCTAATGGGGTCTGTGTTGTTACCGACACGCCCACAACTGACTGAAGGGTATTCAGAGGACACAAACGGAAAGACTCTTTACCTGCAGGCTGCATTCAGGTGCTTCACATCAGTCACGTCCACTCTGAGTGGTGACTGAAGGTCAAACATCAGGTCAAGTCTAGCTCCTCCTCCTCCTCCTCCTCCTCCTCCTGGTGGCAGGTTAAGACTCGAGAGGATCCTTCTAGCTCCAGAGATGAGACTCCCTGAGCGACTGTTTCCTCTTTCAGGGTATTTAAGAGGGTTGAACTGGGGGGGGGGGGGGGGGGGGGGGAGGGGGGGACGACGACGACTGGAAGATCTTTAAAAAAAGGCTAAATAATGTCTCTCAGAAGCAGGAATCAATCGATCATGTTTTATTATTTGGTCTCACGTGTGGACAGCTGAGATGAGAGCGTGTGCCAGAGAGTGCGTATAGAGTTCAAGCACACACACACACACACACACACACACACACACACACACACACACACACACACACACACACACACACAGGGAGTGTGTGTTGTTGTTGTTGTTGTTGTTGTGGGAGTATAACCACCTCGTGGATCATTGTCCCAGAGAGGTGAGGGGGGGCGGTCGGCTCGCTCTTTAGTCATGCAGTAAAGACGACGACACACGATGAGGACCAAAAGCTTGAGGATCCGACCTGAGGCGTTCTGGCGGGGCGAGGGGGGCGGGGCTAAGGGCGGGGGGGGGGGTCAGGAGTGATCAGGAGTGATCCATGGGTTCGGTGGCGTTGCTCTGCTCGCCGTCCTGACTCTCCATCTCCTCCAGCTCCTCCGCCTTCCCGTCCGGTTTGCCGGCCGCGGCCGGACGTTCGTCATCGTCGTCGTCGTCCGGCGCGGACGCCGGTTGGCCAGCTCCCGTCTTAGTCCCGCCCCCTGCAGCGGCGGCGTTGCTCTGCTGCTCCCTCAGGTGGCGCTCCATGGAGGCCTGGATGGAGGACACCATCTCCTGCAGCTTCCTCCGCTGCTGCTCCATCAGGCCGGGGTCCAGGCCGCGGCCGTCCTTCGTGGTGACGAAGCCCGGGGCCATGCGGACCAGCTCCCTGGTGGCGTCCTCGGGGATGTCCGACAGGTCCGGCGGGCCCCGGGACACGCTGGCGCTCAGGTCCACGCCGCTGCTGTGCTGGCGCGTGATAGGCCGGTGCTCCGGAGGGGAGGAGCCACCGGCGCTGCCCAGAGAGTGGCCTTTGCCCTGGAAGGCGGTGACGCTCTGGAGATGCTCCTTCTTGCGGACGACGCCGCCGCTGCCGAGCCGCAGAGCGCCGTGGGACGGGCTGCCCTCTCTGCTGCCCCTGGTGGACGACTCGGAGCGCAGCTGCACCAGCGCCTCCTTCACCAGCTCCTCCACGTCGGGGCCCACGGCGAAGTGGCCGGCGGCATCCACGCAGAGCTCCAGACGCTCCTCCGCTGCGTTGTAAACAAAGGTTTTCCCCGTCAGGTGAGGCAGCGTGCAGTGCTTCCCGTCCATCAGGCCTGAAACAAAGATCACCGATCAATAAGGGACTTTAGGTTTAACAATAACGTTTAACGTTAACCATCACAGTGTAAATAAAGTTTAACGTTAACCATCACAGTGTAAATAAAGTTTAACGTTAACCATCACAGTGTAAATAAAGTTTAACGTTAACCATCACAGTGTCAATAAAGTTTAATGTTAACCATCACAGTGTAAATAAAGTTTAATGTTAACCATCACAGTGTGAATAAAGTTTAATGTTAACCATCAGAGTGTAAATAAAGTTTAATGTTAACCATCACAGTGTAAATAAAGTTTAATGTTAACCATCACAGTGGGGTAGAGGTTTAGAGGGTTTAAAGGGTTTAGAGGGTAGAGGGTTTAAAGGGTAGAGGTTTAGAGGGTAGAGGTTCAGAGGGTTTAGAGGGTAGAGGGTTTAAAGGGTTTAGAGAGTTTAAAGGGTAGAGGGTTTAGAGGGTTAGAGTTTTTAAAGGGTTTAGAGGGTGTAGAGGGTTTAGAGGTTTAGAGGGTTTAGAGGTTTAGAGGGTAGAGGGTTGAGGGTTTAGAGGTTTAGAGGGTAGAGGGTTTAGAGGTTTAGAGGGTTTAGAGGTTTAGAGGGTAGAGGGTTTAGAGGGTAGAGGGTTTAGAGGGTAGAGGGTTTAGAGGTTTAGAGGGTAGAGGGTTTAGAGGTTTAGAGGTTTAGAGGGTAGAGGGTATAGAGGGTTTAGAGGTTTAGAGGGTAGAGGGTTTAGAGGGTTTAGAGGGTAGAGGGTTTAGAGGTTTAGAGGGTTTAGAGGTTTAGAGGGTAGAGGGTTTAGAGGTTTAGGGGGTAGAAGGTTTAGAGGTTTAGAGGGTTTAGAGGGTAGAGGGTTTAGAGGTTTAGAGGGTAGAGGGTTTAGAGGGTTAGGGGGTAGAGGGTTTAGAGGTTTAGAGGATTTAGAGGTTTAGAGGGTTTAGAGGGTTAGGGGGTAGAGGGTTTAGAGGTTTAGAGGGTTTAGAGGTTTAGAGGGTAGAGGGTTTAGAGGGTTAGGGGGTAGAGGGTTTAGAGGTTTATAGGGTTTAGAGGTTTAGAGGGTAAAGAGTTTAGAGGGTTTAGAGGTTTAGAGGGTAGAGGGTTTAGAGGGTTTATAGGGTTTAGAGGGTAGAGGGTTAGAGGTTTAGAGGTTTAGAGGGTAGAGGTTTAGAGGGTTAGGGGGTAGAGGGTTTAGATAAGTACCCATGTCCTTCTTCACGATGTTGTAGAAGACTCCGCCCTGCTGGAACAAGTGAGGCAGCTTCTTTGCGTACGACCAGACGTCCTCACCTGGAACACACAGAGAGAGGAACCGGATTTAACGAGACCCTGAACGCACCGCTGAGTGACAGAGGACATCACAACGTTATTAAACCAGAGGTCACTTTGAGTTCATCCGTCAACAGCTTCAGGCTCCTGTTTGGTGGTTCATCTTTCAGATGTGAGAATATTTTTAGTAATATTTGAACTTTTTAACTCAACAACGACGAGGCTGGAGGCTGACCACTCTGTGGAGTCGTAGATAGAAGATGAAGCAACGGTGGAACCGATGCTGATGTTCAACATATTTCTGACCTCCTGTGACGCATCGAGAGAACTTCACTAAAGTTTCACTACCAATGAGTAAGAAAGTCCCAAAATAACAGGAACAGTGGCTGGAGATCGATGAACAGTTGACAAATCCTTAAATATATTAAATAAAAATTGAAAGAAATGAAACATATTTATATGAGATGTGACACCGACTAAATGAACGCCTTATTAAAATATATTTGTATGAATATTGAAATGTTATTTTCAGAAAACTACTCTATATGCAAAACCTACTGAACTATTTGTGTAGATGTTGTTTATAGCTTTGTGAAAAACACAATAAAAGTTCTCAGCGGTCACATGTTCCCAGCGGTCACATGTTCTCAGCGGTCATGTGACTTTACCGAAAGAAGAAGAACAGTCATGATCGAGTTTGATTCTTACCCATCAAGGTTGCCAGGAGACAGAGGGAGGACATCTCCAGGTCGATGCTGTCCTGGAGTTCGCGGCCACTCGTCCTGCCGGACGTGACGACGACGACAGCGTCCTCGCTCTTCGCGGCGTGCGAGCCGGAGGCGGCGGGCGCCTTGTCCTCGGGCGCCCTCAGTATCTCCACCGTGACCCGGTCGCCGTGCTGCAGCGCCGCCGGCTCGTTCTCCTCGCCGTCCTTCGGGGGGGGCAGCTCTTTGGGAGGGAAGCCGTGGCGGATGCACTGCTGCGCCGGCGGCACGCCGAACTGGTCGGCGATGCTCCTCTGCAGCTCCGAGAAGGTGGTGTGGACCTGCAGGGTCAGCATGGCCTGCCGGCCGTCGCTGGTGGTCACGCGGATCTTCTTCTCCTTGTTGGACGACGGGGAGGAGGATTTGGTCGGGGTGGCCGGAGCGGAGGAGGAGGTTTCCGGTGAGCCGCCGGCGGAAGACGTCCGGCCCTTCTGCTCCTGCTTCAGCTTGTCGGTCCGCCTCTTCTGGGTGAGGAAGGCCTGCTCGCTGATGCTCTGATGGATGCTGCGCTCCGCCCGGCTCATCGTCAGCTCCTCCTTGTGGAGCGTCTTGGCTTTCTGACCGGTCAGGATGATCTTGGTGGGCGGCTGGTTGTCCGGCGGCGGCGTCTCCGCGGCGTCGGTGAGCCGCTGGGCGTGAGCCCCGGCGATGGACACCGGGTTGTACTCGTCCGGGTTCTTCTTGGCGGTGTGGTGCAGGATGGTGTTCACCACCTTCTGCACCAGGATCTCGCTGCCAAACTCCCCCGGGAAGTGCTTGGTAACCAGCTTCATGGCCACGTCGTACACGTTGCTGTTCAAAGCCGGCTCGGACTCGTACTGGAACCAGTACACCGTCTCTCTCACCACCCGCCCCCCCCACTCCAGCGTGATGGGGAAGGCCTCGGGGAGGTTGTCGTACTCCTTCTCCTCCCAGTAATGCTTGAAGCCGCACCCGCACTTCCCGCCCTGGGAGCGGGTGTTGGTTCGGTCCCCGTCCAGGTAGACCACCACGCCGTTGCCGCGGATGTGGCGCACCGACGTGCCGTGACACCAGTTGCAGGTGTTGAGGGAGCTGAGTTTATAATCCGGGGCCAGGACGTCCCTCTGGGGGTCATAGGAGCAGACCACGTTGTTGAGGGGGAAGCTGTAGTTCTTGTCCGGCCGCAGCTGGCCGTGAGTGGACTTGGCCAAGTTGTAGAGCTTCCCGCCGGGAACCAGCCACTCCGGCGGGACGTGGAGCTCGGAGAGGGCGCCGCAGATCAGGCAGCGGTGCAGCCGGTTCTCCGTCACCGACTTCTTCGCCGCCTCGGTCACCTCCTCGGGCTGGATGCCGATGACGCCGGTGCGCCTGTAGACGTACTGGTGCACGTCGGCCACCAGCGACGGGTGGATGCTGTGCTTCTCCATGAACACCTCCTCCATGGCGTTGACCAGCCGCATCAGGTACTTGTCCTGCAGGCTGCGGTCGCCGCCGATCACACAGCTCCCGTCCGGTTCCAGCTTGATGTACTTCCTGATGAGCTCCTGAGGGACCCCCCAGGCCTTCGGCAGCAGGCGGGCCGGCAGCTTGGGCAGCACGGTGTTCTTGATCCCCACCAGAGGGATGTAGTGGTTCCTGCCCGAGCTGCTCCACGCGATGCAGATGGGCTTGTTGAGCTTCCCGTCTTTCCCCCGGCACTGCTCCTCGGCCACCAGGCCCGGCAGGAAGGTGGCCGAGTAATCCCCAGAGCTCCTCATCCCGCTCAGGGAGTCCAGCAGGATTATGGGTCGGTGGAGGACGTTGGCTAAACCAAATATGTGGATGTTGCGTAGTCCCAGCGGGACGCCCTCGGGCGGGATGAACAGGGGGTCGCACTCGTTGATGATGTCCTCCCACTCGGCGGCGTCGATAAAATCCTGAAAGAGGGCCTTGTAGCAGTCCAGGTTCTGCTTGAAGTTCTGTTTCAGGTTCTCCCTCAGGGCGTGCCAGAACAGTTCTCTGCCCACCAGCGCTCTGGACACGGCGTGGACCAGACAGTGGCCGTCTCCGTCCACGTGGACCGGGATGAGACATTCCCCGCTGCCGTTGGCCTTCTTCACCTCCTCCAGGGTGTCGTGGAGGTATATGAGGCTGCCCGACCGGTCCTTGCCGTAGCCCATGGTGGAGACGTGGTCCGGCTCGATCAGGAACGCCCGGTCCCCCAGGAGCGAGCAGTCGAACATCTCGCCCTGGTTCATGTCCCTCAGCAGCTTGGCCTTGCCGGTCTGCTTGTCCATGCCGTACCTGGTGAGCACCGGGGACAGCAGCTTGCAGTGGTAGTTGGACAGACCCATCACCTTCACCAGCTCCGTGCCTTTCTTAGGGGCCCCCGTGACGCCCAGCAGGGCGTTTCTGAGCAGGTTGTGGAGCACCACGTCCGGATCGGTCACCTCCTCGACGGTTAACAGGTTCTTCTGCTCGTGCCGCTGGCCGCACTCCGTGCACTCGATGCTGACGGAGCCGTGAGCCGGGAAGAACAGCCTCGCCTGGCATTTCGGGTCCGGACAGGTACCGGACAAGACTCGCTTGTCTCTCTTCTTGGAGCTCTGCAGCAGCGACATGGCGGGAAGAAGAAGAAGAAGAGAAGCCGAACATGAGCGTCAGCTTCACTCAATCATGACAGTCGACCTCCGGCGACGCTTAACGACAGTTATCCACCGGAAAAACACACAAGAAACAACACGGAAGCGGCTGTTTTTCTCCTTTAGCAACTGGCCGTTTGCTAAACGTAACTACGTCATGACGTCACGATTTGTGGGACTTGTAGTTGTGCCGTGTCGTCGTGTTTTTAATATGTACACACCAGAAGCAGAAGGACAACTTGTTTTGATTTCCTTTGAGTCCGTCTGACGCTAACACGACAGCAGACATGTGTAAGTTCACGTGAAGACATTGTTAAAGGATTCAGAACCGGAAACGTCAACGCTCGATTGACTACATTTACCAGAATGCAACACGCCGCAGCGACGTTTTGTTGTCAACACGGCAGAGTCATGGCGGTTTGTGCGCATTGGACGGGTTGTTTCCAGAAGTATCTTAAATATTTGGGACCTAAAATGTAATAAAAGTATACATGTTTGGGGCTGCGCGTGATTGTACAGTTGTGTGGTGTTGTGTAGTTTGTGTGATTAATATAGAGTGAGTTAATGTTCCTCTCTGGACCCGGAACCTGGAGAGAAAGACACCGTCCACTGACTCCATTCAGACATGTGTCACTTTAGTTCTTCTTCACCGAACAGACACGCGCTGACTCGGTACCGGTGGTGCGATGATACTCATACATGTACTGAAGTATTGTGTTTAAGTACAAATGTGAGGTACTTGTACTTCTCATCCAGCTTCGCTGTTACAAGGACAGATACAGGAGATCACCCTGTCACTGCAATAAGACTACATGAGTAAAGTAATGAAGTATCTACCTGTGTGTGTGTGTGTGTGTATATATTTATATATATATATATATATATATATATATATATATATATATATATATATGTTTATATGTGTATCTGTCTGTCTGTTTGTATATCTGTCTAGATAAATTGTTTGTTTTTTAGATAAATGTTCTAGAAAGATGTTTCAGTCTGTGAGTCCATCAGGTTTCTATCAGAGCTGGTAGAAGTAGTGGTACTATTTGTAGTAGTATTGTGTTAGTTGCAGTAGAAATAGTAACAGTAGTAACAACAATACCAGCAGTGATACTTGTGATGTACTACTGTGTGTGTTTTTATCCTCTGTGTAGCATTTCAAACTTAAAGCTCTTCAAAATCTCAGTCATGAGACAATTTGTCTAATTTCACATTTGATTTTAGAGGAAACGGTAAATAGTTACAAACTAATTTCACTTCAGGTTAATAGCAGACCACCTCAAGGTGACCACAGGGTGGCGCTCCTTCTCTGTGATCTTTAATGTCTGCAGCAAACGGCAGCAGAAATCCACCATGAGATGAAGTTTAGTTTGAAATCTGTCACACAGCCGTGTTGGAAGAGCTCATTCATGGATGTGACAGCTGCTGTCACACAGCTGCACTGTGTGGTCATTCTTCCAACAGATGTTCATGGAGACAGTGATCACTCTGAGGAGCTACTGGTTCCCTAGATTTCAACTGATTGGGAACCAGTTCCCTACAACGTAATACATCAAGATTCACTTTGAGAGACAAATGTCACATGAAAAATGCCTCCTCTGCTGATGGGAGGAGTGAGGACCTGTCAGAAACCACAGCAGGGGCTGATGGGAGGAGTGAGGACCTGTCAGAAACCACGTGTCCCTCGTCTGATCTCACAGCTCCTCCTTGTTTGTCCTCAGCTGCATCAGAGCTCCACTTCTCCTCAGGTTCACCAGAGGAAACACCGCTGCACACAATGCTTTTCCTCCCAGCTGCTGCTCTGTGCTGTCTGTGTTCAGGTGAGTGTTTCCAGCCAATCAGGAGCCAGCGAGCTCCACCTCTGACCAACACCGTCACGCTCACCTTCATCCACCTGTCTGTTTCTCTGCAGCGCTGGTTTCCATGGCAGCAGACCTGATTCAGGATGATTTAACGTTGACCAGGAGAGTTGGTGGGAAAGTCTCCTTCAGCTGTCGAGGCACTGACCAGTGTGACGGTGGTTATGATTATGTATTCTGGTACCAGAAGAGAGACAACGAAGCATTCACACTGATTCTTGCTATTAGTAAGAGTTCTGGTAACATATATAATGGTTACAATCATCCTCAGAAAAATGATTTCTCAGCTGTGAAGAATCAGAACGGCTGTGAGTTGAAGATCCAGAAGGTTAAACTCACTCATTCAGCCTCCTACTACTGCTCCTGTTATAAGCTCCACAGTGAGAAATGATTCCTGCAGCCTGAACAAAAACCAACAGATGAGCAGATGTCAAACAGCGTTTGTGACAGGAAGAGAGCAGTAAACCACAGCTCAGGTTCATGTTCCTCCTCCATCTCAGCCACAGTCACAAACTCTCTGAACTGAGGGATTTAACATTCATTTCACTTCATATTCATTCATTCATCAGATATTCCTGCAGCTTCTTGTTGTTTCACACAGAGAGGACAAACTAGTGTCTCAGAGACACAAGGATGAAATCATCTAAAGAAATAATACAAATAAATGAGATAAAAAATTTATTTATTTAGCTTCTCTTGGCTTAGCTTTGTTGTCCTTGTTCAGCTGTGTGCTTGTATTCATCTCTTCCTGTACATTTGTTCTTGGCGCTGTGTGAGAATATGTTCAGAGCTACTGACAAACACAGTCAGATCACTTGTAGGTGTCAACGAACACGGACTATCAAGTAGATTCTGTTTCTGATTATTTACTATGAAGAATAAACAAGAAAGAAACAAGAAGGTTGATCAAACACTGTGGTTTTTCACTTTATTGAGAATGTTACACTAAACCTGCAGCACTCTGAAAAATGTATTAAAAGAAACACAAGAACAGAAATATACTTTAAAGAATAGAATATTTACCAGACGGCTAATGATTCAAATTCATTTTAAATTTTATACAATTTAAAGTGGAATTACTACAAAATATCATCACACAGAATTAATGTATGGAACCAGAAATGCAAAAGTGTGTGTGTTGTGTGTATTCATACCTTTAGGATTATTGTATCTAAACATGAAAACATTCATTTTATAACCGTCACATCATAACAGATATTTGTGAATACTGATCAAAGTGATAACAGAGAAGAATTGATGAGATTTGATGGTGAGAAACGGCAGAAATCAGTGAGTCAGCATGTGTTCAGGTGGTGGACTTCACTAAAGTTTCACTCCCAGTGATTAAGAAAGTCCCAAAATAACAGGAACAGTGGCTGGAAATAGATGGAAAAGTTGACAAATCCTTAAATATATTAAATAAAAACAGGAAGAAATGAAACACATTTATATGAGATGTGACACCGACTAAATGAACGCCTGATTAAAATATATTTTTATGAATATTGAAATGTTATATTCAGAAAACTACTATTTATTTGCAAAACCTACTGAACTATTTGTGTAGATGTTGTTTATAGCTTTGTGAAAAACTCAATAAAAGTTCTCAGTGGTCACATGTTCCCAGCGGTCACATGTTCTCAGCGGTCATGTGACTTTACCTAAAGAAGAAGAAGCGTCATGATCGAGTTTGATTCTTACCCATCAAGGTTGCCAGGAGACAGAGGGAGGACATCTCCAGGTCGATGCTGTCCTGGAGTTCGCGGCTGCTCGTCCTGTCGGACGTGACGACGACGGCGGCGGCGTCCTCGCTCTTCGCGGCGTGTGAGCCAGAGGCGGCGGGCGCCTTGTCCTCGGGCGCCCTCAGTATCTCCACCGTGACCCGGTCGCCGTGCTGCAGCGCCGCCGGCTCGTTCTCCTCGCCGTCCTTCGGGGGGGCAGCTCTTTGGGAGGGAAGCCGTGGCGGATGCACTGCTGCGCCGGCGGCACGCCGAACTGGTCGGCGATGCTCCTCTGCAGCTCCGAGAAGGTGGTGTGGACCTGCAGGGTCAGCATGGCCTGTCGGCCGTCGCTGGTGGTCACGCGGATCTTCTTCTCCTTGTTGGACGACGGGGAGGAGGATTTGGTCGGGGTGGCCGGAGCGGAGGAGGAGGAGGAGGTTTCCGGTGAGCAGCCGGCGGAAGACGTCCGGCCCTTCTGCTCCTGCTTCAGCTTGTCGGTCCGCCTCTTCTGGGTGAGGAAGGCCTGCTCGCTGATGCTCTGCTGGATGCTGCGCTCCGCCCGGCTCATCGTCAGCTCCTCCTTGTGGAGCGTCTTGGCTTTCTGACCGGTCAGGATGATTTTGGTGGGCGGCTGGTTGTCCGACGGCGCTCCGCGGCGTCGGTGAGCCGCTGGGCGTGAGCCCCGGCGATGGACACCGGGTCCATCCCGGCCGTGAGTGGACTTGGCCAAGTTGTAGAGCTTCCCGCCGGGAACCAGCCACTCCGGCGGGACGTGGAGCTCGGAGAGGGCGCTGCAGATCAGGCAGCGGTGCAGCCGGTTCTCCGTCACCGACTTCTTCGCCGCCTCGGTCACCTCCTCGGGCTGGATGCCGATGACGCCGGTGCGCCTGTAGACGTACTGGTGCACGTCGGCCACCAGCGACGGGTGGATGCTGTGCTTCTCCATGAACACCTCCTCCATGGCGTTGACCAGCCGCATCAGGTACTTGTCCTGCAGGCTGCGGTCGCCGCCGATCACGCAGCTCCCGTCCGGTTCCAGCTTGATGTACTTCCTGATGAGCTCCTGAGGGACCCCCCAGGCCTTCGGCAGCAGGCGGGCCGGCAGCTTGGGCAGCACGGTGTTCTTGATCCCCACCAGAGGGATGTAGTGGTTCCTGCCCGAGCTGCTCCACGCGATGCAGATGGGCTTGTTGAGCTTCCCGTCTTTCCCCCGGCACTGCTCCTCGGCCACCAGGCACGGCGGGAAGGTGGCCGAGTAATCCCCAGAGCTCCTCATCCCGCTCAGGGAGTCCAGCAGGATTATGGGTCGGTGGAGGACGTTGGCTAAACCAAATATGTGGATGTTGCGTAGTCCCAGCGGGACGCCCTCGGGCGGGATGAACAGGGGGTCGCACTCGTTGATGATGTCCTCCCACTCGGCGGCGGCGATAAAATCCTGAAAGAGGGCTTTGTAGCAGTCCAGGTTCTGCTTGAAGTTCTGTTTCAGGTTCTCCCTCAGGGCGTGCCAGAACAGTTCTCTGCCCACCAGCGCTCTGGACATGGCGTGGACCAGACAGTGGCCGTCTCCGTCCACGTGGACCGGGATGAGACATTCCCCGCTGCCGTTGGCCTTCTTCACCTCCTCCAGGGTGTCGTGGAGGTATATGAGGCTGCCCGACCGGTCCTTGCCGTAGCCCATGGTGGAGACGAAGTCCGGCTCGATCAGGAACGCCCGGTCCCCCAGGAGCGAGCAGTCGAACATCTCGCCCTGGTTCATGTCCCTCAGCAGCTTGGCCTTGCCGGTCTGCTTGTCCATGCCGTACCTGGTGAGCACCGGGGACAGCAGCTTGCAGTGGTAGTTGGACAGACCCATCACCTTCACCAGCTCCGTGCCTTTCTTAGGGGCCCCCGTGACGCCCAGCAGGGCGTTTCTGAGCAGGTTGTGGAGCACCACGTCCGGATCGGTCACCTCCTCGACGGTTAACAGGTTCTTCTGCTCGTGCCGCTGGCCGCTGGCCCCCCGATTTGTGGGACTTGTAGTTGTGCCGTGTCGTCGTGTTTTTAATATGTACACACCAGAAGCAGAAGGACAACTTGTTTTGATTTCCTTTGAGTCCGTCTAACGCTAACACGACAGCAGACATGTTTAAGTTCACGTGAAGACATTGTTAAAGGATTCAGAACCGGAAACGTCAACGCTCGATTGACTACATTTACCAGAATGCAACACGCCGCAGCGACGTTTTGTTGTCAACACGGCAGAGTCATGGCGGTTTGTGCGCATTGGACGGGTTGTTTCCAGAAGTATCTTAAATATTTGGGACCTAAAATGTAATAAAAGTATACATGTTTGGGGCTGCGCGTGATTGTACAGTTGTGTGGTGTTGTGTAGTTTGTGTGATTAATATAGAGTGAGTTAATGTTCCTCTCTGGACCCGGAACCTGGAGAGAAAGACACCGTCCACTGACTCCATTCAGACATGTGTCACTTTAGTTCTTCTTCACCGAACAGACACGCGCTGACTCGGTACCGGTGGTGCGATGATACTCATACATGTACTGAAGTATTGTGTTTAAGTACAAATGTGAGGTACTTGTACTTCTCATCCAGCTCTGCTGTCACAAGGACAGATACAGGAGATCACCCTGTCACTGCAATAAGACTACATGAGTAAAGTAATGAAGTATCTACCTGTGTGTGTGTGTGTGTGTATATATATATATATATATATATATATATATATATATATATATATATATATATATATGTTTATATGTGTATCTGTCTGTCTGTTTGTATATCTGTCTAGATAAATTGTTTGTTTTTTAGATAAATGTTCTAGAAAGATGTTTCAGTCTGTGAGTCCATCAGGTTTCTATCAGAGCTGGTAGAAGTAGTGGTACTATTTGTAGTAGTATTGTGTTAGTTGCAGTAGAAATAGTAACAGTAGTAACAACAATACCAGCAGTGATACTTGTGATGTACTACTGTGTGTGTTTTTATCCTCTGTGTAGCATTTCAAACTTAAAGCTCTTCAAAATCTCAGTCATGAGACAATTTGTCTAATTTCACATTTGATTTTAGAGGAAACGGTAAATAGTTACAAACTAATTTCACTTCAGGTTAATAGCAGACCACCTCAAGGTGACCACAGGGTGGCGCTCCTTCTCTGTGATCTTTAATGTCTGCAGCAAACGGCAGCAGAAATCCACCATGAGATGAAGTTTAGTTTGAAATCTGTCACACAGCCGTGTTGGAAGAGCTCATTCATGGATGTGACAGCTGCTGTCACACAGCTGCACTGTGTGGTCATTCTTCCAACAGATGTTCATGGAGACAGTGATCACTCTGAGGAGCTACTGGTTCCCTAGATTTCAACTGATTGGGAACCAGTTCCCTACAACGTAATACATCAAGATTCACTTTGAGAGACAAATGTCACATGAAAAATGCCTTCTCTGCTGATGGGAGGAGTGAGGACCTGTCAGAAACCACAGCAGGGGCTGATGGGAGGAGTGAGGACCTGTCAGAAACCACGTGTCCCTCGTCTGATCTCACAGCTCCTCCTTGTTTGTCCTCAGCTGCATCAGAGCTCCACTTCTCCTCAGGTTCACCAGAGGAAACACCGCTGCACACAATGCTTTTCCTCCCAGCTGCTGCTCTGTGCTGTCTGTGTTCAGGTGAGTGTTTCCAGCCAATCAGGAGCCAGCGAGCTCCACCTCTGACCAACACCGTCACGCTCACCTTCATCCACCTGTCTGTTTCTCTGCAGCGCTGGTTTCCATGGCAGCACAGCTGATTCAGGATGATTTAACGTTGACCAGGAGAGTTGGTGGGAAAGTCTCCTTCAGCTGTCGAGGCACTGACCAGTGTGACGGTGGTTATGATTATGTATTCTGGTACCAGAAGAGAGACAACGAAGCATTCACACTGATTCTTGATATTCGTAGGAGTTCTGGTAACATAGATAAAAACAGTTACAATCATCCTCAGAAAGATGATTTCTCAGCTGTGAATAATCAGAACGGCTGTGAGTTGAAGATCCAGAAGGTTAAACTCACTCATTCAGCCTCCTACTACTGCTCCTGTTATAAGCTCCACAGTGAGAAATGATTCCTGCAGCCTGAACAAAAACCAACAGATGAGCAGATGTCAAACAGCGTTTGTGACAGGAAGAGAGCAGTAAACCACAGCTCAGGTTCATGTTCCTCCTCCATCTCAGCCACAGTCACAAACTCTCTGAACTGAGGGATTTAACATTCATTTCACTTCATATTCATTCATTCATCAGATATTCCTGCAGCTTCTTGTTGTTTCACACAGAGAGGACAAACTAGTGGCTCAGAGACACAAGGATGAAACAATCTAAAGAAATAATACAAATAAATGAGATAAAAAACATGAATAATTCATTTTTAAAAAGCAGAGAATAATTATAAATATACATTAAAACACATAAACAAGCTTCATCATTTTGATGAAGATTAAAATGCTGCTGAAGGAATAAAGTCCATCCCTCCTCTTAATGCTGATCTGATCTGAATGCAAACACTTCCTGTGTCTCCTTCACAATAAAAGCCTCTCTTACGTCACATGTTGAAACAGATGTCATCAGATCCGTTTCTCTCCAGTAAGTGAAACAACTGAACTCTAGTATTTGTGAGATCTGGTCAGAGTATTAGTATTTCATGAAGGGTTTCTCTGGGAGCAGTGGGACCTTTGGCTCAGTCTCTCCTTCCAACCCAAACGTTGATCCAGATCAAGAGAACTGTTGGCCTCACTTCTATCTACAGTGGATGTTCATGGTCCCCAGAGGATGAGTCCTAATATGTATACCAGCTATAAGAGTCTGTTTAACTGTTAACCAGAGAGATGTCTCATGAACATACAGCATGTGGCTGAATATTGGTATTGAGTAACTGTTGACAGTGTTTGTTCAGTGTGTGTGTGAACAGTAACTCTGGTCTCATGTCGCTCTGATTTAAAGAGTAGAAGAGGATCACAACTCGTTCTACTTGAGATGAAAACAAGACTACAGAGCAACACACACTGGCTCTGTCACCAAGCGTCCTGTCATTGGATGCACAGACGTCATAAATCAAAGGAATGGACGCTTTACAAAGTGACCTGATGATGAAAACGAACCACAGTCAGCAGGATTCATCCTCTGGGGAACAGGAACGTGTGAAGCAAGGATCCACGGAGACGCTCTGCTAGTGAGTCTGAAGAGGAAATACAAGAAGAGACGGTCATGTTAATATGAAGACATGAGAAACACCTCATGGAGCTGAAATATGAATCTGCTTCATTAAGTGGACTCGTTCACCTCAGCAGGTTTTTGTATCACTCTGGTTCACTGTGGGAGGAGGAGGATACTGGATCTTTGGTTCAGGAACTGAACTGTATGTATCAGGTAAGAAAACACATGTATTTCCTTCAGTTGTTGTATTAAACACGTTGAAATGTGTTTCAGTGAGTTCTGCTGCTTCAGGCTTCACATGTTACTGTTTTCATCATGAGGAGAGAAGTCTTGCTGCTTGCAGCTGTTGTTACATGAAACAGGTTCAATCTCACTGAACAACTCAAGATATTCTTTATTTATGCAGATTAAACTGAGTCATGAAGAAAAAGTGTGATATTGAAATGTATTAAAATATACAGTATCTGATCCTCTCACTTATTAAACACCGTCTCACATCAGAACGTATATTAAAGTAAAATGTAGTCTTATTTAAAGTGTATAACTTTAAATGTGTTTTTAAATACTATAATTAATAAATACTTTTTAAACGGTAGTATCGGCCTCTAGCCATTTATATTTTAAATGATGGTCCATCTTTCTTTTCGTGGAAGATATATTCAGATTAGACGCTTAACATAATCATTGCCAATATAATATATAATATAAGTGTATGTTAAATATTATATATCATATTAATTAGTATTATATTATGTCATTTTGTTTTACATCTTTTTTATTTAATTTTATATATTCACCTTTAATGTTTCCAAACATGTTGTAGTTTTGTTTGAAATTAAAATTGTTGTGAAAAAGAGCAATTAGTAATTAGAGTAAATTATATGGAGGTAAATGTAAAGTATATTTATTGTAATAATGATTGAAATAACGATTGTATTTCACGTAAAGACAAATATTCACTTCATAACAAAATGTTTGTTAACTTTAAAAAAAGAAACTTTCCTTTTGTGTGAATATGAATCACATTATCATATTATATGAATGTTTCCCTCTGATGATGAATAAGTTTAATCTTGTCTTGATTTAGCAGTTTTTAACACATTTAACATTTCTGATCATATCATTGTAGTCGTGTACAAACGTTAGAATTGTAATGAGAAAATACAACTATTGAAGTATTTATAGGTTTATAATTTGTTTTATTTTATATTATATATACATTTTCACTCAGGGATCAAAAAATCCTTTTATTTTATTTATTAACTAAAGATGTCAAATTTTACATATCTGAACATATAAATGTAATTGAAAATTGAAAATTGTAAAAGTTGAAATTGTTGTGAAAATGTAAAAAAAACACTATTCATGTATTTGAGTAAAAAAAAAACTACGTAATCTTAAAATCTTATATATTACTATCTTATATATTGTATTAAAAAATCCATTAAATGAAGATACATGTTACATATATCTTATTATATTATATTATATTATATTATATTATATTATAATATATTTTATCATATTATAACATATTATATCATATTATATCATATTATATTACATTATATTATATTATATAATGTTATATTATGTTATATTATATTATATTATATATATTATATTATATTATATCATATTATACTATATTATTTTATATTATATATTATTTTATATTATATTATATTATATCATATTATAAAATATTATATTACATTATAGTATATTATATCATATTATATCATATCATATTATATTATATTATATTATATATTATTTCATATTATATTATATTATATTATATTATATTTTATTATATTATATGATATTATATTATATGATATGATATGATATTATATGATATCATATGATATGATATGATATTATATTATATAATACAGTGCAGCGCTGTCAGCTGCTGATGACTGTGTGAATGTGTGTCTGTGCTGCTTGTTGCTGCTGTCAAACTTCAGATGAGCAGGTAGTGAAGCCCGTGGTGAGCGTGTATCCAGCAGCATCCAGAGCCCACCTGGAGGGGAGGAGCTCCCTGCTGTGTCTGGCCTCAGCCATGTTTCCTCCTCTGGTCCAGTTCTCCTGGAAAAGACGAAAGGACAACGGTCCTCTGGAGGAGCTGCCCTCTGCTGAGGGAGAGCAGCTGGAGCTCAGAGAGTCCACGCGCACCGCCGCCATCTTGCTGATCCATCAGCAGGAGAGCAGCACTTATAGATACCGCTGCTACGTCCGTCACGAGGGGGGCACAGTGGAGGCCCAACCAGAACCAGGTAATGAAGGCTCAGTGACTGTGTTCAGGGATTCAGCTTCATGTGGAGACGCTGCTGTCAACGAGAGCAGAGGAGCAGAGGACTGATGTCTCTCACTCAACACATGGCACTCCTTTTCTCTTTCAGTGGTTCCATCACCTCCTCCATCTCCTCCATCATGTCCTCCACCATCTCCTCCATCATCTCCTCCAGCATCTCCTATGTCATCTACTCCATCATCACCTCCAGCATCTCCATCATCTCCTCCAGCACCACCTCCTCCAGCAGCTTCTGTCCCGTCTCAGTACCAAGTGAAGCTGCTCTGCCTGCTGTACACAGTGCTGATAGTGAAGAGTCTGGTGTACTGCTGTGGACTCTCTCTGCTGATGGTCCTCAGAAACAAGGGACCGTCCACCACCTGAACACATGCTGACTCACTGATTTCTGCCTTTTCTCACCATCAAATCTCATCAATTCTTCTCTGTTATCACTTTGATCAGTATTCACAAATATCTGTTATGATGTGACGGTTATAAAATGTATGTTTTCATGTTTAGATACAATAATCCTAAAGGTATGAATACACACAACACACACACACTTTTACATTTCTGGTTCCATACATTAATTCTGTGTGATGATATTTTGTAGTATTTCCACTTTAAATTGTATAAAATGTCAAATGAATTTGAATCATTAGCCGTCTGGTAAATATTCTATTCTTTAAAGTATATTTCTGTTCTTGTGTTTCTTTTAATACATTTTTCAGAGTGCTGCAGGTTTAGTGTAACATTCTCAATAAAGTGAAAAACCACAGTGTTTGATCAACCTTCTTGTTTCTTTCTTGTTTATTCTTCATAGTAAATAATCAGAAACAGAATCTACTTGATAGTCCGTGTTCGTTGACACCTACAAGTGATCTGACTGTGTTTGTCAGTAGCTCTGAACATATTCTCACACAGCGCCAAGAACAAATGTACAGGAAGAGATGAATACAAGCACACAGCTGAACAAGGACAACGAAGCTAAGCCAAGAGAAGCAAATACATACACACAGCTATTATCTACAAGTCAGTAGGTTTTACTAAACATTATTATAAACAACATAACAAATATTTACATTATATTTTATTAATATATTTATTATATTATAATAATATTTTTGCTGAAAAATTAACATTTCTCTGCTCTTAAAAATAAGCAGTTTATTATATATATATATACATTGACTGTATATGTTTTGAATACATAACACATAGTTGTTTGTTTTTTGTTTTGTATTCACTTTATATAAAATAACTGTGATTTAAATTGACAAATAAAATTGTGTTTTTGCACTTTTTGTCTTGTTTTAAAAATATATTTCATTTTACAAAAACTTTAAATAATATCAATATAAAACAATAGCATAATAATGTACGTGTTGCATCTGCCTCTTCTTTCTACAATTATTTTAATTAATGGTACTAATATACATTTTTATCATTATTAATAATATCATTATTATTGCCACTCAGAAATCCAACAGCTGTATTTAGCCTGCTGCTGTTTTTAAACAGAGCCGTGTTATTAACACTCTGTTAGCATCAATGTGAGCTAATAAAGTACATATGAAGATATGTTCTTTTATTTCAGGATTTGAACTGTTCCTCTCTCAGATTACAAACACAGATCAGAGCTGAGACGGTGAGTACTGAGCGCTGACCTCAAAGTGAAGTTCCTGGAATGGTTCTTTAACCAGAGTGGATGGTTGTAACTGTCACTGTGTTGCTAATGTGAGAAAGGCTGCAGAGCAGAAACCCAAACGGCCCGTCTGCTGCAGGAGAGGAAGTGGTGATTCGCTGTGAACAGTTTGTTTATGACTCCTAATAACCACAGAGAACAGATTCTCATCTGCTGCTGTAAACTCTCATGAACTCCTCTTCCTCTCTGCAGCTCTTCTTCTGGTCTCTTGTTGTCTGGAGGCCTTTGCTCCTCTGAGCCCTCCGCCCAGAGACCAACGATGACGACCCACCTGGAGGTCTCGTCCACGGAGTTCAGCTTCATCAGAGGTCCTCTGTTGAACTCTCTGGCTGGAGGTCCGAGGTCAGGGAGATAGATCCATGTTGAGGTTCAGCTTCTCAAATGTCTTTTTGATCAACCAGTTGAAGAAGTGAGCGGCTCTGAATCAGGAGCTGTAGTTTGTTTCTGTCAGCGTTTCCTCAACAGAAACAACTGAGACAAGATTAAACAGCAGAGGCTATGCTGTCATCTCAGTATCTTAATATTAATTCATATTATTAATGCATGTTGACAACATGCTCAATATTACTCTGTTGTCGTGTTTGTTACAGTGAGTTCAACCAAACACAGAGAGTGAACTACAAGAAATGAGACTGAATACTGAAATAAACTGCTTCATGTTCTGAAGTGAATAAAGTGAATACTATAGCAACAGCATGCGTTTGTGCTTTTATTTCACTCATTTCATTTCTATATGTTTTATACATGAAAGCATAAATATCTTTTACAGAGAATAAATGCACTCTCTTAAATATTCTGTGAAGTTATTCTGCAGACAAATTTAAAAACATCTCAAGAAAACAGATTTACATTTAGGTGATCATTTCTAAGTATGAATATATTTGCCTTTTCTCTCTAATGAAATCCACATTAATGATGTTCAATGAAATGAATTATCTAATTATCTAGAAATAGACCCAAGTTAAATGTTTTTGCTTTATTTATTAAAACTGGGGATTGAATCAAAGAGAAACACAAATACAAAATGACAAAAATATGATTATTAAAAACAAGAATAAGAAAACAGAACTTTATTCATGAAACAAATTTTATACAAATGTGATTAACAATCAATAACATAGAGATTAAAGCAAAAGACAAAGTATAACATTTGGATATGTATTACAATATTAGGTGTAAAATAAGCAATTTTATAATAAAAATAGTGAAAGTTGCTGAAGGAGATCTTAACCTGTTATTTAATGAGGTAATAAAATATATCTTATTCCTTTGTTCCATAGAGCTCCATTGTTTTCCAAAAATATCAACACTTATTAACCATTAAGGCTTCATTCACAGATATTTGTGTTTACATTGTATTCATGTATTTGTGAATACTGATCAAAGTGATAACAGAGAAGAATTGATGAGATTTCATGGTGAGAAAAGGCAGAAATCAGTCAGTCAGCATGTGTTCAGGTGGTGGACTTCACTAAAGTTTCACTTCCAGCGAGTAAGAAAGTCCCAAAATAACAGGAACAGTGGCTGGAAATAAATGGAAAAGTTGACAAATCCTTAAATATATTAAATAAAAACTGGAAGAAATGAAAGATATTTATATGAGATGTGACACCGACTAAATGAACGCCTGATTAAAATATATTTGTATGAATATTGAAATGTTATTTTTTGAAAACTTCTATTTATTTGCAAAACCTACTGAACTATTTGTGTAGATGTTGTTTATAGCTTTGTGAAAAACACAATAAAAGTTCTCAGTGGTCAAATGTTCCCAGCGGTCACATGTTCCCAGCGGTCATGTGACTTTACCTAAAGAAGAAGAAGCGTCATGATTGACTTTGATTCTTACGCATCAAGGTTGCCAGGAGACAGAGGGAGGACATCTCCAGGTCGATGCTGTCCTGGAGTTCGCGGCCGCTCGTCCTGCCGGACGTGACGACGACGGCGGCGTTCTCGCTCTTCGCGGCGTGCGAACCGGAGGCGGCGGGCGCCTTGTCCTCAGGCGCCCTCAGTATCTCCACCGTGACCCGGTCGCCGTGCTGCAGCGCCGCCGGCTGGTTCTCCACGCCGTCCTTGGGGAAGGGCAGCTCTTTGGGAGGGAAGCCGAGGCGGATGCACTGCTGCGCCGGTGGCACGCCGAACTGGTCGGCGATACTCCTGTGCAGCTCCGAGAAAGTGGTGTGGACCTGTAGGGTCAGCATGGCCTGCCGGCCGTCGCTGGTGGTCACGCGGATCTTCTTCTCCTTGTTGGACGACGGGGAGGAGGATTTGGTCGGGGTGGCCGGAGTGGAGGAGGAGGAGGAGGAGGTTTCCGGTGAGGCGCCGGCGGAAGACGTCCGGCCCTTCTGCTCCTGCTTCAGCTTGTCGGTCCGCCTCTTCTGGGTGACGAAGGCCTGCTCGCTGATGCTCTGCTGGATGCTGCGCTCTGCCCGGCTCATCGTCAGCTCCTCCTTGTGGAGCGTCTTGGCTTTCTGACCGGTCAGGATGATCTTGGTGGGCGGCTGGGTGTCCGGCGGCGGCGTCTCCGCGGGGTCGGTGAGCCGCTGGGCGTGAGCCCCGGCGATGGACACCGGGTTGTAATCGTCCGGGTTCTTCTTGGCGGTGTGGTGCAGGATGGTGTTCACCACATTCTGCACCAAGATCTCGCTGCCAAACTCCCCCGGGAAGTGCTTGGTAACCAGCTTCATGGCCACGTCGTACACGTTGCTGTTCAAAGCCGGCTCGGCCTCGTACTGGAACCAGTACACCGTCTCTCTCACCACCCGCCCCCCCCACTCAAGCGTGATGGGGAAGGCCTCGGGGAGGTTGTCGTACTCCTTCTCCTCCCAGTAATGCTTGAAGCCGCACCCGCACTTCCCGCCCTGGGAGCGGGTGTTAGTTCGGTCCCCGTCCAGGTAGACCACCACCCCGTTGCCGCGGATGTGGAGCACCGACGTGCCGTGACACCAGTTGCAGGTGTTGAGAGAGCTGAGTTTATAATCCGGGGCCAGGACGTCCCTCTGGGGGTCATAGGAGCAGACCACGTTGTTGAGGGGGAAGCTGTAGTTCTTGTCCGGCCGCAGCTGGCCGTGAGTGGACTTGGCCAGGTTGTAGAGCTTCCCGCCGGGAACCAGCCACTCCGGCGGGACGTGGAGCTTGGAGAGGGCGCCGCAGATCAGGCAGCGGTGCAGCCGGTTCTCCGTCACCGACTTCTTCGCCGCCTCGGTCACCTCCTCGGGCTGGATGCCGATGACGCCGGTGCGCCTGTAGACGTACTGGTGCACGTCGGCCACCAGCGACGGGTGGATGCTGTGCTTTTCCATGAACACCTCCTCCATGGCGTTGACCAGCCGCATCAGGTACTTGTCCTGCAGGCTGCGGTCGCCGCCGATCATGCAGCTCTCGTCCGGTTCCAGCTTGATGTACTTCCTGATGAGCTCCTGAGGGACCCCCCAGGCCTTCGGCAGCAGGCGGGCCGGCAGCTTGGGCAGCACGGTGTTCTTGATCCCCACCAGAGGGATGTAGTGGTTCCTGCCCGAGCTGCTCCACGCGATGCAGATGGGCTTGTTGAGCTTCCCGTCTTTACCCCGGCACTGCTCCTCGGCCACCAGTCCCGGCAGGAAGGTGGCCGAGTAATCCCCAGAGCTCCTCATCCCGCTCAGGGAGTCCAGCAGGATTATGGGTCGGTGGAGGACGTTGGCTAAACCAAATATGTGGATGTTGCGTAGTCCTAGCGGGACGCCCTCAGGCGGGATGAACAGGGGGTCGCACTCGTTGATGATGTCCTCCCACTCGGCGGCGGCGATAAAATCCTGAAAGAGGGCCTTGTAGCAGTCCAGGTTCTGCTTGAAGTTCTGTTTCAGGTTCTCCCTCAGGGCGTGCCAGAACAGTTCTCTGCCCACCAGCGCTCTGGACACGGCGTGGACCAGACAGTGGCCGTCTCCGTCCACGTGGACCGGGATGAGACATTCCCCGCTGCCGTTGGCCTTCTTCACCTCCTCCAGGGTGTCGTGGAGGTATATGAGGCTGCCCGACCGGTCCTTGCCGTAGCCCATGGTGGAGACGAAGTCCGGCTCGATCAGGAACGCCCGGTCCCCCAGGAGCGAGCAGTCGAACATCTCGCCCTGGTTCATGTCCCTCAGCAGCTTGGCCTTGCCGGTCTGCTTGTCCATGCCGTACCTGGTGAGCAGCTTGCAGTGGTAGTTGGACAGACCCACCACCTTCACCAGTTCCGTGCCTTTCTTAGGGGCCCCCGTGACGCCCAGCAGGGCGTTTCTGAGCAGGTTGTGGAGCACCACGTCCGGATCGGTCACCTCATCGACGGTTAACAGGTTCTTCTGCTCGTGCCGCTGGCCGCTGGCCCCCCGATTTGTGGGACTTGTAGTTGTGCCGTGTCGTCGTGTTTTAATATGTACACACTAGAAGCAGAAGGACAAGTTGTTTTGATTTCATTTGAGTCCGTCTGACGCTAACACGACAGCAGACATGTGTAAGTTCACGTGAAGACATTGTTAAAGGATTCAGAACCGGAAACGTCAACGTTCGATTGACTACATTTACCAGAATGCAACACGCCGCAGCGACGTTTTGTTGTCAACACGGCAGAGTCATGGCGGTTTGTGCGCATTGGACGGGTTGTTTCCAGAAGTATCTTAAATATTTGGGACCTAAAATGTAATAAAAGTATACATGTTTGGGGCTGCGCGTGATTGTACA
This sequence comes from Cebidichthys violaceus, assembly GCF_023349555.1. NCBI lineage: Eukaryota > Metazoa > Chordata > Actinopteri > Perciformes > Stichaeidae > Cebidichthys > Cebidichthys violaceus. The sequence goes on from NW_027176572.1 coordinate 1,929,437, forward strand.
GTTGTGTGGTGTTGTGTAGTTTGTGTGATTAATATAGAGTGAGTTAATGTTCCTCTCTGGACCCGGAACCTGGAGAGAAAGACACCGTCCACTGACTCCATTCAGACATGTGTCACTTTAGTTCTTCTTCACCGAACAGACACGCGCTGACTCGGTACCGGTGGTGCGATGATACTCATACATGTACTGAAGTATTGTGTTTAAGTACAAATGTGAGGTACTTGTACTTGTCATCCAGCTTCGCTGTCACAAGGACAGATACAGGAGATCACCCTGTCACTGCAATAAGACTACATGAGTAAAGTAATGAAGTATCTAACTATCTATCTAACTGTCTGTCTGTCTACTTTTGAGACACAAAACATATTAAAACATAAAAGTACCCTAAAAAATGTACTGTAACAGAGTATTCCTACAGTGTGGTATTAGTACTTTTTACTGCAGTAAAGGACCTGAATACTTGATAAACGCATGAAATACATGTTGAGAGACTTTTGATCAATGCGTCGTGGCTCAGAGGTAAAGCGGGTCGTCCTCTAATCAGAAGATCTCTGCCTCTTGTCTTTGGACAACACACTGGACCCCAAACTGCTCCTGTACACTGATACTGATGAACGACAATGTACAAATGTGTGTGAGCTCATTCTACGAGTAAAGATCTTCACCATGAAGCCATGTGCTCTGAAAATGACTGGATGTGTGAATATGTTCATTTTAAATGTAAAAACAATAACTAGAAATACCAATTTCACTCAATACAACTGTTATAACTGATATTAGCAACCACAGTCTATCACTGCAGGTTGTGAACTGTTACCAACAGCAGTTAAGCTGTTAAATAGTGAGCTGGTGACAAATTGTTGGAGTAGTATTTGAAGTATTGTAGCAGGGGCAACAGTATATGTAGTTGTAGTATTTGTCAAGTCAATATAACTATATTTATACTGCACTTTGGAGAAAGTACGATAGAGCCAAACAGGCTTCAAAGACAAAATAAAACACACAAATCCAAACACAGATACCAGATGTACTCCCACAAACACAGAGTCTAAACCAGAGCAGAGACTGATGGACAGAGATCACCAAATAGAAGGAGATGAATAAGAACCGAGAAAGTTCTGTCACAAGACAAAAGTTGTTATCTAGAAAGATGTTTCAGTCTGTGAGTCCATCAGGTTTCTATCAGAGCTGGTAGAAGTAGTGGTACTATTTGTAGTAGTATTGTGTTAGTTGCAGTAGAAATAGTAACAGTAGTAACAACAATACCAGCAGTGATACTTGTGATGTACTGCTGTGTGTGTTTTTATCCACTGTGTAGCATTTCAAACTTAAAGCTCTTCAAAATCTCAGTCATGAGACAATTTGTCTAATTTCACATTTGATTTTAGAGGAAACGGTAAATAGTTACAAACTAATTTCACTTCAGGTTAATAGCAGACCACCTCAAGGTGACCACAGGGTGGCGCTCCTTCTCTGTGATCTTTAATGTCTGCAGCAAACGGCAGCAGAAATCCACCATGAGATGAAGTTTAGTTTGAAATCTGTCACACAGCCGTGTTGGAAGAGCTCATTCATGGATGTGACAGCTGCTGTCACACAGCTGCACTGTGTGGTCATTCTTCCAACAGATGTTCATGGAGACAGTGATCACTCTGAGGAGCTACTGGTTCCCTAGATTTCAACTGATTGGGAACCAGTTCCCTACAACGTAATACATCAAGATTCACTTTGAGAGACAAATGTCACATGAAAAATGCCTCCTCTGCTGATGGGAGGAGTGAGGACCTGTCAGAAACCACAGCAGGGGCTGATGGGAGGAGTGAGGACCTGTCAGAAACCACAGCAGGGGCTGATGGGAGGAGTGAGGACCTGTCAGAAACCACGTGTCCCTCGTCTGATCTCACAGCTCCTCCTTGTTTGTCCTCAGCTGCATCAGAGCTCCACTTCTCCTCAGGTTCACCAGAGGAAACACCGCTGCACACAATGCTTTTCCTCCCAGCTGCTGCTCTGTGCTGTCTGTGTTCAGGTGAGTGTTTCCAGCCAATCAGGAGCCAGCGAGCTCCACCTCTGACCAACACCGTCACGCTCACCTTCATCCACCTGTCTGTTTCTCTGCAGCGCTGGTTTCCATGGCAGCACAGCTGATTCAGGATGATTTAACGTTGACCAGGAGAGTTGGTGGGAAAGTCTCCTTCAGCTGTCGAGGCACTGACCAGTGTGACGGTGGTTATGTATTCTGGTACCAGAAGAGAGACAACGAAGCATTCACACTGATTCTTGCTATTAGTAAGAGTTCTGGTAACATATATAATGGTTACAATCATCCTCAGAAAGATGATTTCTCAGCTGTGAAGAATCAGAACGGCTGTGAGTTGAAGATCCAGAAGGTTAAACTCACTCATTCAGCCTCCTACTACTGCTCCTGTTATAAGCTCCACAGTGAGAAATGATTCCTGCAGCCTGAACAAAAACCAACAGATGAGCAGATGTCAAACAGCGTTTGTGACAGGAAGAGAGCAGTAAACCACAGCTCAGGTTCATGTTCCTCCTCCATCTCAGCCACAGTCACAAACTCTCTGAACTGAGGGATTTAACATTCATTTCACTTCATATTCATTCATTCATCAGATATTCCTGCAGCTTCTTGTTGTTTCACACAGAGAGGACAAACTAGTGGCTCAGAGACACAAGGATGAAATCATCTCAAGAAATAATACAAATAAATGAGATAAAAAACATGAATAATTCATTTTTAAAAAGCAGAGAATAATTATAAATATACATTAAAACACATAAACAAGCTTCATCATTTTGATGAAGATTAAAATGCTGCTGAAGGAATAAAGTCCATCCCTCCTCTTAATGCTGATCTGATCTGAATGCAAACACTTCCTGTGTCTCCTTCACAATAAAAGCCTCTCTTACGTCACATGTTGAAACAGATGTCATCAGATCCGTTTCTCTCCAGTAAGTGAAACAACTGAACTCTAGTATTTGTGAGATCTGGTCAGAGTATTAGTATTTCATGAAGGGTTTCTCTGGGAGCAGTGGGACCTTTGGCTCAGTCTCTCCTTCCAACCCAAACGTTGATCCAGATCAAGAGAACTGTTGGCCTCACTTCTATCTACAGTGGATGTTCATGGTCCCCAGAGGATGAGTCCTAATATGTATACCAGCTATAAGAGTCTGTTTAACTGTTAACCAGAGAGATGTCTCATGAACATACAGCATGTGGCTGAATATTGGTATTGAGTAACTGTTGACAGTGTTTGTTCAGTGTGTGTGTGAACAGTAACTCTGGTCTCATGTCGCTCTGATTTAAAGAGTAGAAGAGGATCACAACTCGTTCTACTTGAGATGAAAACAAGACTACAGAGCAACACACACTGGCTCTGTCACCAAGCGTCCTGTCATTGGATGCACAGACGTCATAAATCAAAGGAATGGACGCTTTACAAAGTGACCTGATGATGAAAACGAACCACAGTCAGCAGGATTCATCCTCTGGGGAACAGGAACGTGTGAAGCAAGGATCCACGGAGACGCTCTGCTAGTGAGTCTGAAGAGGAAATACAAGAAGAGACGGTCATGTTAATATGAAGACATGAGAAACACCTCATGGAGCTGAAATATGAATCTGCTTCATTAAGTGGACTCGTTCACCTCAGCAGGTTTTTGTATCACTCTGGTTCACTGTGGGAGGAGGAGGATACTGGATCTTTGGTTCAGGAACTGAACTGTATGTATCAGGTAAGAAAACACATGTATTTCCTTCAGTTGTTGTATTAAACACGTTGAAATGTGTTTCAGTGAGTTCTGCTGCTTCAGGCTTCACATGTTACTGTTTTCATCATGAGGAGAGAAGTCTTGCTGCTTGCAGCTGTTGTTACATGAAACAGGTTCAATCTCACTGAACAACTCAAGATATTCTTTATTTATGCAGATTAAACTGAGTCATGAAGAAAAAGTGTGATATTGAAATGTATTAAAATATACAGTATCTGATCCTCTCACTTATTAAACACCGTCTCACATCAGAACGTATATTAAAGTAAAATGTAGTCTTATTTAAAGTGTATAACTTTAAATATGTTTTTAAATACTATAATTAATAAATACTTTTTAAACGGTAGTATCGGCCTCTAGCCATTTATATTTTAAATGATGGTCCATCTTTCTTTTCGTGGAAGATGTATTCATATTAGACGCTTAACATAATCATATCCAATATAATATATAATATAAGTGTATGTTAAATATTATATATCATATTAATTAGTATTATATTATGTCATTTTGTTTTACATCTTTTTTATTTAATTTTATATATTCACCTTTAATGTTTCCAAACATGTTGTAGTTTTGTTTGAAATTAAAATTGTTGTGAAAAAGAGCAATTAGTAATTAGAGTAAATTATATGGAGGTAAATATAAAGTATATTTATTGTAATAATGATTGAAATAACGATTGTATTTCACGTAAAGACAAATATTCAGTTCTTAACAAAATGTTTGTTAACTTTAAAAAAAGAAACTTTCCTTTTGTGTGAATATGAATCACATTATCATATTATATGAATGTTTCCCTCTGATGATGAATAAGTTTAATCTTGTCTTGATTTAGCAGTTTTTAACACATTTAACATTTCTGATCATATCATTGTAGTCGTGTACAAACGTTAGAATTGTAATGAGAAAATACAACTATTAAAGTATTTATAGGTTTATAATTTATTTTATTTTATTTTATATGTACATTTTCCCTCAGGGATCAAAAAATCCTTTTATTTTATTTATTAACTAAAGATGTCAAATTTTACATATCTGAACATATAAATGTAATTGAAAATTGAAAATTGTAAAAGTTGAAATTGTTGTGAAAATGTAAAAAAAACACTATTCATGTATTTGAGTAAAAAAAAACCTACGTAATCTTAAAATCTTATATATTACTATCTTATATATTGTATTAAAAAGTCCATTAAATGAAGATACATGTTACATATATCTTATTATATTATATTACATTATATTATATTATAATATATTATATCATATTATAACATATTATATCACATATTATTACAATATATTATATTATATAATGTTATATTATGTTATATTATATCATATTATAGTATATTATATTATATCATATTATATCATATTATATTATATTATAGTATATTATATCATATTATATTATATCATATTATATTACATTATATTATATTATATAATGTTATATTATGTTATATTATATTATATTATATTATATTGTATTATACTATATTATATTATATTATATTATATATATTATTATATATTATATCATATTATAATATATTATATTATATATTATTTTATATTATATTATATCATATTATATTATATTATATTATATTATATCATATTATGTTATATTATATTATATTATATAACATAATATAAAATAATATCATATCATATATCATATATTATATGATATTATATGATATGATATGATATTATATTATATTATATTATATCATATTATATTATATTACATTACATTATATCATATCATATCATATATAATATAATATGATATTATATAATACAGTGCAGCGCTGTCAGCTGCTGATGACTGTGTGAATGTGTGTCTGTGCTGCTTGTTGCTGCTGTCAAACTTCAGATGAGCAGGTAGTGAAGCCCGTGGTGAGCGTGTATCCAGCAGCATCCAGAGCCCACCTGGAGGGGAGGAGCTCCCTGCTGTGTCTGGCCTCAGCCATGTTTCCTCCTCTGGTCCAGTTCTCCTGGAAAAGACGAAAGGACAACGGTCCTCTGGAGGAGCTGCCCTCTGCTGAGGGAGAGCAGCTGGAGCTCAGAGAGTCCACGCGCACCGCCGCCATCTTGCTGATCCATCAGCAGGAGAGCAGCACTTATAGATACCGCTGCTACGTCCGTCACGAGGGGGGCACAGTGGAGGCCCAACCAGAACCAGGTAATGAAGGCTCAGTGACTGTGTTCAGGGATTCAGCTTCATGTGGAGACGCTGCTGTCAACGAGAGCAGAGGAGCAGAGGACTGATGTCTCTCACTCAACACATGGCACTCCTTTTCTCTTTCAGTGGTTCCATCACCTCCTCCATCTCCTCCATCATGTCCTCCACCATCTCCTCCATCATCTCCTCCAGCATCTCCTATGTCATCTACTCCATCATCACCTCCAGCATCTCCATCATCTCCTCCAGCACCACCTCCTCCAGCAGCTTCTGTCCCGTCTCAGTACCAAGTGAAGCTGCTCTGCCTGCTGTACACAGTGCTGATAGTGAAGAGTCTGGTGTACTGCTGTGGACTCTCTCTGCTGATGGTCCTCAGAAACAAGGGACCGTCCACCACCTGAACACATGCTGACTCACTGATTTCTGCCTTTTCTCACCATCAAATCTCATCAATTCTTCTCTGTTATCACTTTGATCAGTATTCACAAATATCTGTTATGATGTGACGGTTATAAAATGTATGTTTTCATGTTTAGATACAATAATCCTAAAGCTATGAATACACACAACACACACACACTTTTACATTTCTGGTTCCATACATTAATTCTGTGTGATGATATTTTGTAGTAATTCCACTTTAAATTGTATAAAATGTCAAATGAATTTGAATCATTAGCCGTCTGGTAAATATTCTATTCTTTAAAGTATATTTCTGTTCTTGTGTTTCTTTTAATACATTTTTCAGAGTGCTGCAGGTTTAGTGTAACATTCTCAATAAAGTGAAAAACCACAGTGTTTGATCAACCTTCTTGTTTCTTTCTTGTTTATTCTTCACAGTAAATAATCAGAAACAGAATCTACTTGATAGTCCGTGTTCGTTGACACCTACAAGTGATCTGACTGTGTTTGTCAGTAGCTCTGAACATATTCTCACACAGCGCCAAGAACAAATGTACAGGAAGAGATGAATACAAGCACACAGCTGAACAAGGACAACGAAGCTAAGCCAAGAGAAGCAAATACATACACACAGCTATTATCTACAAGTCAGTAGGTGTGGCTGATCCAGGTTCAGTGCTGACCCCCTTTTATAAGTGTGTCAGTGTGGATGTAAAGCTCTACGCTGATGACACTGTTCTTTACACACATGAACAAACAGGAATTCATTTCTTTGATCAGTGTTCACAAATATCTGTTATGACGTATTTATGGTCAGTTTTTAAATATCTCTCTTTATAAAGTTATTTACAGATGTCTTAAATACATGAATACAATGTAAACACAAATATCTGTGAATGAAGCCTTAATGGTCAATAAGTGTTGATATTTTTGGAAAACAATGGAGCTCTATGGAACAAAGGAATAAGATATATTTTATTACCTCATTAAATAACAGGTTAAGATCTCCTTCAGCAACTTTCACTATTTTTATTATAAAATTGCTTATTTTACACCTAATATTGTAATACATATCCAAATGTTATACTTTGTCTTTTGCTTTAATCTCTATTTTATTGATTGTTAATCACATTTCTATAAAATGTGTTTCATGAATAAAGTTCTGTTTTCTTATTCTTGTTTTTAATAATCATATTTTTGTCATTTTGTATTTGTGTTTCTCTTTGATTCAATCCCCAGTTTTAATAAATAAAGCAAAAACATTTAACTTGGGTCTATTTCTAGATAATTAGATAATTCATTTCATTGAACATCATTAATGTGGATTTCATTAGGGAGGCCAATATATTCATACCTAGAAATGATCACCTAAATGTAAAACTGTTTTCTTGAGACGTTTTTAAATTTGTCTGCAGAATAACTTCACAGAATATTTGAGAGAGTGCATTTATTCTCTGTAAAAGATATTTATGCTTTCATGTATAAAACATATAGAAATGAAATGAGTGAAATAAAAGCACAAACGCATGCTGTTGCTATAGTATTCACTTTATTCACTTCAGAACATGAAGCAGTTTATTTCAGTATTCAGTCTCATTTCTTGTAGTTCACTCTCTGTGTTTGGTTGAACTCACTGTAACAAACACGACAACAGAGTAATATTGAGCATGTTGTCAACATGCATTAATAATATGAATTAATATTAAGATACTGAGATGACAGCATAGCCTCTGCTGTTTAATCTTGTCTCAGTTGTTTCTGTTGAGGAAACGCTGACAGAAACAAACTACAGCTCCTGATTCAGAGCCGCTCACTTCTTCAACTGGTTGATCAAAAAGACATTTGAGAAGCTGAACCTCAACATGGATCTATCTCCCTGACCTCGGACCTCCAGCCAGAGAGTTCAACAGAGGACCTCTGATGAAGCTGAACTCCGTAGACGAGACCTCCAGGTGGGTCGTCATCGTTGGTCTCTGGGCGGAGGGCTCAGAGGAGCAAAGGCCTCCAGACAACAAGAGACCAGAAGAAGAGCTGCAGAGAGGAAGAGGAGTTCATGAGAGTTTACAGCAGCAGATGAGAATCTGTTCTCTGTGGTTATTAGGAGTCATAAACAAACTGTTCACAGCGAATCACCACTTCCTCTCCTGCAGCAGACGGGCCGTTTGGGTTTCTGCTCTGCAGCCTTTCTCACATTAGCAACACAGTGACAGTTACAACCATCCGCTCTGGTTAAAGAACCATTCCAGGAACTTCACTTTGAGGTCAGCGCTCAGTACTCACCGTCTCAGCTCTGATCTGTGTTTGTAATCTGAGAGAGGAACAGTTCAAATCCTGAAATAAAAGAACATATCTTCATATGTACTTTATTAGCTCACATTGATGCTAACAGAGTGTTAATAACACGGCTCTGTTTAAAAACAGCAGCAGGCTAAATACAGCTGTTGGATTTCTGAGTGGCAATAATAATGATATTATTAACAATGATAAAAATGTATATTTGTACCATTAATTAAAAGAATTGTAGAAAGAAGAGGCAGATGCAACACGTACATTATTATGCTATTGTTTTATATTGATATTATTAAAACATTTTATAAAATGAAATATATTTTTAAAGCAAGACAAAAAGTGCAAAAACACAATTTTAATTGTCAATTTAAATCACAGTTATTTTATATAAAGTGAATACAAAACAAAAAACAAACAACTATGTGCTATGTATTCAAAACATATACAGTCAATGTATATATATATATAATAAACTGCTTATTTTTAAGAGCAGAGAAATGTTAATTTTTCAGCAAAAATATTATTATAATATAATAAATATATTAATAAAATATAATGTAAATATTTGTTATGTTGTTTATAATAATGTTTAGTAAAACCTACTGACTTGTAGATAATAGCTGTGTGTATGTATTTGCTTCTCTTGGCTTAGCTTCGTTGTCCTTGTTCAGCTGTGTGCTTGTATTCATCTCTTCCTGTACATTTGTTCTTGGCGCTGTGTGAGAATATGTTCAGAGCTACTGACAAACACAGTCAGATCACTTGTAGGTGTCAACGAACACGGACTATCAAGTAGATTCTGTTTCTGATTATTTACTGTGAAGAATAAACAAGAAAGAAACAAGAAGGTTGATCAAACACTGTGGTTTTTCACTTTATTGAGAATGTTACACTAAACCTGCAGCACTCTGAAAAATGTATTAAAAGAAACACAAGAACAGAAATATACTTTAAAGAATAGAATATTTACCAGACGGCTAATGATTCAAATTCATTTGACATTTTATACAATTTAAAGTGGAAATACTACAAAATATCATCACACAGAATTAATGTATGGAACCAGAAATGTAAAAGTGTGTGTGTGTTGTGTGTATTCATACCTTTAGGATTATTGTATCTAAACATGAAAACATACATTTTATAACCGTCACATCATAACAGATATTTGTGAATACTGATCAAAGTGATAACAGAGAAGAATTGATGAGATTTGATGGTGAGAAAAGGCAGAAATCAGTGAGTCAGCATGTGTTCAGGTGGTGGACGGTCCCTTGTTTCTGAGGACCATCAGCAGAGAGAGTCCACAGCAGTACACCAGACTCTTCACTATCAGCACTGTGTACAGCAGGCAGAGCAGCTTCACTTGGTACTGAGACGGGACAGAAGCTGCTGGAGGAGGTGGTGCTGGAGGAGATGATGGAGATGCTGGAGGTGATGATGGAGGTGAAGATGGAGGAGGTGCTGGAGATGATGGAGGAGATGATGGAGGAGGTGCTGGAGGAGTACAAACCACTGAAAGAGAAAAGGAGTGCCATGTGTTGAGTGAGAGACATCAGTCCTCTGCTCCTCTGCTCTCGTTGACAGCAGCGTCTCCACATGAAGCTGAATCCCTGAACACAGTCACTGAGCCTTCATTACCTGGTTCTGGTTGGGCCTCCACTGTGCCCCCCTCGTGACGGACGTAGCAGCGGTATCTATAAGTGCTGCTCTCCTGCTGATGGATCAGCAAGATGGCGGCGGTGCGCGTGGACTCTCTGAGCTCCAGCTGCTCTCCCTCAGCAGAGGGCAGCTCCTCCAGAGGACCGTTGTCCTTTCGTCTTTTCCAGGAGAACTGGACCAGAGGAGGAAACATGGCTGAGGCCAGACACAGCAGGGAGCTCTTCCCCTCCAGGTGGGCTCTGGATGCTGCTGGATACACGCTCACCACGGGCTTCACTACCTGCTCATCTGAAGTTTGACAGCAGCAACAAGCAGCACAGACACACATTCACACAGTCATCAGCAGCTGACAGCGCTGCACTGTATTATATAATATAATATCATATCATATCATATCATATATGATATGATATAATGTAATGTAATGTAATATAATATAATATAATATGATATGATATGATATAATATAATATAATATGAAATAATATGATATAATATAATATAAAATAATATATAATATAATATAATACAGTTTAATATGATATAATATAATATATTATAAAATAATTTATAATATAATATAATATAGTATAATATGATATAATATAGTATAATACAATATAATATTATATAATATAACATAATATAACATTATATAATATAATGTAATATAATGTGATATAATATAATATAATACAATATAATATAACATAAAATAAGATATAATATAATATAATATAATAAGATATATGTAACATGTATCTTCATTTAATGGATTTTAATACAATATATAAGATAATAATATATAAGATTTTAAGATTACATAGTTACCACTAATATTTTTACTCAAATACATGAATAGTGTTTTTTTTACATTTTCACAACAATGTCAACTTTTACAGTTTTCAATTTTCAATTACATTTATATGTTCAGATATGTAAAATTTGACATCTTTAGTTATTAAATAAAATAAAAGGATTTTTTGATCCCTGAGGGAAAATGTACATATAATATAAAATAAAACAAATTATAAACCTATAAATACTTCAATAGTTGTATTTTCTCATTACAATTCTAACGTTTGTACACGACTACAATGATATGATCAGAAATGTTAAATGTGTTAAAAACTGCTAAAACAAGACAAGATTAAACTTATTCATCATCAGAGGGAAACATTCATATAATATGATAATGTGATTCATATTCACACAAAAGGAAAGTTTCTTTTTTTAAAGTTAACAAACATTTTGTTATGAACTGAATATTTGTCTTTATGTGAAACACAATCGTTATTTCAATCATTATTACAATAAACATACTTTATATTTACCTTCATATAATTTACTCTAATTACTAATTGCTCTTTTTTCATAACAATTTTAATTTCAAACAAAACTACAACATGTTTGGAAACATTAAAGGTGAATATATAAAATGAAATAAAACAAAATGACATAATATAACATGAATTGCTATGATATATAATATTTAACATACACTTATAATATATATTATATTGGAAATGATTATGTTAAGCGTCTAATCTGAATATATCTTCCACGAAAAGAAAGATGGACCATCATTTAAAATATAAATGGCTAGAGGCCGATACTACTGTTTAAAAAGTATTTATTAATTATAGTATTTAAAAACATATTTAAAGTTATACACTTTAAATAAGACTACATTTTACTTTAATATACGTTCTGATGTGAGACGGTGTTTAATAAGTGAGAGGATCAGATACTGTATATTTCAATACATTTCAATATCACACTTTTCTTCATGACTCAGTTTAATCTGCATAAATAAAGAATATCTTGAGTTGTTCAGTGAGATTGAACCTGTTTCATGTAACAACAGCTGCAAGCAGCAAGACTTCTCTCCTCATGATGAAAACAGTAACATGTGAAGCCTGAAGCAGCAGAACTCACTGAAACACATTTCAACGTGTTTAATACAACAACTGAAGGAAATACATGTGTTTTCTTACCTGATACATACAGTTCAGTTCCTGAACCAAAGATCAAGTAGTAGTCTTCTCCTCCCACAGTGAACCAGAGTGATACAAAAACCTGCTGAGGTGAACGAGTCCACTTAATGAAGCAGATTCATATTTCATTACATTACAGTCATTTAACAGACACTTTTATCTGAAGCAAATTACAATTCAGCTTCTATTAAACCGTAGGCACAGCTACAGGAGCAGTTTCTAGGGTTAAGTGTCTTGCTCAAGGACACTTCAACATGCAACTAGTGAGTCTGGAGTCGGGGATCGAACCGCCTACCCTCTGATTGAAGGACGGCCCTGCTCTCCACTAACCCAGAGTCGCCCATATTTCAGCTCCATGACGTGTTTCTCATGTCTTCATACTAACATGACCGTCTCTTCTTGTATTTCCTCTTCAGACTCACTAGCAGAGCGTCTCCGTGGATCCTTGCTTCACACGTTCCTGTTCCCCAGAGGATGAATCCTGCTGACTGTGGTTCGTTTTCATCATCAGGTCACTTTGTAAAGCGTCCATTCCTTTGATTTATGACGTCTGTGCATCCAATGACAGGACGCTTGGTGACAGAGCCAGTGTGTGTTGCTCTGTAGTCTTGTTTTCATCTCAAGTAGAACGAGTTGTGATCCTCTTCTACTCTTTAAATCAGAGCGACATGAGACCAGAGTTACTGTTCACACACACACTGAACAAACACTGTCAACAGTTACTCAATACCAATATTCAGCCACATGCTGTATGTTCATGAGACATCTCTCTGGTTAACAGTTAAACAGACTCTTATAGCTGGTATACATATTAGGACTCATCCTCTGGGGACCATGAACATCCACTGTAGATAGAAGTGAGGCCAACAGTTCTCTTGATCTGGATCAACGTTTGGGTTGGAAGGAGAGACTGAGCCAAAGGTCCCACTGCTCCCAGAGAAACCCTTCATGAAATACTAATACTCTGACCAGATCTCACAAATACTAGAGTTCAGTTGTTTCACTTACTGGAGAGAAACGGATCTGATGACATCTGTTTCAACATGTGACGTAAGAGAGGCTTTTATTGTGAAGGAGACACAGGAAGTGTTTGCATTCAGATCAGATCAGCATTAAGAGGAGGGATGGACTTTATTCCTTCAGCAGCATTTTAATCTTCATCAAAATGATGAAGTTTGTTTATGTGTTTTAATGTATATTTATAATTATTCTCTGCTTTTTAAAAATGAATTATTCATGTTTTTTATCTCATTTATTTGTATTATTTCTTTAGATGATTTCATCCTTGTGTCTCTGAGCCACTAGTTTGTCCTCTCTGTGTGAAACAACAAGAAGCTGCAGGAATATCTGATGAATGAATGAATATGAAGTGAAATGAATGTTAAATCCCTCAGTTCAGAGAGTTTGTGACTGTGGCTGAGATGGAGGAGGAACATGAACCTGAGCTGTGGTTTACTGCTCTCTTCCTGTCACAAACGCTGTTTGACATCTGCTCATCTGTTGGTTTTTGTTCAGGCTGCAGGAATCATTTCTCGCTGTGGAGCTTATAACAGGAGCAGTAGTAGGAGGCTGAATGAGTGAGTTTAACCTTCTGGATCTCCAACTCAAAGCTGTTCTTTTTCTTCACAGCTGAGAAATCATCTTTCTGAGGATGATTGTAACCATTATATATGTTACCAGAACTCTTACTAATAGCAAGAATCAGTGTGAATGCTTCGTTGTCTCTCTTCTGGTACCAGAATACATAACCACCGTCACACTGGTCAGTGCCTCGACAGCTGAAGGAGACTTTCCCACCAACTCTCCTGGTCAACGTTAAATCATCCTGAATCAGCTGTGCTGCCATGGAAACCAGCGCTGCAGAGAAACAGACAGGTGGATGAAGGTGAGCGTGACGGTGTTGGTCAGAGGTGGAGCTCGCTGGCTCCTGATTGGCTGGAAACACTCACCTGAACACAGACAGCACAGAGCAGCAGCTGGGAGGAAAAGCATTGTGTGCAGCGGTGTTTCCTCTGGTGAACCTGAGGAGAAGTGGAGCTCTGATGCAGCTGAGGACAAACAAGGAGGAGCTGTGAGATCAGACGAGGGACACGTGGTTTCTGACAGGTCCTCACTCCTCCCATCAGCCCCTGCTGTGGTTTCTGACAGGTCCTCACTCCTCCCATCAGCCCCTGCTGTGGTTTCTGACAGGTCCTCACTCCTCCCATCAGCCCCTGCTGTGGTTTCTGACAGGTCCTCACTCCTCCCATCAGCCCCTGCTGTGGTTTCTGACAGGTCCTCACTCCTCCCATCAGCCCCTGCTGTGGTTTCTGACAGGTCCTCACTCCTCCCATCAGCAGAGGAGGCATTTTTCATGTGACATTTGTCTCTCAAAGTGAATCTTGATGTATTACATTGTAGGGAACTGGTTCCCAATCAGTTGGAATCTAGGGAACCAGTAGCTCCTCAGAGTGATCACTGTCTCCATGAACATCTGTTGGAAGAATGACCACACAGTGCAGCTGTGTGACAGCAGCTGTCACATCCATGAATGAGCTCTTCCAACACGGCTGTGTGACAGATTTCAAACTAAACTTCATCTCATGGTGGATTTCTGCTGCCGTTTGCTGCAGACATTAAAGATCACAGAGAAGGAGCGCCACCCTGTGGTCACCTTGAGGTGGTCTGCTATTAACCTGAAGTGAAATTAGTTTGTAACTATTTACCGTTTCCTCTAAAATCAAATGTGAAATTAGACAAATTGTCTCATGACTGAGATTTTCAAGAGCTTTAAGTTTGAAATGCTACACAGAGGATAAAAACACACACAGCAGTACATCACAAGTATCACTGCTGGTATTGTTGTTACTACTGTTACTATTTCTACTGCAACTAACACAATACTACTACAAATAGTACCACTACTTCTACCAGCTCTGATAGAAACCTGATGGACTCACAGACTGAACATCTTTCTAGAGCATTTATCTGAAAAACAAACTATTTATCTAGACAGATATACAAACAGACAGACAGATACACATATAAACATATATATATATATATATATATATATATATATATATATATATATACACACACACACACAGGTATATACTTCATTACTTTACTCATGTAGTCTTATTGCAGTGACAGGGTGATCTCCTGTATCTGTCCTTGTAACAGCGGAGCTGGATGACAAGTACAAGTACCTCACATTTGTACTTAAACACAATACTTCAGTACATGTATGAGTATCATCGCACCACCGGTACCGAGTCAGCGCGTGTCTGTTCGGTGAAGAAGAACTAAAGTGACACATGTCTGAATGGAGTCAGTGGACGGTGTCTTTCTCTCCAGGTTCCGGGTCCAGAGAGGAACATTAACTCACTCTATATTAATCACACAAACTACACAACACCACACAACTGTACAATCACGCGCAGCCCCAAACATGTATACTTTTATTACATTTTAGGTCCCAAATATTTAAGATACTTCTGGAAACAACCCGTCCAATGCGCACAAACCGCCATGACTCTGCCGTGTTGACAACAAAACGTCGCTGCGGCGTGTTGCATTCTGGTAAATGTAGTCAATCGAGCGTTGACGTTTCCGGTTCTGAATCCTTTAACAATGTCTTCACGTGAACTTAAACATGTCTGCTGTCGTGTTAGCGTCAGACGGACTCAAAGGAAATCAAAACAAGTTGTCCTTCTGCTTCTGGTGTGTACATATTAAAAACACGACGACACGGCACAACTACAAGTCCCACAAATCGGGGGGCCAGCGGCCAGCGGCACGAGCAGAAGAACCTGTTAACCGTCGAGGAGGTGACCGATCCGGACGTGGTGCTCCACAACCTGCTCAGAAACGCCCTGCTGGGCGTCACGGGGGCCCCTAAGAAAGGCACGGAGCTGGTGAAGGTGATGGGTCTGTCCAACTACCACTGCAAGCTGCTGTCCCCGGTGCTCACCAGGTACGGCATAGACAAGCAGACCGGCAAGGCCAAGCTGCTGAGGGACATGAACCAGGGCGAGATGTTCGACTGCTTGCTCCTGGGGGACCGGGCGTTCCTGATCGAGCCGGACCACGTCTCCACCATGGGCTACGGCAAGGACCGGTCGGGCAGCCTCATATACCTCCACGACACCCTGGAGGAGGTGAAGAAGGCCAACGGCAGCGGGGAATGTCTCATCCCGGTCCACGTGGACGGAGACGGCCACTGTCTGGTCCACGCCATGTCCAGAGCGCTGGTGGGCAGAGAACTGTTCTGGCACGCCCTGAGGGAGAACCTGAAACAGAACTTCAAGCAGAACCTGGACTGCTACAAGGCCCTCTTTCAGGATTTTATCGACGCCGCCAAGTGGGAGGACATCATCAACGAGTGCAACCCCCTGTTCATCCCGCCCGAGGGCGTCCCGCTGGGACTACGCAACATCCACATATTTGGTTTAGCCAAACGTCCTCCACCGACCCATAATCCTGCTGGACTCCCTGAGCGGGATGAGGAGCTCTGGGGATTACTCGGCCACCTTCCTGCCGGGCCTGGTGGCCGAGGAGCAGTGCCGGGGGAAAGACGGGAAGCTCAACAAGCCCATCTGCATCGCGTGTAGCAGCTCGGGCAGGAACCACTACATCCCTCTGGTGGGGATCAAGAACACCGTGCTGCCCAAGCTGCCGGCCCGCCTGCTGCCGAAGGTCTGGGGGGTCCCTCAGGAGCTCATCAGGAAGTACATCAAGCTGGAACCGGACGGGAGCTGCGTGATCGGCGGCGACCGCAGCCTGCAGGACAAGTACCTGATGCGGCTGGTCAACGCCATGGAGGAGGTGTTCATGGAGAAGCACAGCATCCACCCGTCGCTGGTGGCCGACGTGCACCAGTACGTCTACAGGCGCACCGGTGTCATCGGCATCCAGCCCGAGGAGGTGACCGAGGCGGCGAAAAAGTCGGTGACGGAGAACCGGCTGCACCGCTGCCTGATCTGCGGCGCCCTTTCCGAGCTCCACGTCCTGCCGGAGTGGCTGGTTCCCAGCGGGAAGCTCTACAACTTGGCCAAGTCCACTCACGGCCAGCTGCGGCCGGACAAGAACTACAGCTTCCCCCTCAACAACGTGGTCTGCTCCTATAACCCCCAGAGGGACGTCCTGGCCCCGGATTATAAACTCAGCTCCCTCAACACCTGCAACTGGTGTGAAGGCACGTCGGTGCGCCACATCTGCGGCAACAGCGTGGTGGTCTACCTGGACGAGGACCGAACCAACACCCGCTCCCAGGGCGGGAAGTGCGGGTGCGGCTTCAAGCATTACTGGGAGGAGAAGGAGTACGACAACCTCCCCGAGGCCTTCCCCATCACGCTGGAGTGGGGGGGGCGGGTGGTGGGAGAGACGGTGTACTGGTTCCAGTACGAGGCCGAGCCGGCTTTGAACAGCAACGTGTACGACGTGGCCATGAAGCTGGTTACCAAGCACTTCCCGGGGAAGTTTGGCAGCGAGATCCTGGTGCAGAAGGTGGTGAACACCATCCTGCACCACACCGCCAAGAAGAACCCGGACGAGTACAACCCGGTGTCCATCGCCGGGGCTCACGCCCAGCGGCTCACCGATGCCGCGGAGACGCCGCCGCCGGACAACCAGCCGACCAACGAAGATCATCCTGACCGGTCAGAAAGCCAAGACGCTCCACAAGGAGGAGCTGACGATGAGCCGGGCGGAGCGCAGCATCCATCAGAGCATCAGCGAGCAGGCCTTCGTCACCCAGAAGAGGCTAACCGACAAGCTGAAGCAGGAGCAGAAGATCCGGACGTCTTCCGCCGGCGGCTCACTGGAAACCTCCTCCTCCTCCTCCACTCCGGCCACCCCGACCAAATCCTCCTCCCCGTCGTCCAACAAGGAGAAGAAGATCCGCGTGACCACCAGCGACGGCCGGCAGGCCATGCTGACCCTGCAGGTCCACACCACCTTCTCGGAGCTGCAGAGGAGCATCGCCGACCAGTTCGGCGTGCCGCCGGCGCAGCAGTGCATCCGCCACGGCTTCCCTCCCAAAGAGCTGCCCCCCCGAAGGACGGCGAGGAGAACGAGCCGGCGGCGCTGCAGCACGGCGACCGGGTCACGGTGGAGATACTGAGGGCGCCTGAGGACAAGGCGCCCGCCGCCTCCGGTTCGCACGCCGCGAAGAGCGAGAACGCCGCCGTCGTCGTCACGTCCGGCAGGACGAGCGGCCGCGAACTCCAGGACAGCATCGACCTGGAGATGTCCTCCCTCTGTCTCCTGGCAACCTTGATGCGTAAGAATCAAAGTCAAT
The DNA here is from genome assembly GCF_023349555.1 of Cebidichthys violaceus. Lineage (NCBI taxonomy): Eukaryota > Metazoa > Chordata > Actinopteri > Perciformes > Stichaeidae > Cebidichthys > Cebidichthys violaceus. The sequence continues at coordinate 1,948,053 of NW_027176572.1, forward strand.
CATGACGCTTCTTCTTCTTTAGGTAAAGTCACATGACCGCTGGGAACATGTGACCGCTGGGAACATTTGACCACTGAGAACTTTTATTGTGTTTTTCACAAAGCTATAAACAACATCTACACAAATAGTTCAGTAGGTTTTGCAAATAAATAGAAGTTTTCAAAAAATAACATTTCAATATTCATACAAATATATTTTAATCAGGCGTTCATTTAGTCGGTGTCACATCTCATATAAATATCTTTCATTTCTTCCAGTTTTTATTTAATATATTTAAGGATTTGTCAACTTTTCCATTTATTTCCAGCCACTGTTCCTGTTATTTTGGGACTTTCTTACTCGCTGGAAGTGAAACTTTAGTGAAGTCCACCACCTGAACACATGCTGACTGACTGATTTCTGCCTTTTCTCACCATGAAATCTCATCAATTCTTCTCTGTTATCACTTTGATCAGTATTCACAAATACATGAATACAATGTAAACACAAATATCTGTGAATGAAGCCTTAATGGTTAATAAGTGTTGATATTTTTGGAAAACAATGGAGCTCTATGGAACAAAGGAATAAGATATATTTTATTACCTCATTAAATAACAGGTTAAGATCTCCTTCAGCAACTTTCACTATTTTTATTATAAAATTGCTTATTTTACACCTAATATTGTAATACATATCCAAATGTTATACTTTGTCTTTTGCTTTAATCTCTATGTTATTGATTGTTAATCACATTTGTATAAAATTTGTTTCATGAATAAAGTTCTGTTTTCTTATTCTTGTTTTTAATAATCATATTTTTGTCATTTTGTATTTGTGTTTCTCTTTGATTCAATCCCCAGTTTTAATAAATAAAGCAAAAACATTTAACTTGGGTCTATTTCTAGATAATTAGATAATTCATTTCATTGAACATCATTAATGTGGATTTCATTAGAGAGAAAAGGCAAATATATTCATACTTAGAAATGATCACCTAAATGTAAATCTGTTTTCTTGAGATGTTTTTAAATTTGTCTGCAGAATAACTTCACAGAATATTTAAGAGAGTGCATTTATTCTCTGTAAAAGATATTTATGCTTTCATGTATAAAACATATAGAAATGAAATGAGTGAAATAAAAGCACAAACGCATGCTGTTGCTATAGTATTCACTTTATTCACTTCAGAACATGAAGCAGTTTATTTCAGTATTCAGTCTCATTTCTTGTAGTTCACTCTCTGTGTTTGGTTGAACTCACTGTAACAAACACGACAACAGAGTAATATTGAGCATGTTGTCAACATGCATTAATAATATGAATTAATATTAAGATACTGAGATGACAGCATAGCCTCTGCTGTTTAATCTTGTCTCAGTTGTTTCTGTTGAGGAAACGCTGACAGAAACAAACTACAGCTCCTGATTCAGAGCCGCTCACTTCTTCAACTGGTTGATCAAAAAGACATTTGAGAAGCTGAACCTCAACATGGATCTATCTCCCTGACCTCGAACTTCCAGCCAGAGAGTTCAACAGAGGACGTGTTGGCCCTCATCAACACCAAGCGTTAACTGTAAAGTTCTCCTCTGATGAAGCTGAACTCCGTGGACGAGACCTCCAGGTGGGTCGTCATCGTTGGTCTCTGGGCGGAGGGCTCAGAGGAGCAAAGGCCTCCAGACAACAAGAGACCAGAAGAAGAGCTGCAGAGAGGAAGAGGAGTTCATGAGAGTTTACAGCAGCAGATGAGAATCTGTTCTCTGTGGTTATTAGGAGTCATAAACAAACTGTTCACAGCGAATCACCACTTCCTCTCCTGCAGCAGACGGGCCGTTTGGGTTTCTGCTCTGCAGCCTTTCTCACATTAGCAACACAGTGACAGTTACAACCATCCACTCTGGTTAAAGAACCATTCCAGGAACTTCACTTTGAGGTCAGCGCTCAGTACTCACCGTCTCAGCTCTGATCTGTGTTTGTAATCTGAGAGAGGAACAGTTCAAATCCTGAAATAAAAGAACATATCTTCATATGTACTTTATTAGCTCACATTGATGCTAACAGAGTGTTAATAACACGGCTCTGTTTAAAAACAGCAGCAGGCTAAATACAGCTGTTGGATTTCTGAGTGGCAATAATAATGATATTATTAATAATGATAAAAATGTATATTAGTACCATTAATTAAAATAATTGTAGAAAGAAGAGGCAGATGCAACACGTACATTATTATGCTATTGTTTTATATTGATATTATTTAAAGTTTTTGTAAAATGAAATATATTTTTAAAACAAGACAAAAAGTGCAAAAACACAATTTTATTTGTCAATTTAAATCACAGTTATTTTATATAAAGTGAATACAAAACAAAAAACAAACAACTATGTGTTATGTATTCAAAACATATACAGTCAATGTATATATATATATAATAAACTGCTTATTTTTAAGAGCAGAGAAATGTTAATTTTTCAGCAAAAATATTATTATAATATAATAAATATATTAATAAAATATAATGTAAATATTTGTTATGTTGTTTATAATAATGTTTAGTAAAACCTACTGACTTGTAGATAATAGCTGTGTGTATGTATTTGCTTCTCTTGGCTTAGCTTCGTTGTCCTTGTTCAGCTGTGTGCTTGTATTCATCTCTTCCTGTACATTTGTTCTTGGCGCTGTGTGAGAATATGTTCAAAGCTACTGACAAACACAATCAGATCACTTGTAGGTGTCAACGAACACGGACTATCAAGTAGATTCTGTTTCTGATTATTTACTATGAAGAATAAACAAGAAAGAAACAAGAAGGTTGATCAAACACTGTGGTTTTTCACTTTATTGAGAATGTTACACTAAACCTGCAGCACTCTGAAAAATGTATTAAAAGAAACACAAGAACAGAAATATACTTTAAAGAATAGAATATTTACCAGACGGCTAATGATTCAAATTCATTTGACATTTTATACAATTTAAAGTGGAAATACTACAAAATATCATCACACAGAATTAATGTATGGAACCAGAAATGTAAAAGTGTGTGTGTGTTGTGTGTATTCATACCTTTAGGATTATTGTATCTAAACATGAAAACATACATTTTATAACCGTCACATCATAACAGATATTTGTGAATACTGATCAAAGTGATAACAGAGAAGAATTGATGAGATTTGATGGTGAGAAAAGGCAGAAATCAGTGAGTCAGCATGTGTTCAGGTGGTGGACGGTCCCTTGTTTCTGAGGACCATCAGCAGAGAGAGTCCACAGCAGTACACCAGACTCTTCACTATCAGCACTGTGTACAGCAGGCAGAGCAGCTTCACTTGGTACTGAGACGGGACAGAAGCTGCTGGAGGAGGTGGTGCTGGAGGAGATGATGGAGATGCTGGAGGTGATGATGGAGGTGAAGATGGAGGAGGTGATGGAGGAGATGGTGGAGGACATGATGGAGGAGATGATGGAGGAGATGGTGGAGGACATGATGGAGGAGATGATGGAGGAGATGGAGGAGGTGATGGAGGAGATGATGGAGGAGGTGCTGGAGGAGTACAAACCACTGAAAGAGAAAAGGAGTGCCATGTGTTGAGTGAGAGACATCAGTCCTCTGCTCCTCTGCTCTCGTTGACAGCAGCGTCTCCACATGAAGCTGAATCCCTGAACACAGTCACTGAGCCTTCATTACCTGGTTCTGGTTGGGCCTCCACTGTGCCCCCCTCGTGACGGACGTAGCAGCGGTATCTATAAGTGCTGCTCTCCTGCTGATGGATCAGCAAGATGGCGGCGGTGCGCGTGGACTCTCTGAGCTCCAGCTGCTCTCCCTCAGCAGAGGGCAGCTCCTCCAGAGGACCGTTGTCCTTTCGTCTTTTCCAGGAGAACTGGACCAGAGGAGGAAACATGGCTGAGGCCAGACACAGCAGGGAGCTCCTCCCCTCCAGGTGGGCTCTGGATGCTGCTGGATACACGCTCACCACGGGCTTCACTACCTGCTCATCTGAAGTTTGACAGCAGCAACAAGCAGCACAGACACACATTCACACAGTCATCAGCAGCTGACAGCGCTGCACTGTATTATATAATATCATATCATATCATATCATATATGAAATATAATATCATATAATTACAGCATTTATCTTCATTTAATGGATTCTTTGTACAATATATAAGATAACAATAACATAAGATTATAAGATTATATATTTACTAAATAAACTAAATATTCTACTCAAATACATCAATAGTGTTTTTTACATTTTTTGTAACATTTATATGTTCAGATATGTAAAATTAACATCTTTAGTTATTAAATAAAATAAAAGGATGTTTTGATCCCTGAGGGAAAATGTACATATAATATAAAATAAAATAAATTATTAACCTATAAATACTTCAATAGTTGTATTTTCTCATTTCAATTCTAACGTTTGTACACGACTACAATGATATGATCAGAAATGTTAAATGTGTTAAAAACTGCTAAATCAAGACAAGATTAAACTTATTCATCATCAGAGGGAAACATTCATATAATATGATAATGTGATTCATATTCACACAAAAGGAAAGTTTCTTTTTTTAAAGTTAACAAACATTTTGTTATGAACTGAATATTTGTCTTTATGTGAAACACAATCGTTATTTCAATCATTATTACAATAAACATACTTTATATTTACCTTCATATAATTTACTCTAATTACTAATTGCTCTTTTTCATAACAATTTTAATTTCAAACAAAACTACAACATTAAAGGTAAATACATAAAATGAAATAAAAAAGATGTAAAACAAAATTATATAATATAATACAAATTAATATGATATATAGTATTTAACATACACTTATATTATATATTATATTGGATATGATTATAATAAGCGTCTCATATGAATATATCTTCCACTAAAAGAAAGATGGACCATCATTTAAAATATAAAAGGCTAGAGGCCGATACTACCGTTTAAAAAGTATTTATTAATTATAGTATTTAAAAACACATTTAAAGTTATACACTTTAAATAAGACTACATTTTACTTTAATATAAGTTCTGATGTGAGACGGTGTTTAATAAGCGAGAGGATCAGATACTGTATATTTTAATACATTTCAATATCACACTTTTTCTTCATGACTCAGTTTAATCTGCATAAATAAAGAATATCTTGAGTTGTTCAGTGAGATTGAACCTGTTTCATGTAACAACAGCTGCAAGCAGCAAGACTTCTCTCCTCATGATGAAAACAGTAACATGTGAAGCCTGAAGCAGCAGAACTCACTGAAACACATTTCAACGTGTTTAATACAACAACTGAAGGAAATACATGTGTTTTCTTACCTGATACATACAGTTCAGTTCCTGAACCAAAGATCAAGTAGAGATATCCTCCTCCTCCCACAGTGAACCAGAGTGATACAAAAACCTGCTGAGGTGAACGAGTCCACTTAATGAAGCAGATTCATATTTCAGCTCCATGACGTGTTTCTCATGTCTTCATACTAACATGACCGTCTCTTCTTGTATTTCCTCTTCAGACTCACTAGCAGAGCGTCTCCGTGGATCCTTGCTTCACACGTTCCTGTTCCCCAGAGGATGAATCCTGCTGACTGTGGTTCGTTTTCATCATCAGGTCACTTTGTAAAGCGTCCATTCCTTTGATTTATGACGTCTGTGCATCCAATGACAGGACGCTTGGTGACAGAGCCAGTGTGTGTTGCTCTGTAGTCTTGTTTTCATCTCAAGTAGAACGAGTTGTGATCCTCTTCTACTCTTTAAATCAGAGCGACATGAGACCAGAGTTACTGTTCACACACACACACACACACACACTGAACAAACACTGTCAACAGTTACTCAATACCAATATTCAGCCACATGCTGTATGTTCATGAGACATCTCTCTGGTTAACAGTTAAACAGACTCTTATAGCTGGTATACATATTAGGACTCATCCTCTGGGGACCATGAACATCCACTGTAGATAGAAGTGAGGCCAACAGTTCTCTTGATCTGGATCAACGTTTGGGTTGGAAGGAGAGACTGAGCCAAAGGTCCCACTGCTCCCAGAGAAACCCTTCATGAAATACTAATACTCTGACCAGATCTCACAAATACTAGAGTTCAGTTGTTTCACTTACTGGAGAGAAACGGATCTGATGACATCTGTTTCAACATGTGACGTAAGAGAGGCTTTTATTGTGAAGGAGACACAGGAAGTGTTTGCATTCAGATCAGATCAGCATTAAGAGGAGGGATGGACTTTATTCCTTCAGCAGCATTTTAATCTTCATCAAAATGATGAAGCTTGTTTATGTGTTTTAATGTATATTTATAATTATTCTCTGCTTTTTAAAAATGAATTATTCATGTTTTTTATCTCATTTATTTGGATTATTTCTTTAGATGATTTCATCCTTGTGTCTCTGAGCCACTAGTTTGTCCTCTCTGTGTGAAACAACAAGAAGCTGCAGGAATATCTGATGAATGAATGAATATGAAGTGAAATGAATGTTAAATCCCTCAGTTCAGAGAGTTTGTGACTGTGGCTGAGATGGAGGAGGAACATGAACCTGAGCTGTGGTTTACTGCTCTCTTCCTGTCACAAACGCTGTTTGACATCTGCTCATCTGTTGGTTTTTGTTCAGGCTGCAGGAATCATTTCTCACTGTGGAGCTTATAACAGGAGCAGTAGTAGGAGGCTGAATGAGTGAGTTTAACCTTCTGGATCTCCAACTCAAAGCTGTTCTTTTTCTTCACAGCTGAGAAATCATCTTTCTGAGGATGATTGTAACCATTATATATGTTACCAGAACTCCTACGAATATCAAGAATCAGTGTGAATGCTTCGTTGTCTCTCTTCTGGTACCAGAATACATAATCATAACCACCGTCACACTGGTCAGTGCCTCGACAGCTGAAGGAGACTTTCCCACCAACTCTCCTGGTCAACGTTAAATCATCCTGAATCAGCTGTGCTGCCATGGAAACCAGCGCTGCAGAGAAACAGACAGGTGGATGAAGGTGAGCGTGACGGTGTTGGTCAGAGGTGGAGCTCGCTGGCTCCTGATTGGCTGGAAACACTCACCTGAACACAGACAGCACAGAGCAGCAGCTGGGAGGAAAAGCATTGTGTGCAGCGGTGTTTCCTCTGGTGAACCTGAGGAGAAGTGGAGCTCTGATGCAGCTGAGGACAAACAAGGAGGAGCTGTGAGATCAGACGAGGGACACGTGGTTTCTGACAGGTCCTCACTCCTCCCATCAGCCCCTGCTGTGGTTTCTGACAGGTCCTCACTCCTCCCATCAGCCCCTGCTGTGGTTTCTGACAGGTCCTCACTCCTCCCATCAGCCCCTGCTGTGGTTTCTGACAGGTCCTCACTCCTCCCATCAGCCCCTGCTGTGGTTTCTGACAGGTCCTCACTCCTCCCATCAGCCCCTGCTGCAGGAACATCAGGCTGCTGTCTGATAACGGGCTTCTTTCACAGCAGACACATGGTCTCTACACACAAACAATCATGTTCCAAATGAAGAGATTTAGTGTTGAGTTCCGTCTTTTGATGTCTGTTCAGCAAGTGTATTTATTGAGTTCATATTCTTCATATTTTATGTGTTTTTTAAACCATCACTGGTGACCTGCCATCATGTCTTTGTAACATAAGATATCATATAAACTGTTGATTGAGGATATGTTGCATGACCACAGACTCATTGGTGTTTTCAGTCCTAGATGTCAGCAGCGCTCCTAGAGAACAATCCAACAGCGTTTGTTCATGAAGCTCCAGAGTTTAGTCTCTTTGCTTCAGTGCTGTTTGTCCATTAAAGAAGGAAATGTGGTGAGAAAAGTAACAAGCTGTGCTGAGGTGGAGCTCAGGAGAGGGAAGCTGTCATGAACATGCTGATGAAGATGAATTTATGTTGTAATATTTATACTTATTGTTTTAGAGGTAAAAACTGTGTGAAGGACATGTGTAAAACCTCTGTAACGCTCCTTATTATTAAAGAGGCATTTTTCATTTGGAAGGCTCTTGTGAGATTTGTCTTGTTGGAGTTTGATTTATCATAGCAGCAACATCAACTATATCTCTTGGTTTAAATATGTCTAAACTAGTGTGTTCTGAATAGGTCCACATGCAGCCTGTTTGTCTGAGAAAGGATCAGAGTCTCTTGTAGATAAACCACTGAGGGGTAGCAGGTGCAGAGTGAGACTGGTGTTCCTACTACAGAGGCTGGCAGGCGGATGGTGAGACTGACATGGAGAAGACAAGAGAAGGCCTCTGCTGCTGCAGACATTAAAGATCACAGAGAAGGAGCGCCACCCTGTGGTCAGTCAGAGGAAGAGCAGGGTATCCAGATGATGCTGATGATGGTCGTCATCAAACACACAGTGGATAAAAAAACACACAGCAGTACATCAGTATCACTGCTGGTATTGTTGTTACTACTGTTACTATTTCTACTGTAACTAACACAATACTACTACAAATAGTACCACTACTTCTACCAGCTCTGATAGAAACCTGATGGACTCACAGACTGAAACATCTTTCTAGATAACAACTTTTGTCTTGTGACAGAACTTTCTCGGTTCTTATTCATCTCCTTCTATTTGGTGATCTCTGTCCATCAGTCTCTGCTCTGGTTTAGACTCTGTGTTTGTGGGAGTACATCTGGTATCTGTGTTTGGATTTGTGTGTTTTATTTTGTCTTTGAAGCCTGTTTGGCTCTATCGTACTTTCTCTAAAGTGCAGTATAAATATAGTTATATTGACTTGACAAATACTACAACTACATATACTTTTGCTCCTGCTACAATACTTCAAATACTACTCCAACAATTTGTCATCAGGTCACTATTTAACAGCTTAACTGCTGTTGGTAACAGCTCGCAGTGAAATGTCGGTAACACAAATACTAATAATAGGCTAGAACTATTACAATATACTCCAATTACAAATGCATTATTGGTATTACTACGATACATTCCACACCTGTTATTGTGTTTACATCAAAAAAGATTTGTATGTATGAATAAGGTTTACTGGCAGCATTCATATTTGATACATATTCAGTTAATTAGTACTAGCTTTAGTATCAGTATTTCATGTCAGTCATCTAACACTATATCACACCAGATGTACACTACTGGTTAACATTCACTCATTTACACACACAGTCATACACAACGATGTCATCAGCGTAGAGTTGAACTTTCACACTGAACACTGCTGTTAAAGATCATATAATGATGAATTCAAGGCAGGATCATATAGTTTTATGTCTCTGTAGGATAGAAAAGTGTAGTTTAAAGCTTAAGCTTCTTTTTATTCATTGTGTGGTTCATCAAACTAAGACCTACACACTGTTTTGTGAATTTTCAAATGTCTGTTGTTAAAAGAGAAGATGAATGTTACTGTCAGTTATCAGAGCAGATTCATTTATGGTTTCCTCTTATTATCTTTGTTTTATTGTCTTTTTCTAAATGATTATTGTTTCCCAGACTTCTCTCTTTCTCTGAACTGATTTAGAGAAACGTTTCTTTGTCTTGATTTTAATCTGACAGCAGATAAACATTCTGGGTCACGATGACGCAGAAATACAAAACCACATTCACGTTACCTCAAACACATTCCGGTTGGTGGTGAAGTTTGTAACACAGTCTGCTGTCTGCTGTTTAACAGCTGTGAGGAAAATCCACTAAACTGTGATTACTCCCCTGTTATATTGCTGTGATTAACACGATTACTTGAAACCTTGTCCACACACAGTATGACTAATTTAATTTGTGTCCTGTATACATCTGTTCTACTTATTTTGTTTTTTGTTGTCCTTGTTTTTTATTTTTTAGATATTTAAACCTTTTTCCTGTTTATTTGTAAATTCTGTGTATGTACGTCAAATTCCTTGTATGCGTACACGTACATGACCAATAAAGCTGATTCTGATTCTGACTACTACTGTGACTACTGTCTACATTTGTTATTATTACAGTTGTTACCACGCCTTCTGCTACTATTACTACTACTACTATTACTACTATTACTACTTCTACGACTACTACTACTACGACTACTACTACTACTACTACTACTACTACTACTACCACGACTGATATTACTTTTGTTAGTATTACTACTGTTACCCATCCTTCTGCTGCTACTACTACTACTACTACGACTACGACTATTAGTACTTTTGTCAGTATTCCTGCTGTTACCACTCTTTCTGCTATTACATACTACTACTACTGCAACTAGTACTTTTGTTAGTATTACTACTGTTACCACTCCTTCTGTTATTACAACTACTACTACTACTACTAGTACTAGTACTACTACTCGTACAACTGTTACTACCTTTGTTCGTGCTGTCACCACTCCTTGTGCGACTCCTACTACGACCTTTACCACTTAAGTTAGTATTACTGCTGTTTCCACTACTACTACTACTACTACTACTACTACTACTACTACTACTACTACAACTATAACGATTACTATCACTACTACATTAACTGCTACTACTATTGGAACAACTACTATTTTCATAACTACTACTTCTCCCACAACCAATACTACTATTCCTACAACTACAACTCTACTACTATTGATTATTGATTTGTTTTGTATACTAACTGCTAAAACTGTGTACTATGATGATTAATAATGTAGTATATACTGTATACAGTTAGTAGTGTGTGGCTCTCTATTGGCTGCAACAACACACTGATTCACTCACAAGGCTTTTTACTACTACTGGTAGAACTACTGTTGCTGTTACTACTGCTCCCATACAACACTAATACTACCAATACTGATACAATACCAAACTTTTCTATTACTTCCACTATTATTACTGCTGCTTCTACCACTACACGATAGTACAGTGTGCCTGATGTAGAGCAGTGTGGAGGTATATGTATTTATAGTTCATGTAAACTTACATTATAATATACACAGTAGCAGGAACAACAGTTTCTACAAATACAGCTGAATTTATTAGTATATTAATATATAGTACAATTGACAGAAAATGATAATCTTTCGTGTAAAAACATTTGATGGTTCCAGATTTGACTGATTATGTTATTTTTGATTAAAGGAATATTTTCAATGCAGGACTTTTACTTGTAACTGAGTTTATTTTTAAATTCTGTTTACTGGAGTAACGACTCCAACACTGCATACAAGGAACAACGAATTAGAGAGAAATCATACATTAAAGACTAGGAGAATAAGACCTGTAGACCTCTTTGCAGCCACCAGAGGGCAGTAGTGTGAAGGAGACAGCAGGAGGTTAAAGGGCTGAGAATCAAAGCTTTTAAAGCATCAAACGAATCTACATTCTATTGCTTTTTGCATTTATTTTCAATACAGTGAATGAGGTGAACAGGTGAAGTGAAAATGCAGTGTACTGAACAGGTATAATGGAATGACTGGCTTTATAATTGTGGTGTACAGGGGGTGGACACAATAACAGAAACACAAGTGACTATAGATGAAGTACAAACCAGAGGTACAGAAGAAGTCATTGGTGTAATGGATTATATGTTTAACTGATTCATTAAATGATTCATTATTATGGATGATGATAATGTTTGTCTCTTTTCCTTCATAATTGTGTTTTGATTATAATGAAGTATTTTATTTCTTAATGGGTTTTCTTCTGTTATTTTTTTTCCTTTAATATTTTTTCTTTTCTTTTTTATTGTTATTTTATTTTACTTTCTCTTTTAATATATATCTCTTATTTACATTTTTAGATTTTTTACTTATTTTTTTAATCTTGTGTTTTTATTCTGTCATTTTATTTTTCAATGTTTTATGTATTTAATTGATTTTTGTTGTTTTATTTATCTTTTCTTGTTACTTTTTCATTTTATATTATTTGATTTGATTTGATTCCATCACATTTTTTCCATTAATCTTTTTTATACATTTTTTATTATTTTATTTTATTATTTTATTCCATTGCATTTTTTCCATTAATGTTGTTTTTCACGTTTTTTATTTTATTATTTTTTTCGTGACTTCATCACTGACTGAGAGTTCCCGGAACTTCGTGCCTCTGCATCATTTACTGTTAGAACCGAACCACCCGCTTACATCACCGCTTCACTTACACATCCGCGGAGTAAAACAGTTCCCATATTAAACACATATCTTTGCTAGTTTTACTCACAAAATGTTCATAAAATCGACTCTTACTAACAGAACAAGTACTTTATTGTTTTTCACGGTGTCATTTACACGCTCACGAGTCGTTTTAGTTCATTACGTAGCTCACATTTGGCGCGAAAATGGTCATGTGTGCGGATGTTGAAAAAAGAGAAGAAAAAAAAGGCACGAGCCGGAGTATTAAATGTCTCGAGAGCAGTCAGCGGTGGTTCACAGAACACAGAGCACCTGTACCTCCTCGCGCTCTCTGGAGTCTTCACGGTGAGTGAAGCAGCAGCAGCTAGCGGGAGAACCAGCCTGGAGACACGCAGCAGGGAACACTGCCGGTGCTTCACACGGAGCTGGTGATTTAAACGGTGATTTCAGTGTATTACGGTAGAGTTGCATGTTTTGAAAACGGGAGACTGGCGGCTGTCAGTTAATCTACTGAACAGCAACACGTAATATAATATATTATTATAATATATTATATTTGGACGTATTTTTAATAATATTTTGACATATTTTTCGTGATATTTGGACATATTTTTTATAATATTTGGACATATCTTTTGTAATATTTTGACATATTTTTGTGATATTTGGACGTGTTTTTTGTAATATTCTGACGTATTTTTTGTGATATTTTGACATATTATTTGTGATATTTGGACGTATATTTTTGTAATATTTGGACGTATTTTCGTGATATTTTGTCATTTTTTGTGATATTTTGACGTATTTTTTGTGATATTTGGACGTGTTTTTTGTGACATTTGTGTTTTGATGTTATTTTGTGCTAAATGTTGCTGGTGAAGTGCTGTTGGCGTCTCTTTCTAAAGTCATTTAAAGTTATTATATGTAATATTCATGAATACAGGGATCTCTCTTTACTCCTATTCTTTCACAGAATATAGATGAGATTTGAACTTTATACTCGTTGTGTATCTGATCCCCTGTTAGAGGTTTTGATGGTCTAACTTGTAGACCTGACCTGGTGTCTCCTCACAGGCCGCCGCGATGCCGCCGGTGTTGACCGCGTCCAGCAGGAGCTACGACTACGACTACGACTCGGTGCAGCCGTACTTCTTCCTGGACGGCGAGGAGGAGGTGGAGGACTTCTACCTGCCGGGACCCGGAGAAGACATGTGGAAGAAGTTTGAGCTGCTGCCGACGCCCCCCGTGTCCCCGAGCCGGAGACCCTCCCCGTCCGACGGCGCACACCTGGAGGAGGCGTCCGAACACCTGGAGGAGGACCACGACCCCTCCGCGGCCCTCCTCCTCCTCCAGTCCTTCGTCATCCAGGACTGCATGTGGAGCAGCAGCTTCGCCGCCGCCACCGAGCTGGAGAAGGTGGTGTCCGAGAGGCTGGCCTCGCTCCGGGCCCGTCGGGACTCCTCCTCCTCCTCCTCCTCCTCCTCCTCCTCCTCCTCCTCCTCCTCCTCCTCCTCCTCACCTGGGGGTGGTCAGCAGCCAGGCGGCTCTCAGGTGAGCCTGTGCCTGCAGGACCTCCACCACACGGACTGCATCGACCCCTCTGTGGTGCTTCCGGTCCCCGCGGTGAAGAAGAAGAAGGAGGAGGAGACAGAACTGTGTCTGGACACACCGCCGCTCAGCAGCAGTGAATCAGGTGGGGGGGGCAGGCTTTTATTTTGAAAAGGATCATCGTGGTTTATTACAACCCAAAGTGTCCCTGGAGGAGAAACCATCTACAGCATGTCTTTAATATGTTACAATCCATGAGTGTGTACATGATGATCCATGAAATACCTGAAACATCTTTAAGCTCTTCCATGCCTCCTAGTACTAATAGTACTACTAATAGTACTATTAGCCAGAGCAGCAGTAGAAGTATACATAACAGTTTTAGTGACTCCACCATGTTTATTTTCCCCAGAAGAAGAAGGTGAGAAGGAAGAAGAAGAGATTGACGTGGTGACGGTGAGCAGGCGGAAGGCGTCCCGGCGGTCCGATGCCGGCAGCAGAGCGACCTCCTCCTCCTCCTCCTCCTCCTCCTCACTGGTCCTGAAACGTTCTCACATCAACATCCATCAGCACGACTACGCCGCCCAGCAGCCCGCCGGGAAACGGTCAAAGCCGGAGAGCAGCAGCCCGGCGCTGAGGCAGAGCGGCGGCGTCGGAGGAGGAGGCCGGCGGTGCTCTGACCCTCGGCCCGGCGGAGAGCCCGGCGTGGACAAGCGTCGGACTCACAACGTGCTGGAGAGGCAGCGCAGGAACGGGCTGAAGAGGAGCTTCGTCGCTCTCAGGGATCAGGTCCCGACGGTCGCCGACAACCACCGAGCCGCCAGAGTGTCCATCCTGAAGGAGGCGACGCGGTTCGTCCACGAGGTCCGAGAGGACGAGAGGAGGCTGCTGACGAGGGAGGAGGAGCTGAGGAAGAGGAGGAAGGAGCTCCGACACAGACTGGAGCAGCTGAGGACTCTACCTTAACGTTTACTGTAGTTGAGTTTATATAGAACTACAAGGACCATAATTCATCAAACCGTATTTATTCTATTTGTAGCTGATAATGGTTGTTTAAATCAATGCGCTCTGTTGTTCTTTCATTCTTTTATTTAATTGTTTTTAAACAGTTTATATTTATATATTTTTTCACGAGAGGAAGTACCTCCAGCCACTTTCAAAATAAAAGCCCTTCAGACGTCAGCGTGAGTGTTTGTTTACTTTGAGTCCGTGTCGGCCGAGCAGTTCTGAGGTCACCGTGTTCTGAGGTCACCGTGTTCTGAGGTCATTGTGTTCTGAGGTCATTGTGTTCTGAGATCACCGTGTTCTGAGGTCATTGTGTTCTGAGGTCATTGTGTTCTGAGGTCATCGTGTTCTGAGGTCACCGTGTTCTGAGGTCACCGTGTTCTGAGGTCACCGTGTTCTGAGGTCACTGTGTTCTGAGGTCACTGTGTTCTGAGGTCATTGTGTTCTGAGGTCACCGTGTTCTGAGGTCATTGTGTTCTGAGGTCATCGTGTTCTGAGGTCATTGTGTTCTGAGGTCACCGTGTTCTGAGGTCATTGTGTTCTGAGGTCATCGTGTTCTCTGAGGTCATCGTGTTCTCTGAGGTCATTGTGTTCTGAGGTCATTGTGTTCTGAGGTCATTGTGTTCTGAGGTCATTGTGTTCTGAGGTCACCGTGTTCTGAGGTCATCGTGTTCTGAGATCACCGTGTTCTGAGGTCACCGTGTTCTGAGGTCACCGTGTTCTGAGGTCATTGTGTTCTGAGGTCACCGTGTTCTGAGGTCACCGTGTTCTGAGGTCATCGTGTTCTGAGGTCACCGTGTTCTGAGGTCATCGTGTTCTGAGGTCACCGTGTTCTGAGGTCATTGTGTTCTCTGAGGTCACCGTGTTCTGAGGTCATCGTGTTCTGAGGTCACCGTGTTCTGAGGTCATTGTGTTCTGAGGTCATTGTGTTCTCTGAGGTCATCGTGTTCTCTGAGGTCATCGTGTTCTGAGGTCACCGTGTTCTGAGGTCATCGTGTTCTCTGAGGTCATCGTGTTCTCTGAGGTCATTGTGTTCTGAGGTCACCGTGTTCTGAGGTCATTGTGTTCTGAGGTCATCGTGTTCTGAGGTCATTGTGTTCTGAGGTCACCGTGTTCTGAGGTCATTGTGTTCTGAGGTCATCGTGTTCTCTGAGGTCATCGTGTTCTCTGAGGTCATTGTGTTCTGAGGTCACCGTGTTCTGAGGTCATCGTGTTCTGAGATCACCGTGTTCTGAGGTCATTGTGTTCTGAGGTCACTGTGTTCTGAGGTCACCGTGTTCTGAGGTCACCGTGTTCTGAGGTCATTGTGTTCTGAGGTCATCGTGTTCTGAGGTCATCGTGTTCTGAGGTCACCGTGTTCTGAGGTCACCGTGTTCTGAGGTCATCGTGTTCTGAGGTCACCGTGTTCTGAGGTCACCGTGTTCTGAGGTCATTGTGTTCTGAGGTCACCGTGTTCTGAGGTCACCGTGTTCTGAGGTCATCGTGTTCTGAGGTCACCGTGTTCTGAGGTCACCGTGTTCTCTGAGGTCACCGTGTTCTGAGGTCACCGTGTTCTGAGGTCACCGTGTTCTGAGGTCATTGTGTTCTGAGGTCATCGTGTTCTCTGAGGTCATCGTGTTCTGAGGTCACCGTGTTCTGAGGTCATCGTGTTCTCTGAGGTCATCGTGTTCTCTGAGGTCACCGTGTTCTGAGGTCATCGTGTTCTCTGAGGTCATTGTGTTCTCTGAGGTCATTGTGTTCTCTGAGGTCATCGTGTTCTGAGGTCATCGTGTTCTGAGGTCATCGTGTTCTGAGGTCATCGTGTTCTGAGGTCATCGTGTTCTCTGAGGAACAGGTGAGCGTCAAGAGAACAGCTGATCATTCAGCTCATCGTCTATAATCTCCAAAGAGAGATCAGACACATAAGTGAAACCACCATGTTTAAGACAAAGGTCCTCTGACGGGTCAAACTAAACACTTCTCTGTATATTATACAATTAATATATATATATATATATATATATATATATATATATATATATATATATATATATATATATATATATATATATATACAGTATATATATATATATATATATATATATATATATACTGTATATATGTGTGTATCAGTAGTGATCCGTCAGGGCCTTCAAGTCCTTCTCTGCTGGCTCAAACACAATCACAAAGTTATAACTGTTTCATAATTTAATAATTATTTTCCCATGATCTTATTGTCTCATTGCACAGCTCCTGTCCTCCTCAGTTGCTCTGCTTCCAGCAGCTTGTTTTAAGTAGAGCTCTGATCCAATCAGAGTTCACCTCTCTGTCTCTAGGTAGACTTTGCAGATTAAAGTAAATGGGGACGATATAGTTGATTGTCATCGTGTTCAACCAATCAGATCTTTAGTTTGACATGTTTGCCATGTTCTCTGACCTGTCACAGTCTTCTAGCTGGCCTACAGTACGTCAGCTTTGAGGTGCGCTGTGATTGGTCAGCGGGCCAGCATGTGACTATTGTGAAACGACAATACTTAAGGAAAACGATATGGAAGAAGTTATGAAGTTGTTCGTGTTTATTTTAGTAGGAGTAGATTATGTATTTATTTACCTGGCTTTGTTGTGTTAACACTCGATGGCTGAAGGAGGACTAGTGAGTGACTGACTTAAAGAAAGGAGGATGAACTGCTTCTGTTTGTACATCTGCAGTAGTGTTACTGTGTTACACCGAAAACATTACAATTCACACTATCTAAGCTTCTGCATTTTCCAAACGCACTAGTGTTATTATGAATACGTGTATTATTAATATGAATACGTGTATTATTAATATGAATACGTGTATTATTACACCTGTAGCTGTGGCTCATAATGACTGTAGTGGGGCAGCACTGAAGGCCCAGGTATGAAACACACGGCCTATTTATGAAAACGTTCTTACAGTCAGAAACTCTGCACGGGATTCCCCCGCCCCCCCCATGGGACGCCATGACGGTCTCCCCCTTATCACCCCTCCCCCCCCTCGTTTAATGCATCACTCCACGCTGAGCAGGAAGTGAGACTTTCTGTCTGCAGACCACCGACCACAGAACACTGTGTGTGTGTGTGTGATGGAAAGAACACATGTGTGTCCACACTGGAAGAAAAAGGACTGTCAAGTTCATAAAACACTATTTTTAAAAGTTACTAAATGATTAAGCGTGGGAGGAAGACATCAACTCAAAGGTTTGAACAGAACCTGAAAATCATGAAATGCTCAAAACAAGAACCTTATAATTCAGATTATTAATTATTATCTTAGACCGTCTTCACAGGAAAACAAAGGATCCGGAGAGTTAATGATTCGTTATATAATTATTAGATTCTTTAATTCAAATCAGACACAGCTTCCTGTAAATAAACTCATGAACCACTGGGAGGCTTTTATTGTGAAATTGGAGTAAACAACAACATGTCAAACAGAGCAGATCAAACATAAATATATTTAAATATAGAAGATATGAAACAGGGTTTAAAAACTGAAAGCACGTCTTAAACAAAGGCTGGATTCAAAACACAACATGTAGAGAATTCAAAATGCTAAAAGAAGAAGAACATCTCTGAGTCAGTGGGAGGAGTTTCCCTTTGAGGCAGAAACGAAAACAGAACAAAGAAAACAAACTTCTGTGGCCCAAAAAAAAGCCGCGTGCTGTTACAATAGGAAAATATGAACGTGTCAGAGGTTAGTGAGTAAAGTGTGAGTCATCGGTGTCTCCCCTTCACTTCCCTCTCCACGCTCCAGATCACCGCTCAGCTTCTTCAAACACAGAGCTTCAAGGGTTTCTGTGGCACCTGAACGCACCACTCGCTGGTATTGATTTACATGATGATTCCAGAGCAGTAAACTTCTCTTTGTTTTACAACAGTTCAAAGGGTCCAGTGTGATTTAGTGACATCTAGTGGTGACGGTGCAGATTGACCGACTGAAACTTTGCTCTCAGTGTCTGAAAACTAACTCGACCGACTGTCTTTATTAGATGCTCAGA